>NC_059448.1:4686869-4769369 GCF_905237065.1 Salmo salar
GGTCACACAGAGTTCTATAACAGAGAGTGTAGGTAGAAGAGAGAGAGAGGTCACACAGAGTTCTATAACAGAGAGTGTAGGTAGAGAGAGAGAGAGGTCACACAGAGTTCTATAACAGAGAGTGTAGGTGAGAGAGAGAGAGGTCACACAGAGTTCTATAACAGAGAGTGTAGGGTAGAGAGAGAGAGAAGTCACACAGAGTTCTATAACAGAGAGTGTAGGGTAGAGAGAGAGAGGAGTTCACACAGAGTTCTATAACAGAGAGTGTAGGTAGAGAGAGAAGGTCACACAGAGTTCTATAACAGAGAGTGTAGGTAGAGAGAGAGAGAGAGGTCACACAGAGTTCTATAACAGAGAGTGTAGGTAGAGAGAGAGAGAGGTCACACAGAGTTCTATAACAGAGAGTGTAGGTAGAGAGAGAGAGAGGTCACACAGAGTTCTATAACAGAGAGTGTAGGGTAGAGAGAGAGAGAGGTCACACAGAGTTCTATAACAGAGAGTGTAGGTAGAGAGAGAGAGAGGTCACACAGAGTTCTATAACAGAGAGTGTAGGTAGAGAGAGAGAGGTCACACAGAGTTCTATAACAGAGAGTGTAGGTAGAGAAGAGAGAGAGGTCACACAGAGTTCTATAACAGAGAGTGTAGGTAGAGAGAGAGAGGTCACACAGAGTTCTATAACAGAGAGTGTAGGTAGAGAGAGAGAGAGGTCACACAGAGTTCTATAACAGAGAGTGTAGGTAGGAGAGAGAGAGAGGTCACACAGAGTTCTATAACAGAGAGTGTAGGTGAGAGAGAGAGAGAGGTCACACAGAGTTCTATAACAGAGAGTGTAGGTGAGAGAGAGAGAGGTCACACAGAGTTCTATAACAGAGAGTGTAGGTAGAGAGAGAGAGGTCACACAGAGTTCTATAACAGAGAGTGTAGGTAGAGAGAGAGATGTCACACAGAGTTCTATAACAGAGTGTAGGTAGAGAGAGAGAGGTCACACAGAGTTCTATAACAGAGAGTGTAGGTGAGAGAGAGAGAGGTCACACAGAGTTCTATAACAGAGAGTGTAGGTAGAGAGAGAGAGAGGTCACACAGAGTTCTATAACAGAGAGTGTAGGTGAGAGAGAGAGGTCACACAGAGTTCTATAACAGAGAGTGTAGGTAGAGAGAGAGAGGTCACACAGAGTTCTATAACAGAGAGTGTAGGTAGAGAGAGAGAGGTCACACAGAGTTCTATAACAGAGAGTGTAGGTAGAGAGAGAGAGGTCACACAGAGTTCTATAACAGAGAGTGTAGGTAGAGAGAGAGAGAGAGAGAGAGGTCACACAGAGTTCTATAACAGGGAGTGTAGGTAGAGAGAGAGAGAGGTCACACAGAGTTCTATAACAGAGAGTGTAGGTAGAGAGAGAGAGGTCACACAGAGTTCTATAACAGAGAGTGTAGGTAGAGAGAGAGAGAGGTCACACAGAGTTCTATAACAGAGAGTGTAGGGTAGAGAGAGAGAGAGAGGTCACACAGAGTTCTATAACAGAGAGTGTAGGTAGAGAGAGAGGTCACACAGAGTTCTATAACAGAGAGTGTAGGTAGAGAGAGAGAGAGGTCACACAGAGTTCTATAACAGAGAGTGTAGGTAGAGAGGAGAGAGAGAGAGGTCACACAGAGTTCTATAACAGAGAGTGTAGGTAGAGAGAGAGAGGTCACACAGAGTTCTATAACAGAGAGTGTAGGTAGAGAGAGAGAGGTCACACAGAGTTCTATAACAGAGAGTGTAGGTAGAGAGAGAGAGGTCACACAGAGTTCTATAACAGAGTGTAGGTAGAGAGAGAGAGAGAGAGAGAGAGGTCACACAGAGTTCTATAACAGAGAGTGTAGGTAGAGAGAGAGAGGTCACACAGAGTTCTATAACAGAGAGTGTAGGTAGAGAGAGAGAGAGGTCACACAGAGTTCTATAACAGAGAGTGTAGGTAGAGAGAGAGAGAGAGGTCACACAGAGTTCTATAACAGAGAGTGTAGGTAGAGAGAGAGAGAGGTCACACAGAGTTCTATAACAGAGAGTGTAGGTAGAGAGAGAGAGGTCACACAGAGTTCTATAACAGAGAGTGTAGGTAGAGAGAGAGAGAGGTCACACAGAGTTCTATAACAGAGAGTGTAGGTAGAGAGAGAGAGAGAGATCACACAGAGTTCTATAACAGAGAGCGTAGGTAGAGAGAGAGAGAGGTCACACAGAGTTCTATAACAGAGAGTGTAGGTAGAGAGAGAGAGAGGTCACACAGAGTTCTATAACAGAGAGTGTAGGGTAGAGAGAGAGAGAGAGTTCACACAGAGTTCTATAACAGAGAGTGTAGGTAGAGAGAGAGGTCACACAGAGTTCTATAACAGAGAGTGTAGGTAGAGAGAGAGAGAGAATGGTCACACAGAGTTCTATAACAGAGAGTGTAGGTAGAGAGAGAGAGAGAGAGGTCACACAGAGTTCTATAACAGAGAGTGTAGGTAGAGAGAGAGAGAGGTCACACAAAGTTCTATAACAGAGAGTGTAGGTAGAGAGAGAGAGAGGTCACACAGAGTTCTATAACAGAGAGTGTAGGTAGAGAGAGAGAGGTCACACAGAGTTCTATTACAGAGAGTGTAGGTAGAGAGAGAGAGGTCACACAGAGTTCTATAACAGAGAGTGTAGGTAGAGAGAGAGAGGTCACACAGAGTTCTATAACAGAGAGTGTTGGTTAGAGAGAGAGAGGTCACACAGAGTTCTATAACAGAGAGTGTAGGTAGAGAGAGAGATGTCACACAGAGTTCTATAACAGAGTGTAGGTAGAGAGAGAGAGGTCACACAGAGTTCTATAACAGAGTGTAGGTAGAGAGAGAGAGAGAGAGAGAGAGAGGTCACACAGAGTTCTATAACAGAGAGTGTAGGTAGAGAGAGAGAGAGGTCACACAGAGTTCTATAACAGAGAGTGTAGGTAGAGAGAGAGAGGTCACACAGAGTTCTATAACAGAGAGTGTTGGTTAGAGAGAGAGAGGTCACACAGAGTTCTATAACAGAGAGTGTAGGTAGAGAGAGAGATGTCACACAGAGTTCTATAGCAGAGTGTAGGTAGAGACAGAAAGGTCACACAGAGTTTTATAACAGAGAGTGTAGGTAGAGAGAGAGAGGTCACACAGAGTTTTATAACAGAGAGTGTAGGTAGAGAGAGAGAGGTCACACAGAGTTCTATAACAGAGAGTGTAGGTAGAGAGAGAGAGAGGTCACACAGAGTTCTATAACAGAGAGTGTAGGGTGAGAGAGAGAGAGAGTTCACACAGAGTTCCATAACAGAGAGTGTAGGTAGAGAGAGAGAGGTCACACAGAGTTCTATAACAGAGAGTGTAGGTAGAGAGAGAGAGAGGTCACACAGAGTTCTATAACAGAGAGTGTAGGTAGAGAGAGAGAGGTCACACAGAGTTCTATAACAGAGAGTGTAGGTAGAGAGAGAGATGTCACACAGAGTTCTATAACAGAGTGTAGGTAGAGAGAGAGAGGTCACACAGAGTTCTATAACAGAGTGTAGGTAGAGAGAGAGAGAGAGAGAGAGAGGTCACACGGAGTTCTATAACAGAGAGTGTAGGTAGAGAGAGAGAGAGGTCACACAGAGTTCTATAACAGAGAGTGTAGGTAGAGAGAGAGAGGTCACACAGAGTTCTATAACAGAGAGTGTTGGTTAGAGAGAGAGAGGTCACACAGAGTTCTATAACAGAGAGTGTAGGTAGAGAGAGAGATGTCACACAGAGTTCTATAGCAGAGTGTAGGTAGAGACAGAAAGGTCACACAGAGTTTTATAACAGAGAGTGTAGGTAGAGAGAGAGAGGTCACACAGAGTTCTATAACAGAGAGTGTAGGTAGAGAGAGAGAGGTCACACAGAGTTCTATAACAGAGAGTGTAGGTAGAGAGAGAGAGAGGTCACACAGAGTTCTATAACAGAGAGTGTAGGGTAGAGAGAGAGAGAGAGTTCACACAGAGTTCCATAACAGAGAGTGTAGGTAGAGAGAGAGGTCACACAGAGTTCTATAACAGAGAGTGTAGGTAGAGAGAGAGAGAGGTCACACAGAGTTCTATAACAGAGAGTGTAGGTAGAGAGAGAGAGGTCACACAGAGTTCTATAACAGAGAGTGTAGGTAGAGAGAGAGAGGTCACACAGAGTTCTATAACAGAGAGTGTAGGTAGAGAGAGAGAGGTCACACAGAGTTCTATAACAGAGAGTGTAGGTAGAGAGAGAGAGGTCACACAGAGTTCTATAACAGAGTGTAGGTAGAGAGAGAGAGAGAGAGAGAGAGGTCACACAGAGTTCTATAACAGAGAGTGTAGGTAGAGAGAGAGAGAGGTCACACAGAGTTTTATAACAGAGAGTGTAGGTAGAGAGAGAGAGGTCACACAGAGTTCTATAACAGAGAGTGTAGGTAGAGAGAGAGAGAGGTCACACAGAGTTCTATAACAGAGAGTGTAGGGTAGAGAGAGAGAGAGGTCACACAGAGTTCTATAACAGAGAGTGTAGGTAGAGAGAGAGGTCACACAGAGTTCTATAACAGAGAGTGTAGGTAGAGAGAGAGAGAGGTCACACAGAGTTCTATAACAGAGAGTGTAGGTAGAGAGAGAGAGGTCACACAGAGTTCTATAACAGAGAGTGTAGGTAGAGAGAGAGAGGTCACACAGAGTTCTATAACAGAGAGTGTAGGTAGAGAGAGAGAGGTCACACAGAGTTCTATAACAGAGAGTGTAGGTAGAGAGAGAGAGGTCACACAGAGTTCTATAACAGAGTGTAGGTAGAGAGAGAGAGAGAGAGAGAGGTCACACAGAGTTCTATAACAGAGAGTGTAGGTAGAGAGAGAGAGAGGTCACACAGAGTTCTATAACAGAGAGTGTAGGTAGAGAGAGAGAGAGAGGTCACACAGAGTTCTATAACAGAGAGTGTAGGTAGAGAGAGAGAGAGGTCACACAGAGTTCTATAACAGAGAGTGTAGGTAGAGAGAGAGAGGTCACACAGAGTTCTATAACAGAGAGTGTAGGTAGAGAGAGAGAGAGAGGTCACACAGAGTTCTATAACAGAGAGTGTAGGTAGAGAGAGAGAGAGAGGTCACACAGAGTTCTATAACAGAGAGTGTAGGTAGAGAGAGAGAGAGGTCACACAGAGTTCTATAACAGAGAGTGTAGGTAGAGAGAGAGAGAGGTCACACAGAGTTCTATAACAGAGAGTGTAGGGTAGAGAGAGAGAGAGAGTTCACACAGAGTTCTATAACAGAGAGTGTAGGTAGAGAGAGAGGTCACACAGAGTTCTATAACAGAGAGTGTAGGTAGAGAGAGAGAGAGAGAGAGGTCACACAGAGTTCTATAACAGAGAGTGTAGGTAGAGAGAGAGAGAGAGAGGTCACACAGAGTTCTATAACAGAGAGTGTAGGTAGAGAGAGAGAGAGGTCACACAAAGTTCTATAACAGAGAGTGTAGGTAGAGAGACAGAGAGAGGTCACACAGAGTTCTATAACAGAGAGTGTAGGTAGAGAGAGAGAGGTCACACAGAGTTCTATTACAGAGAGTGTAGGTAGAGAGAGAGAGGTCACACAGAGTTCTATAACAGAGAGTGTAGGTAGAGAGAGAGAGGTCACACAGAGTTCTATAACAGAGAGTGTTGGTAGAGAGAGAGAGGTCACACAGAGTTCTATAACAGAGAGTGTAGGTAGAGAGAGAGAGGTCACACAGAGTTCTATAACAGAGTGTAGGTAGAGAGAGAGAGGTCACACAGAGTTCTATAACAGAGTGTAGGTAGAGAGAGAGAGAGGGAGAGAGAGAGGTCACACAGAGTTCTATAACAGAGAGTGTAGGTAGAGAGAGAGAGAGGTCACACAGAGTTCTATAACAGAGAGTGTAGGTAGAGAGAGAGAGGTCACACAGAGTTCTATAACAGAGAGTGTTGGTTAGAGAGAGAGAGGTCACACAGAGTTCTATAACAGAGAGTGTAGGTAGAGAGAGAGATGTCACACAGAGTTCTATAACAGAGTGTAGGTAGAGAGAGAGAGGTCACACAGAGTTTTATAACAGAGAGTGTAGGTAGAGAGAGAGAGGTCACACAGAGTTCTATAACAGAGAGTGTAGGTAGAGAGAGAGAGGTCACACAGAGTTCTATAACAGAGAGTGTAGGTAGAGAGAGAGAGAGGTCACACAGAGTTCTATAACAGAGAGTGTAGGGTAGAGAGAGAGAGAGAGTTCACACAGAGTTCTATAATAGAGAGTGTAGGTAGAGAGAGAGGTCACACAGAGTTCTATAACAGAGAGTGTAGGTAGAGAGAGAGAGAGGTCACACAGAGTTCTATAACAGAGAGTGTAGGTAGAGAGAGAAGTCACACAGAGTTCTATAACAGAGAGTGTAGGTAGAGAGAGAGAGGTCACACAGAGTTCTATAACAGAGAGTGTAGGTAGAGAGAGAGAGGTCACACAGAGTTCTATAACAGAGAGTGTAGGTAGAGAGAGAGAGGTCACACAGAGTTCTATAACAGAGTGTAGGTAGAGAGAGAGAGAGAGAGAGAGGTCACACAGAGTTCTATAACAGAGAGTGTAGGTAGAGAGAGAGAGAGGTCACACAGAGTTCTATAACAGAGAGTGTAGGTAGAGAGAGAGAGAGAGGTCACACAGAGTTCTATAACAGAGAGTGTAGGTAGAGAGAGAGAGAGGTCACACAGAGTTCTATAACAGAGAGTGTAGGTAGAGAGAGAGAGGTCACACAGAGTTCTATAACAGAGAGTGTAGGTAGAGAGAGAGAGAGGTCACACAGAGTTCTATAACAGAGAGTATAGGTAGAGAGAGAGAGGTCACACAGAGTTCTATAACAGAGAGTGTAGGTAGAGAGAGAGAGAGAGGTCACACAGAGTTCTATAACAGAGAGTGTAGGTAGAGAGAGAGAGAGGTCACACAGAGTTCTATAACAGAGAGTGTAGGGTAGAGAGAGAGAGAGAGTTCACACAGAGTTCTATAACAGAGAGTGTAGGTAGAGAGAGAGGTCACACAGAGTTCTATAACAGAGAGTGTAGGTAGAGAGAGAGAGAGGTCACACAGAGTTCTATAACAGAGAGTGTAGGTAGAGAGAGAGAGGTCACACAGAGTTCTATAACAGAGAGTGTAGGTAGAGAGAGAGAGGTCACACAGAGTTCTATAACAGAGAGTGTAGGTAGAGAGAGAGGTCACACAGAGTTCTATAACAGAGAGTGTAGGTAGAGAGAGAGAGGTCACACAGAGTTCTATAACAGAGTGTAGGTAGAGAGAGAGAGAGAGAGAGAGGTCACACAGAGTTCTATAACAGAGAGTGTAGGTAGAGAGAGAGAGGTCACACAGAGTTCTATAACAGAGAGTGTAGGTAGAGAGAGAGAGATCACACAAAGTTCTATAACAGAGAGTGTAGGTAGAGAGAGAGAGAGGTCACACAGAGTTCTATAACAGAGAGTGTAGGTAGAGAGAGAGAGGTCACACAGAGTTCTATAACAGAGAGTGTAGGTAGAGAGAGAGGTCACACAGAATTCTATAACAGAGAGTGTAGGTAGAGAGAGAGAGAGGTCACACAGAGTTCTATAACAGAGAGTGTAGGGTAAGAGAGAGAGAGAGTTCACACAGAGTTCTATAACAGAGAGTGTAGGTAGAGAGAGAGAGGTCACACAGAGTTCTATAACAGAGAGTGTAGGTAGAGAGAGAGAGAGGTCACACAGAGTTCTATAACAGAGAGTGTAGGTAGAGAGAGAGGTCACACAGAGTTCTATAACAGAGAGTGTAGGTAGAGAGAGAGAGGTCACACAGAGTTCTATAACAGAGAGTGTAGGTAGAGAGAGAGAGGTCACACAGAGTTCTATAACAGAGAGTGTAGGTAGAGAGAGAGAGGTCACACAGAGTTCTATAACAGAGTGTAGGTAGAGAGAGAGAGAGAGAGAGAGGTCACACAGAGTTCTATAACAGAGAGTGTAGGTAGAGAGAGAGAGAGGTCACACAGAGTTCTATAACAGAGAGTGTAGGTAGAGAGAGAGAGAGAGGTCACACAGAGTTCTATAACAGAGAGTGTAGGTAGAGAGAGAGAGAGGTCACACAGAGTTCTATAACAGAGAGTGTAGGTAGAGAGAGAGAGGTCACACAGAGTTCTATAACAGAGAGTGTAGGTAGAGAGAGAGAGAGAGGTCACACAGAGTTCTATAACAGAGAGTGTAGGTAGAGAGAGAGAGGTCACACAGAGTTCTATAACAGAGAGTGTAGGTAGAGAGAGAGAGGTCACACAGAGTTCTATAACAGAGAGTGTAGGTAGAGAGAGAGAGGTCACACAGAGTTCTATAACAGAGTGTAGGTAGAGAGAGAGAGAGAGAGAGAGGTCACACAGAGTTCTATAACAGAGAGTGTAGGTAGAGAGAGAGAGGTCACACAGAGTTCTATAACAGAGAGTGTAGGGTAGAGAGAGAGAGAGATCACACAAAGTTCTATAACAGAGAGTGTAGGTAGAGAGAGAGAGAGGTCACACAGAGTTCTATAACAGAGAGTGTAGGTAGAGAGAGAGAGGTCACACAGAGTTCTATAACAGAGAGTGTAGGTAGAGAGAGAGGTCACACAGAATTCTATAACAGAGAGTGTAGGTAGTGAGAGAGAGGTCACACAGAGTTCTATAACAGAGAGTGTAGGTAGAGAGAGAGAGGTCACACAGAGTTCTATAACAGAGAGTGTAGGTAGAGAGAGAGAGGTCACACAGAGTTCTATAACAGAGAGTATAGGTAGAGAGAGAGAGAGAGGTCACACAGAGTTCTATAACAGAGAGTATAGGTAGAGAGAGAGAGGTCACACAGAGTTCTATAACAGAGAGTGTAGGTAGAGAGAGAGAGGTCACACAGAGTTCTATAACAGAGAGTGTAGGAAGATAGAGAGAGAGGTCACACAGAGTTATATAACAGAGTGTAGGTAGAGAGAGAGAGAGAGAGTTCACACAGAGTTCTATAACAGAGAGTGTAGGTAGAGAGAGAGGTCACACAGAGTTCTATAACAGAGAGTGTAGGTAGTGAGAGAGAGGTCACACAGAGTTCTATAACAGAGAGTATAGGTAGAGAGAGAGAGGTCACACAGAGTTCTATAACAGAGAGTGTAGGTAGAGAGAGAGAGGTCACACAGAGTTCTATAACAGAGAGTGTAGGAAGATAGAGAGAGAGGTCACACAGAGTTATATAACAGAGTGTAGGTAGAGAGAGAGAGAGAGAGGTCACACAGAGTTCTATAACAGAGAGTGTAGGTAGAGAGAGAGGTCACACAGAGTTCTATAACAGAGAGTGTAGGTAGTGAGAGAGAGGTCACACAGAGTTCTATAACAGAGAGTGTAGGTAGAGAGAGAGAGGTCACACAGAGTTCTATAACAGAGAGTGTAGGTAGAGAGAGAGAGGTCACACAGAGTTCTATAACAGAGAGTGTAGGTAGAGAGAGAGAGGTCACACAGAGTTCTATAACAGAGAGTGTAGATAGAGAGAGAGAGAGAGAGTTCACACAGAGTTTTATAACAGAGAGTGTAGGTAGAGAGAGAGAGGTCACACAGAGTTCTATAACAGAGAGTGTAGGTAGAGAGAGAGAGGTCACACAGAGTTCTATAACAGAGAGTGTATGTAGAGAGAGGTCACACAGAGTTCTATAACAGAGAGTGTAGGTAGAGAGAGAGAGAGAGAGGTCACACAGAGTTTGCGGATATATTACTGAGATACACAACTGGCTTGAACTAACTCGTTGGAAGTAATTCAGTCTTGTATTTTTAATTTTTTTTGTCAATAACGTCTCCAATTTAAACTTAAATAATTTGCATGAGTGACAGTATCAAGTCGTGACCCATAATGGCCTTTGTTTCTCGTATATTAAGCTTTGTTTACCTCTCTCCCATAGGAAAGCTGTGAGGACGAATGCCACTGGAGTGACTGTTGAGCCTTGTGTTCCCTCTGACTGTACACAGTAAACGCACACACACACACACACACACACACACACACACACACACACACACACACACAGTAAACGCACACACACACACACACACACACACACACACACACACACACACACACACACACACACACACACACACACACACACACACCTCGGAGTGTGGTATAGCCAGGGTAACTACGTGTCCTGAGGAAATGCGTCGAAAAGCGGAAACCAGAGGCAGCAGAAAGCGCTGGTGACGTCAGGTGGAGTTGGGTATCGCTAAAGCGCTGTGGACAGGCTACGGATCAATAGGATTCGTGTTCGTCAGGTGGAGTTGGGTATCGCTAAAGCGCTGTGGACAGGCTACGGATCAATAGGATTCGTGTTCGTCAGGTGGAGTTGGGTATCGCTAAAGCGCTGTGGACAGGCTACGGATCAACAGGATTCGTGTTCGTCAGGTGGAGTTGGGTATCGCTAAAGCGCTGTGGACAGGCTACGGATCAACAGGATTCGTGTTCGTCAGGTGGAGTTGGGTATCGCTAAAGCGCTGTGGACAGGCTACGGATCAATAGGATTCGTGTTCGTCAGGTGGAGTTGGGTATCGCTAAAGCGCTGTGGACAGGCTACGGATCAATAGGATTCGTGTTCGTCAGGTGGAGTTGGGTATCGCTAAAGCGCTGTGGACAGGCTACGGATCAATAGGATTCGTGTTCGTCAGGTGGAGTTGGGTATCGCTAAAGCGCTGTGGACAGGCTACGGATCAATAGGATTCGTGTTCAATCCCATTTTATAGGAACTTGTTGGCTATTAATCCAGTCAGGTCAATGCATTATTTTATACTCTACTCTACTGTACAGTATATTACTGTAATATACTACACTCTACTCTACTCTACTCTACTGTATATTACTGTAATGTACCACACTCTAATCTAATGTAATATACTGGAATGTACTAAAATCTAATCTACTCTACTGTACAGTACTGTAATGTACTACACTCTACTCTACTATACTCTGCTGTATATTACTGTAATGTACTACACTCTACTCTACTCTACTGCATAGTACTGTAATGTACTACACTCTACTATACTGTAATATACTGGAATGTACTAAAATCTAATCTACTCTACTCTACTCTACTGTACTCTACTGTAATGTATTAATATCTATTCTACTGTTCAGCACTGTAATGTACTACACTCTACTCTGTTCTACTGAATAGTACTGTAATGTACTACACTCTACTTTACTGTAATATACTGTAATGGTACTACACTCTACTCTACTGTACAGTAATGTAATGTACTAAACTCTACTCTATTCTACTCTACAGTACCGTAATGTACTGAAGTCTATTCTGCTGTATAGTACTGGAATGTACTAAACTCTACTATATTCTACTGTACAGTACTGGACTGTACTAAATTCTACTCTACACAATGGAATGTAATAAACTCTACTTCACTCTAGTGTATGGTGCTGTAATGTACTACATTCTACTATACTCTAATGTGCAGTACTGTAATGTACTACATTCTACTCCACTGTACAGTGCTGTAATGAACTAAACTACTATACTCTAATGTGCAGTACTGTAATGTACTACATTCTACTCCACTGTACAGTACTGTAATGTACTAAACTCTACTATACTCTAATGTGCAGTACTGTAATGTACTACATTCTACTCCACTGTATAGTACTGTGATGTACTAAACTCTACTATACTCTAATGTGCAGTACTGTAATGTACTACATTCTACTCCACTGTACAGTACTGTAATGTACTAAACTCTACTATACTCTAATGTGCAGTACTGTAATGTACTACATTCTACTCCACTGTATAGTACTGTGATGTACTAAACTCTACTATACTCTAATGTGCAGTACTGTAATGTACTACATTCTACTCCACTGTACAGTACTGTAATGTACTAAACTCTACTATACTCTAATGTGCAGTACTGCAATGTACTACATTCTACTCCACTGTATAGTACTGTAATGTACTAAACTCTACTCTACTCTACAGTACTGCAATGTACTACACTCTACTATACTGTAATATACTGTAATGTACTAAACTCTACTCTACTGTATTGTACTAATCCATAATGTATTATACTGTACTGTACTGTACTGCAATGTACAAAAACTCTACTCTACTGTACTGCTCTGTAATGTACTAAACTCTACTCTACTCTACTGTAAAGTACTGAAATGTTCCGAACTCTATTCTGCTGTGCAGTACTTTAATGTAGTAAACTCTATTCTACTGTACGGTACTGTACTGTACTAAACTATATTCTACTGTACAGTACTGTAATGTACTAAACTCTACTCTATTCCACTGTACAGTACTGTAATGTACTAAACTCTACTCTATTCTACTGTACAGTACTGTAATGTACTAAACTCTACTCTATTCTACTGTACAGTACCGTAATGTACTAAACTCTACTCTATTCTACTGTACAGTACCGTAATGTACTAAACTCTACTCTATTCTACTGTACAGTACTGTAATGTACTAAACTCTACTCTATTCTACTGTACAGTATCGTAATGTACTAAACTCTACTCTATTCTACTGTACAGTACTGTAATGTACTAAACTCTACTCTATTCTACTGTACAGTATCGTAATGTACTAAACTCTACTCTATTCTACTGTACAGTACCGTAATGTACTAAACTCTACTCTATTCTACTGTACAGTACTGTAATGTACTAAACTCTACTTTAATGTACTGTACAGTACCGTAATGTTCTACTCCCTACTATATTGTACCTTATTGTACTGTAATGTACTAAGCTCTATTCTACTGTACTGTACTGTTCAGTACAATACTAAACTATATTCTACTCTGCTGTAATGTATTGTAATATTGTAAACTGTTCTCTACTGTACAGTACTGTAATGTACTAAAATCTACTGTACAGTACTGTAATGTACTAAACTCTACTCTACTATAGTGTACTGCAATGTACTAAACTCTACTGTACTCTAGTGTACTGCAATATACTAAACTCTACTCTACTGTACTGTACTGTACTGTACTGTACTAAACTCTACTGTACTTTATTGTACTGTACTAAACTCTACTGTACTGTATTGTACTGTACTGTACTAAACTCTACTGTACTGTATTGTACTGTACTGTATTAAATGCTACTGTACTGTATTGTACCGTACTGTACTAAACTATACTGTACTGTATTGTACTGTACTGTACTAAATTCTACAGTACAGAACTTTACTAAATTCTACTGTACTGAACTGTTCTGAAGCAACTCTACTCTACTTTACAGTACTGTAATGTACGAAACTCTACTCTGTATTGTACTGTACTGTACTGTAATTTACTAAAATCTACACTATTGTACTGTGCAGTACTGTAATGTACTAAACTCTACTCTACTTTTGTTAACTGTACTGTAAGGTACCAAGCTGTACTGTACTGTATTGTACTCTACTGCAAAGTCCTGTAATATACTAAACTGTACTTTATTTTACTGTAATGTACTAAACTCTACTCCACTCCACTGTACTGTACTGTACTGTGATGTAATGTCAAGTACTAAACTGTACTGTACTTTATTCAACTCTACTCAACTCTACTCTACTGTACTGTAATGCACACAGTTACACTGTACAGTACTGTACTGAGTATTCTGTTGTTCAGATCTGGACTGAATTTCATATAATTTTCAACATCCATTTACGTCTAGTCTCGGTCGTTGGTCAGTCCAGTCTAATGTCAGTCCAGTCTAGTGTCTGTGGTCAGTCCAGTCTAGTGTCTGTGGTCAGTCCAGTCTAGTGTCCATGGTCAGTCCAGTCTAGTGTCTGTGGTCAGTCCAGTCTAGTGTCTGTGGTCAGTCCAGTCTAGTGTCTGTGGTCAGTCCAGTCTAGTGTCTGTGGTCAGTCCAGTCTAGGGTCTGTGGTCAGTCCAGTCTAGTGTCCGTGGTCAGTCCAGTCTAGTGTCTGTGGTCAGTCCAGTCTAGTGTCTGTGGTCAGTCCAGTCTAGTGTCTGTGGTCAGTCCAGTCTAGTGTCCGTGGTCAGTCCAGTCTAGTGTCCGTGGTCAGTCCAGTCTAGTGTCCGTGGTCAGTCCAGTCTAGTGTCTGTGGTCAGTCCAGTCTAGTGTCTGTGGTCAGTCCAGTCACTGGTCCGTGGTCAGTCCAGTCTAGTGTCTGTGGTCAGTCCAGTCTAGTGTCTGTGGTCAGTCCAGTCTAGTGTCCGTGGTCAGTCCAGTCTAGTGTCTGTGGTCAGTCCAGTCTAGTGTGTGTTCAGTCCAGTCTAGTGTTTGTGGTCAGTCCAGTCTAGTGTCTGTGGTCAGTCCAGTCTAGTGTCTGTTGTCAGTCCAGTCTAGTGTCCGTGGTCAGTCCAGTCTAGTGTCCGTGGTCAGTCCAGTCTAGTGTCCGTGGTCAGTCCAGTCTAGTGTCCGTGGTCAGTCCAGTCACTGGTCCGTGGTCAGTCCAGTCTAGTGTCCGTGGTCAGTCCAGTCTAGTGTCCGTGGTCAGTCCAGTCTAGTGTCTGTGGTCAGTCCAGTCTAGTGTCTGTGGTCAGTCCAGTCTAGTGTCTGTGGTCAGTCCAGTCTAGTGTCCGTGGTCAGTCTAGTCTAGTGTCCATGGTCAGTCCAGTCACTGGTCCGTGGTCAGTCCAGTCACTGGTCCGTGGTCAGTCCAGTCTAGTGTCCGTGGTCAGTCCAGTCTAGTGTCCGTGGTCAGTCCAGTCTAGTGTCTGTGGTCAGTCCAGTCTAGTGTCTGTGGTCAGTCCAGTCTAGTGTCTGTGGTCAGTCCAGTCTAGTGTCCGTGGTCAGTCTAGTCTAGTGTCCATGGTCAGTCCAGTCACTGGTCCGTGGTCAGTCCAGTCACTGGTCCGTGGTCAGTCCAGTCTAGTGTCTGTTGTCAGTCCAGTCTAGTATCCGTGGTCAGTCCTGACCTGGTCCTCTTGGCTCCTTTTCCATGGAATTGACCTGGTCCTCTTGGCTCCTTTTACATGGAAATGACCTGGTCCTCTTGGCTCCTTTTCCATGGAAATGACCTACCTGGGCAGTGTCGGATTTTAGCACCATATTAATTAAATAGTCGACTAATTTTGACCAGGTAGAGGGTGACATTTTAGAACATTACATCACTATCGTCCATATCTGTTCTAGGGGTTATGGAATGTCTGTCTGTCTGTCTGTCTGTCTGTCTGTCTGTCTGTCTGTCTGTCTGTCTGTCTGTCTGTCTGTCTGTCTGTCTGTCTGTCTGTCTGTCTGTCTGTCTGTCTGTCTGTCTGTCTGTCTGTCTGTCTGTCTGTCTGTCTCTCTCTCTCTCTCTCTCTCTCTCTCTCTCACACACACATTGAGCAGGGAAACAGCTTTTTGAAATGATAGGAGTTCGTTGAAATGATGAATCATGGCTTTATAACTGTATGATAGTAAACGCAAACACTGTGAACTAGATGATGAACTTGAGGTCAATCTCATTACGGTGAAATATAAAACCATATGATTATCTCTGTTAGTCAGGTCTGACTCATTCTCGTTCTTCACACAGAGGCCAGGCAAATCCCTTGTTGCATTTGAGTGACATAAAATCATAACTGTCTCTGTAAATCATTGTGTATTACTGTGATGAAACTGTAAATGTGTTTACGGTCAGTGGTGGACTCGAGGCCAATTTCATTATAAAACCTTGTGGTTTGCTCATGTTATACGTTAGTGATGTCTGAATCATCATTAGGGGGGGAACTCTGCCGTCTATTAGTCAGGTCTGATTCATCAGGCGGTCGGTTGGATAAAAATCAATGTTCACACGGGTTTCATGTGCTGTCGCGGTGTTGCCAAGGTGTTGCCGTGGTAGCTGCATGGGTTCTGGAATGCTGTTTGATCTCCAAAATATGATAATCATCGATAATGACATCAAATACTCTATAGCACGCTGATGACAACACTTGATCTCCTAGAGCAGTGGTTCCCACAGTTTTTATAGTCCCCGTATCCCTTCAAACATTCAACCTCCGGCTGTACCCCCTCTAGCACCAGGGTCAGCGCACTCTCAAATGTAATTTTTTTAGTTTTTTTGCCATCATTGTAAGCCTGCCACACTCTTTATTTAACTATCTTACATATAAAACCTTATTTGTCCATTGAAAATGGTGAATAACTCACCACAGAATAATGTTGGGTTGTATTGGAGAGAGTCTCAGTCCTAAATCATTTTCCACACACAGTCTGTGCCTGTATTTAGTTTTCATGTTAGTGAGGGCCGAGAATCCACTCTCACATAGGTACTTGGTTGCAAAGGGCATCAGTGTCTTAACAGCGCAATTTTCCAAGGCAGGATACTCTGAGCACAGCCCAATCCTGAAATCTGTCAGTGGCATCTGATTAAATTACATTTTCACAGAACCGCTTGTTGCTATTTTGATGAGGCTCTCTTGTTCAGATATCAGTAAGTGGACTGTTGGCAGGGCATGA
The DNA here is from genome assembly GCF_905237065.1 of Salmo salar. NCBI lineage: Eukaryota > Metazoa > Chordata > Actinopteri > Salmoniformes > Salmonidae > Salmo > Salmo salar. Next base: position 4,703,281 of record NC_059448.1, read on the forward strand.
AAGGAATAACGAATCCAATTGTTTGTGTCATCCGTTTTTGGAAAGTACCTGCTTAACTGCGTACCCAATTCACTTAGGTGCTTCGCTACATCACATTTGACACTGTCCGTAAGATTGATTTCACTTGTACACAAAAAAAATCATACAATGATGGAAAGACCTTTTTGTTGTCCTTGTTAAAACTTCTTCGGGATCGGTGTCCCTTGAGCTAACGTAGGCTAAAGCAGTGTCCAAAATGTCTTTCAAGCTGTCAGGCATTCCCTTGGCAGCAAGAGCCTCTCGGTGGATGCTGCAGTGGACCCAAGTGGCTTCGGGAGCAACTGCTTGCACGCGCGTTACCACTCCACTATGTCTCCCTGTCGTGGCTTTTGCTCCATCAGTACAGATACCAACACATCTTGACCACCAAAGTCCATTTGATGTCACATAGCTGTCCAGTACTTTAAAATTGTCATGTTTTGTTTCTAAATGTCTGCGCCAAGAGTGAAGGTTTCATTGAGTTGTGAGATAGTACTTTTGCACATATAACACAGTGGCTGAGGAAAGGCACTACTCCCAATATAAGTGAACCCCAAATCAATGTAGTTCTCATCATATTTGCGTCTTTTCGATGGTCCAACGTCCCTGTCTGTCGTTCGGTACTTTCCCGGGTAAAGGGGGGCAGTGGCTCTTCAGCTGCATCAGATTCACAACTGTCAGTGTCCATGCTAGCTGGGCTAACAACAAATGTAGAATTACTGATGCTAGCATTGGATGTGCTCGTGGAAGCAGAACAACTTGTGTCGTCGACAGGTGCAGGTGTAGTACTGGTGGTAGTAGCATTACTGGTGGTAGTAGTAGTACTGGTGGTGGTAGTAGCTGTACTGGTGGTAGTAGTAGTACTGGTGGTGGTAGTAGCTGTACTGATGGTAGTAGCAGTACTGGTGGTGGTAGTAGCAGTACTGGTGGTGGTAGTAGTAGTACTGGTGGTAGTAGCAGTACTGGTGGTGGTAGTAGCAGTACTGGTGGTAGTAGCAGTACTGGTGGTAGTAGCAGTACTGGTGGTAGCAGCAGTACTGGTGGTAGTAGTAGTACTGGTGGTGGAAGTAGCAGTACTGGTGGTGGAAGTAGCAGTACTGGTAGTAGTAGCAGTACTGGTGGTGGTAGCAGTACTGGTGGTAGTAGTAGTACTGGTAGTAGTAGCAGAACTGGTGGTAGTAGCAATACTGGTGGTAGTAGCAGTACTGTTGGTAGTAGCAGTACTGGTAGTGGTAGCAGTACTGGTGGTGGTAGCAGTACTGGTGGTAGTACTAGCAGTACTGGTGGTGGTAGTAGTACTGGTGGTAGTAGTAGTACTGGTGGTAGTAGTAGCAGTACTGGTGGTAGCAGCAGTACTGGTGGTAGCAGCAGTACTGGTGGTAGTAGCAGTACTGGTGGTAGTAGCAGTACTGGTGGTGGAAGTAGCAGTACTGGTGGTAGTAGCAGTACTGGTGGTAGTAGCAATACTGGTGGTAGTAGCAGTACTGTTGGTAGTAGCAGTACTGGTAGTGGTAGCAGTACTGGTGGTGGTAGCAGTACTGGTGGTGGTAGCAGTACTGGTGGTAGTACTAGCAGTACTGGTGGTGGTAGTAGTACTGGTGGTAGTAGTACTGGTGGTAGTAGCAGTACTGGTGGTAGTAGTATTACTGGTGGTGGTGGTAGCAGTACTGGTGGTAGTAGCAGTACTGATGGTAGTAGCAGTACTACCAGTAGAGCTGGTGTGTGTCTCTGTGGACGCAGGCCCTACTGTTTTAAACCATTAATACATTTTCGAGCCAATGGAACGAGCAGCAGCTACGTTCGGCTACATACGGACTGTTAGTGGAATTCCCGCGAGAGAGAAACGGTGAATGTGATTGGATGTTAATTATTTGACATTGTGTTGTTATTTCCCTGAACACTAGATGGTTTAATTTTATTTTTGGCAGTGAAACGAGCCGACTCAGGTGAGAGAAAAAACCTCACCCAAATGTACAGCCCTGTTGGAAAATATAAATGGACTGTTTGAAAATGTGAGGAAAAAAAATCACCGGAAAAAATAAAAACGTTGAGAGAAAAATGGACAAGGAAAGAAAGAGAGAGAGAGAGCGAGAGAGAGAGAGAGAGACAGAGAGAGAGAGAGAGAGAGAGAGAGAGAGAGAGAGAGAGAGAGAGAGAGAGAGAGAGAGAGAGAGAGAGAGAGAGAGAGAGAGAGAGAGAGAGTGAGAGAAGGAAAGGAAACTGATGAGTCCATCTGGTGTCAGATAAATGGTAAACCTTTTCCTGACCCTCACAGAGGATGAGTAGAAGAGCACAATGTTCTTGCCAGCAACTGTAAACACACACAAACACGTGACCGCACACACACACACACACACACACCCACGCACCCATGTACACACAATAACACACACACGTACACGCACACACACCCACGCACCCATGTACACACAATAACACACACACGTACACGCACACATGTACACACACACACACCCACGCACCCATGTACACACAATAACACACACACGTACACGCACACATGTACACACACACACACACACACACACACACACACACACGCACCCATGTACACACAATAACACACACACGTACACGCACACATGTACACACACACATGTTCCTAATCTCAGGGGCTGTGTTTGTTTAAAAGTCTGGTTTATTTGGTGTTCTGAAGTCAAATAAGAGCCTTCCTCTATGATGAGAGAGAATGAGAGAGGATGAGAGAGAATGAGAGAGAATGAGAGAGAATGAGAGAGAGGAGAGAGAATGAGAGAGAATGAGAGAGAATGGAGAGAGAATGAGAGAGAATGAGAGAGAATGAGAGAGAGGAGAGAGAATGAGAGAGAATGAGAGAGAATGAGAGAGAGGAGAGAGAATGAGAGAGAATGAGAGAGGAGAGAGAGGAGAGAGAGATGAGAGAGAATGAGAGAGGATGAGAGAGGAGAGAGAGGAGAGAGAGGAGAGAGAATGAGAGAGAATGAGAGAGAATGAGAGAGGAGAGAGAGGAGAGAGAGGAGAGAGAGGAGAGAGAATGAGAGAGGAGAGAGAGGAGAGAATGAGAGAGATGAGAGAGAATGAGAGAGAATGAGAGAGGAGAGAGAGAATGAGAGAGAATGAGAGAGGATGAGAGAGAATGAGAGAGGATGAGAGAGGATGAGAGAGGAGAGAGAGGAGAGAGGAGAGAGAGGAGAGAATGAGAGAGAATGAGAGAGAATGAGAGAGGATGAGAGAGGAGAGAGAGTAGAGAGAATGAGAGAGGATGAGAGAGAATGAGATAGAATGAGAGGGAGAAGGAGAGAGGAGAGAGCGGATGAGAGAGGATGAGAGAGGATGAGAGAGAATGAGAGAGAATGAGAGAGAGGAGAGAGAGAAGGAGAGAGGAGAGAGGAAAGGAGAGAGGAGAGCGAGGAGAGAGAAGGAGAGAGGAGAGAGCGGATGAGAGAGGAGAGAGAAAAAGAGAGAGGATGAGAGAGAATGAGAGAGGATGAGAGAGGAGAGGAGAGAGAGGAGAGAGAGAAGGAGAGAGGGGAGAGAGGAGAGAGGAGAGAGAGGAGAGAGAGAAGGAGAGAGGAGAGAGAGGATGAGAGAGGAGAGAGAGGAGAGAGAGAATGAGAGAGAATGAGAGAGGATGGGAGAGAAAGAGAGAGGATGAGAGAGGAGAGAGATGAGAGAGAGAATGAGAGAGAAAGAGAGAGGATGAGAGAGGATGAGAGAACGAGAGAGGATGAGAGAGAAAGAGAGAAAGAGAGGATGAGAGGAGGAGAGAGGAGAGAGAGGAGAGAGAGAATTAGAGAGAGGAGAGAGAGAATGAGAGAGAAAAAGAGAGAGAATGAGAGAGAGAAAGAGAGAGGATGAGAGAGAAAAAGAGAGGATGAGAGAGGAGAGAGAGGAGAGAGATAATGAGAGAGAATGAGAGAGGATGAGAGAGGAGAGAGGATGAGAGAGAATGAGAGAGGAGAGAGAGAATGAGAGAGAATGAGAGAGAAAGAGAGAGAAAGAGAGAGAAGAGAGATGATGAGAGAGAAAGAAAGAGAAAGAAAGAGAAAGAGAGAGGATGAGAGAGGAGAGGGAGAAAGAGAGAGAAAGAGAGAGAAAGAGAGAGAGAATGAGAGAGGATGAGGGAGGATGAGAGGATGAGAGGATGAGAGAATGAGAGAGAATGAGAGCGGATGAGAGCGGATGAGAGCGACAGAGAGAGGATTAGAGAGGAGAGAGAGAAAGAGAGAGAAAGAGAGAGAAAGAGAGGATGAGAGAGAAAGAGAGAGCAGCACAGTTACAGTCACCAACGCTCTGGATAACATGAAAACAGCCTAACCAGCTCTGCTATGGTGAGTAAAATGGTCAGAGTGGGCTGTTCTCTCGTTTGTGTCTGGAAGTACCTAACAAGCTAGACAACGTTAGCCAGTTAGCTTGGGTGTTTGACTGCTGTTGTTAGGTAAGAACGCTCGGATCAAGCCTACTCCTCAGCCAGAGGGTCCAGTGTACGGTCTGAATTCTCTGGGAGCGAAATGCTCTGAATTTAAGAACGAACAATCTGACAACGCTCTGAGTTTACGATCGCCCAGCGCGCGCTCTGGCACTCCAGATAAAATGTACGCAACTCACCGTTAATATAAACCAGCCGTTAGTCTAGAAACCTTTGGCTGTTTAGTACATGGCCTCACATGTGAATCCTTAAAGAGATGGGTGGGGCTAAAGCTTAAGTGGGTGTGAACGATGCTGAATGGGTGGAGACAAAGAAGAGCTCTCCAGTAGGTGTACCAAAATATTCAAGGGACATTTTTATCAACTTTTTCATTAAGTTAATCATCTTTCGAAGCAGAATTATTTTCACATTGTTCCTCAACTGTAGTGTTTGATATACCATTTTCTAACTCTGCGTCTCTACTTTAATACAATGTTAAAAACACAATTTCACATTTTGCTAAATAAGACTGAATCGAGCCAGTCGGTCACAAATGTCACCCTATTCCCTTTATAGTACACTACTATTGACCAGAGATGTATGGGTCCTGTTAGTACACTACTGTTGACCAGAGCTGTACAGGCCCTGGTAGTACACTACTGTTGACCCTGCAAAGGGAATAGGGTACCATTAGGATCCAGCCAAAATTCGCTCGTCAGGTTGGATGAAGACACGTCTAGTCACTGTGTTGTGTTATCAGATCCTTTAGAGAAGGATGAAGACAGCAGAGAGTAGGATGTAATCTCTCTCTCTCTCTCTGTCTCTCTCTGTCTCTTTCGCTCTGTCTCTCTCTCTCTCTCTGTCTCCTTCTCTCTCTCTCTTTCTCTCTCTCTTTCTCTCGCTCCTTCTCTCTCTCTATCTCTCGCTCCTTCTCTCTCTTTCTCTCTATCTATCTCTCGCTCCTTCTCTCTCTCTCTGTCTCTCTGTCTCTCTCTCTGTCTCTCTCTCTCTCTGTCTATCTCTCGCTCCTTCTCTCTCTTTCTCTCTCCCCACCTTTCTTTTTCTCTCTGTTTCTCTCTTTCTCTCTCTCTCTTTCTCTTTGTCTCTCTCTCTATCTCTCGCTCTTTCTCTATCTCTTTCTCACTGTCTGTCTCTCTCTTTCACTCATTCCTTCTTTTCCTGAGCAAGTAGGCAGGGTAGGCTAGTGGTTAGAGAGTTGGACTCGTAACCGTTAAAGATTGCAAGTTCAAATCCCCGAGCTGACAAGGTACAAATCTGTCGTTCTCCTCCTGAACAAGGCAGTTAACCCACTGTTCCTAGGCTGTCATTGTAAATAAGAATTTGTTCTTCACTGACTTGCCTAGTTAAATAAAGGTAAAAAAATAAATATGTTTTATTTATCCAGCCTCACTCTTCCCGTCATTAAATCAATAATTTTTTCCGGTTCTCTCTGTTACTGGTGGTAGCAGTACTGGTGGTAGTAGTAGCAGTACTGGTAGTATTAGCAGTACTGGTGGTGGTAGTAGCAGTACTGGAGGTGGTAGTAGCAGCACTGGTGGTAGTAGCAGTACTGGTGGTAGAAGCAGTACTGGTGGTGGTAGTAGCAGTACTGGTGGTGGTAGCAGTACTGGTGGTAGTAGCAGTACTGGTGGTGGTAGCAGTACTGGTGGTGGTAGTAGCAGTACTGGTGGTGGTAGCAGTACTGGTGGTGGTAGCAGTACTGGTGGTAGTAGCAGTACTGGTGGTGGTAGCAGTACTGGTGGTAGTAGCAGTACTGGTGGTGGTAGTAGCAGTACTGGTGGTAGTAGCAGTACTGGTGGTAGTACCAGTACTGGTGGTAGTAGCAGTACTGGTGGTAGTAGCAGTACTGGTGGTAGTAGCAGTACTGGTGGTGGTAGTAGCAGTACTGGTGGTGGTAGTAGCAGTACTGGTGGTAGTAGCAGTACTGGTGGTAGTAGCAGTACTGGTGGTAGTAGCAGTACTGGTGGTGGTAGTAGCAGTACTGGTGGTGGTAGCAGTACTGGTGGTGGTAGCAGTACTGGTGGTAGTAGCAGTACTGGTGGTAGTAGCAGTACTGGTGGTGGTAGCAGTACTGGTGGTGGTAGCAGTACTGGTGGTGGTAGCAGTACTGGTGGTGGTAGCAGTACTGGTGGTAGTAGTAGTACTGGTGGTGGTAGCAGTACTGGTGGTAGTAGTAGTACTGGTGGTAGAAGCAGTACTGGTGGTAGTAGCAGTACTGGTGGTAGTAGCAGTACTGGTGGTAGTAGCAGTACTGGTGGTAGTAGCAGTACTGGTGGTGGTAGCAGTACTGGTGGTAGTAGCAGTACTGGTGGTGGTAGCAGCACTGGTGGTGGTAGTAGCAGTACTGGTGGTGGTAGCAGTGCTGGTGGTGGTAGCAGTACTGGTGGTGGTAGTAGCAGTACTGGTGGTGGTAGCAGTACTGGTGGTGGTAGCAGTACTGGTGGTAGTAGCAGTACTGGTGGTAGTAGCAGTACTGGTGGTGGTAGCAGTACTGGTGGTGGTAGCAGTACTGGTGGTGGTAGCAGCAGTACTGGTGGTGGTAGCAGTACTGGTGGTGGTAGCAGTACTGGTGGTGGTAGCAGTACTGGTGGTGGTAGTAGCAGTGCTGGTGGTGAGTAGCAGTGCTGGTGGTAGTAGCAGTACTGGTGGTAGTAGCAGTACTGGTGGTAGTAGCAGTACTGGTGGTGGTAGCAGTACTGGTGGTGGTAGCAGTACTGGTGGTAGTAGCAGTACTGGTGGTGGTAGCAGTACTGGTGGTGGTAGTAGCAGTACTGGTGGTGGTAGTAGCAGTACTGGTGGTGGTAGTAGCAGTGCTGGTGGTGGTAGCAGTACTGGTGGTGGTAGCAGTACTGGTGGTGGTAGCAGTGCTGGTGGTGGTAGCAGTGCTGGTGGTGGTAGCAGTACTGGTGGTGGTAGCAGTACTGGTGGTGGTAGCAGTACTGGTGGTGGTAGCAGTACTGGTGGTGGTAGCAGTACTGGTGGTAGTAGCAGTACTGGTGGTGGTAGCAGTACTGGTGGTGGTAGTAGCAGTACTGGTGGTGGTAGTAGCAGTGCTGGTGGTGGTAGCAGTACTGGTGGTGGTAGCAGTACTGGTGGTGGTAGCAGTACTGGTGGTAGTAGCAGTACTGGTGGTAGTAGCAGCACTGGTGGTGGTAGTAGCAGTACTGGTGGTAGTAGCAGTACTGGTGGTGGTAGCAGTACTGGTGGTGGTAGCAGTACTGGTGGTGGTAGCAGTACTGGTGGTGGTAGCAGTACTGGTGGTAGTAGTAGTACTGGTGGTAGTAGCAGTACTGGTGGTAGTAGCAGTACTGGTGGTGGTAGCAGTACTGGTGGTGGTAGCAGTACTGGTGGTAGTAGCAGTACTGGTGGTGGTAGCAGTACTGGTGGTGGAGTAGCAGTACTGGTGGTGGTAGCAGTACTGGTGGTAGTAGCAGTACTGGTGGTGGTAGCAGTACTGGTGGTGGTAGCAGTACTGGTGGTAGTAGCAGTACTGGTGGTAGTAGCAGTACTGGTGGTGGTAGCAGTACTGGTGGTAGTAGCAGTACTGGTGGTAGTAGCAGTACTGGTGGTAGTAGCAGTACTGGTGGTAGTAGCAGTACTGGTGGTGGTAGTAGCAGTACTGGTGGTGGTAGTAGCAGTACTGGTGGTGGTAGCAGTACTGGTGGTGGTAGTAGCAGTACTGGTGGTGGTAGTAGCAGTACTGGTGGTGGTAGCAGTACTGGTGGTAGTAGCAGTACTGGTGGTGGTAGTAGCAGTACTGGTGGTGGTAGCAGTACTGGTGGTAGTAGCAGTACTGGTGGTGGTAGCAGTACTGGTGGTGGTAGCAGTACTGGTGGTGAGTAGCAGTGCTGGTGGTAGTAGCAGTACTGGTGGTGGTAGCAGTACTGGTGGTGGTAGCAGTACTGGTGGTGGAGTAGCAGTACTGGTGGTAGTAGCAGTACTGGTGGTGGTAGCAGTACTGGTGGTGGTAGCAGTACTGGTGGTAGTAGCAGTACTGGTGGTGGTAGCAGTACTGGTGGTGGTAGCAGTACTGGTGGTGGTAGCAGTGCTGGTGGTGGTAGCAGTACTGGTGGTGGTAGCAGTACTGGTGGTGAGTAGCAGTACTGGTGGTAGTAGCAGTACTGGTGGTGGTAGCAGTACTGGTGGTGGTAGCAGTACTGGTGGTAGTAGCAGTGCTGGTGGTGAGTAGCAGTACTGGTGGTGGTAGCAGTACTGGTGGTGGTGGTAGCAGTACTGGTGGTGGTAGCAGTACTGGTGGTGGTAGCAGTGCTGGTGGTGGTAGCAGTGCTGGTGGTGGTAGCAGTACTGGTGGTGGAGTAGCAGTACTGGTGGTGGTAGCAGTACTGGTGGTAGTAGCAGTACTGGTGGTAGTAGCAGTACTGGTGGTGGTAGCAGTACTGGTGGTGGTAGCAGTACTGGTGGTAGTAGCAGTACTGGTGGTGGTGTAGCAGTACTGGTGGTGGTAGTAGCAGTACTGGTGGTGGTAGTAGCAGTACTGGTGGTGGTAGTAGCAGTACTGGTGGTAGTAGCAGTACTGGTGGTAGTAGCAGTACTGGTGGTGGTAGCAGTACTGGTGGTGGTAGCAGTACTGGTGGTGGTAGCAGTACTGGTGGTGGTAGCAGTACTGGTGGTAGTAGCAGTACTGGTGGTGGTAGCAGTACTGGTGGTGGTAGCAGTACTGGTGGTGGTAGCAGTACTGGTGGTGGAGTAGCGGTACTGGTGGTGGTAGCAGTACTGGTGGTGGTAGCAGTGCTGGTGGTGGTAGCAGTACTGGTGGTGGTGGTAGCAGTACTGGTGGTGGTAGCAGTACTGGTGGTGAGTAGCAGTACTGGTGGTGGTAGCAGTACTGGTGGTGGTAGCAGTGCTGGTGGTGGTAGCAGTACTGGTGGTAGTAGCAGTACTGGTGGTGGTAGCAGTACTGGTGGTAGTAGCAGTACTGGTGGTGGTAGCAGTACTGGTGGTGGTAGCAGTACTGGTGGTGGTAGCAGTACTGGTGGTAGTAGCAGTACTGGTGGTGGTAGCAGTACTGGTGGTGGTAGTAGCAGTACTGGTGGTGAGTAGCAGTACTGGTGGTGGTAGTAGCAGTACTGGTGGTGGTAGCAGTACTGTGGTGGTGGTAGCAGTACTGGTGGTGGTAGCAGACTGGTGGTAGTAGCAGTACTGGTGGTAGTAGCAGTGCTGGTGGTGGTAGCAGTACTGGTGGTGGTAGCAGTGCTGGTGGTGGTAGCAGTACTGGTGGTGGTAGCAGTACTGGTGGTGGTAGCAGTACTGGTGGTAGTAGCAGTACTGGTGGTAGTAGCGGTACTGGTGGTGGTAGCAGTGCTGGTGGTGGTAGCAGTACTGGTGGTGGTAGCAGTACTGGTGGTGGTAGCGGTACTGGTGGTGGTGGCAGTACTGGTGGTGGTAGCAGTACTGGTGGTGAGTAGCAGTACTGGTGGTGTAGCAGTGCTGGTGGTGGTAGCAGTACTGGTGGTGGTAGCAGTACTGGTGGTGGTAGTAGCAGTACTGGTGGTGGTAGCAGTACTGGTGGTGGTAGCAGTACTGGTGGTAGTAGCAGTGCTGGTGGTGGTAGCAGTACTGGTGGTGGTAGCAGTACTGGTGGTGGTAGCAGTACTGGTGGTAGTAGCAGTACTGGTGGTGGTAGCAGTACTGGTGGTGGTAGCAGTACTGGTGGTGGTAGCAGTACTGGTGGTAGTAGCAGTACTGGTGGTGGTAGCAGTGCTGGTGGTGGTAGTAGCAGTACTGGTGGTGGTAGTAGCAGTACTGGTGGTGGTAGCAGTACTGGTGGTAGTAGCGGTACTGGTGGTGAGTAGCAGTACTGGTGGTGGTAGCAGTACTGGTGGTGGTAGCAGTACTGGTGGTGGTAGCAGTACTGGTGGTAGTAGCAGTACTGGTGGTGGTAGCAGTACTGGTGGTGGTAGCAGTACTGGTGGTAGTAGCAGTACTGGTGGTGGTAGCAGTACTGGTGGTGGTAGCAGTACTGGTGGTGGTAGCAGTACTGGTGGTGGTAGCAGTACTGGTGGTAGTAGCAGTACTGGTGGTGGTAGTAGCAGTACTGGTGGTGGTAGCAGTACTGGTGGTAGTAGCAGTACTGGTGGTGGTAGCAGTACTGGTGGTGGTAGCAGTACTGGTGGTAGTAGCAGTACTGGTGGTGGTAGCAGTACTGGTGGTGGTAGCAGTACTGGTGGTGGTAGCAGTACTGGTGGTGGTAGCAGTACTGGTGGTGGTAGCAGTGCTGGTGGTGGTAGCAGTACTGGTGGTGGTAGCAGTACTGGTGGTAGTAGCAGTACTGGTGGTGGTAGTAGCAGTGCTGGTGGTGGTGGTAGCAGTACTGGTGGTGGTAGCAGTACTGGTGGTGGTAGCAGTACTGGTGGTGGTAGCAGTACTGGTGGTGGTAGCAGTGCTGGTGGTGGTAGCAGTACTGGTGGTGGTAGCAGTACTGGTGGTGGTAGCAGTACTGGTGGTGGTAGCGGTACTGGTGGTGGTAGCAGTACTGGTGGTAGTAGCAGTGCTGGTGGTAGTAGCAGTACTGGTGGTGGTAGCAGTACTGGTGGTGGTAGTAGCAGTGCTGGTGGTGGTAGCAGTGCTGGTGGTGGTAGCAGTACTGGTGGTGGTAGCAGTACTGGTGGTGGTAGCAGTACTGGTGGTGGTAGCAGTGCTGGTGGTGGTAGCAGTGCTGGTGGTGGTAGCAGTACTGGTGGTGGTAGCAGTACGGTGGTGGTAGCAGTGCTGGTGGTGGTAGTAGCAGTACTGGTGGTGTAGCAGTACTGGTGGTGGTAGCAGTACTGGTGGTGGTAGCAGTGCTGGTGGTGGTAGCAGTGCTGGTGGTGGTAGCAGTACTGGTGGTAGTAGCAGTACTGGTGGTGGTGAGCAGTACTGGTGGTGGTAGCGGTACTGGTGGTGGTAGCGGTACTGGTGGTGGTAGTAGCAGTACTGGTGGTGGTAGCAGTACTGGTGGTAGTAGCAGTACTGGTGGTGGTAGCAGTACTGGTGGTGGTAGCAGTACTGGTGGTGGTAGCAGTACTGGTGGTAGTGGCAGTACTGGTGGTGGTAGCAGTGCTGGTGGTGGTAGCAGTGCTGGTGGTGGTAGCAGTACTGGTGGTGGTAGTAGCAGTACTGGTGGTAGTAGCAGTACTGTGGTGGTGGTAGCAGTACTGGTGGTGGTAGTAGCAGTACTGGTGGTGGTAGCAGTACTGGTGGTGGTAGCAGTACTGGTGGTGGTAGCAGTGCTGGTGGTGGTAGCAGTGCTGGTGGTGGTAGCAGTACTGGTGGTGGTGGCAGTGCTGGTGGTGGTGGCAGTACTGGTGGTGGTGGCAGTGCTGGTGGTGGTAGCGGTACTGGTGGTGGTAGCAGTACTGGTGGTGGTAGTAGCAGTACTGGTGGTGGTAGCGGTACTGGTGGTGGTAGCAGTACTGGTGGTGGTAGTAGCGTACTGGTGGTAGTAGCAGTACTGGTGGTGGTAGTAGCAGTACTGGTGGTGGTAGCAGTGCTGGTGGTGGTAGCAGTACTGGTGGTAGTAGCAGTGCTGGTGGTGGTAGCAGTACTGGTGGTGGTAGCAGTACTGGTGGTGGTAGTAGCAGTACTGGTGGTGGTAGCAGTACTGGTGGTGGTAGCAGTACTGGTGGTGGTAGCAGTACTGGTGGTGGTAGCAGTACTGGTGGTGGTAGTGGCGGTACTGGTGGTGGTGGCAATGCTGGTGGTGGTAGCAGTACTGGTGGTGGTAGCAGTACTGGTGGTGGTAGCAGTACTGGTGGTGGTAGCGGTACTGGTGGTGGTAGCGGTGCTGGTGGTAGTAGCAGTACTGGTGGTGGTAGCAGTACTGGTGGTGGTGGCAGTGCTGGTGGTAGCAGTACTGGTGGTGGTAGTAGCAGTACTGGTGGTGGTGGCAGTGCTGGTGGTGGTAGCAGTGCTGGTGGTGGTAGCAGTACTGGTGGTGGTAGCTTTGGTGGAGCGGTACTGGTGGTGGTAGCAGTACTGGTGGTGGTAGCAGTACTGGTGGTGGTGCAGTGCTGGTGGTAGTAGCAGTGCTGGTGGTGAGTAGCAGTACTGGTGGTGGTAGCAGTACTGGTGGTGGTAGCAGTACTGGTGGTGGTAGCAGTACTGGTGGTGGTGGCAGTGCTGGTGGTGGTAGCGGTACTGGTGGTGGTGGCAGTGCTGGTGGTGGTAGCAGTACTGGTGGTGGTAGCAGTGCTGGTGGTGGAGTGGCAGTGCTGGTGGTGGTAGCAGTACTGGTGGTGGTAGCAGTACTGGTGGTGGTGGTAGCAGTACTGGTGGTGGTAGCAGTACTGGTGGTGTAGTAGCAGTGCTGGTGGTGAGTAGCAGTACTGGTGGTGGTAGCAGTACTGGTGGTGGTAGCAGTACTGGTGGTGGTAGCAGTACTGGTGGTGGTAGCAGTACTGGTGGTGGTAGCAGTACTGGTGGTAGTAGCAGTACTGGTGGTGGTAGCAGTACTGGTGGTGAGTAGCAGTACTGGTGGTGGTAGCAGTACTGGTGGTGGTAGCAGTGCTGGTGGTGGGTAGCGGTGCTGGTGGTGGTGTAGCAGTACTGGTGGTGGTAGCAGTGCTGGTGGTGGTAGCAGTACTGGTGGTGGTAGCAGTACTGGTGGTGGTAGCAGTACTGGTGGTGGTAGCAGTGCTGGTGGTGGTAGCGGTACTGGTGGTGGTAGCGTACTGGTGGTGGTAGCAGTACTGGTGGTGGTAGCAGTACTGGTGGTGGTAGCAGTACTGGTGGTGGTAGCAGTGCTGGTGGTGGTAGCAGTACTGGTGGTGGTAGCAGTGCTGGTGGTGGTAGTAGCAGGTGCTGTGGTGGTAGTAGCAGTACTGGTGGTGAGTAGCAGTACTGGTGGTGGTAGCAGTACTGGTGGTGGTAGCAGTACTGGTGGTAGTAGCAGTGCTGGTGGTGGTAGCAGTACTGGTGGTGGTAGCAGTACTGGTGGTGGTAGCAGTACTGGTGGTGGTAGCGGTACTGGTGGTGGTAGCAGTACTGGTGGTGGTAGCAGTACTGGTGGTGGTAGCAGTGCTGGTGGTGGTAGCAGTGCTGGTGGTGGTAGCAGTACTGGTGGTGGTAGCAGTGCTGGTGGTGGTAGCAGTACTGGTGGTAGTAGCAGTACTGGTGGTGGTAGCAGTACTGGTGGTGGTAGCAGTACTGGTGGTGGTAGTAGCAGTACTGGTGGTGGTAGCGGTGCTGGTGGTGGTAGCAGTACTGGTGGTAGTAGCAGTACTGGTGGTGGTAGCAGTACTGGTGGTGGTAGCAGTACGTGGTGGGTGCGGTACTGGTGGTGGTAGCGGTGCTGGTGGTGGTAGCAGTACTGGTGGTGGTAGCAGTGCTGGTGGTGGTAGCAGTACTGGTGGTGGTGTAGCGGTACTGGTGGTGGTAGCAGTGCTGGTGGTGGTAGCAGTACTGGTGGTGGTAGCAGTGCTGGTGGTGGTAGCGGTACTGGTGGTGGTAGCAGTACTGGTGGTGGTGGTAGCAGTACTGGTGGTGGTAGTAGCAGTGCTGGTGGTGGTAGCAGTACTGGTGGTGGTAGCAGTACTGGTGGTGGTAGCAGTACTGGTGGTGGTAGTAGCAGTGCTGGTGGTGGTAGCAGTACTGGTGGTGGTGTAGCAGTACTGGTGGTGGTAGCAGTACTGGTGGTGGTAGCAGTGCTGGTGGTGGTAGCAGTACTGGTGGTGGTAGCAGTACTGGTGGTGGTAGCAGTACTGGTGGTGGTAGCGGTACTGGTGGTGGTAGCAGTACTGGTGGTGGTAGTAGCAGTGCTGGTGGTGGGTAGCAGTACTGGTGGTGGTAGCAGTACTGGTGGTGAGTAGCGGTACTGGTGGTGGTAGCAGTACTGGTGGTGGTAGCAGTACTGGTGGTGGTAGCAGTACTGGTGGTGGTAGCAGTGCTGGTGGTGGTAGCAGTACTGGTGGTGGTAGCGGTACTGGTGGTGGTAGCAGTACTGGTGGTGGTAGCAGTACTGGTGGTGGTAGCAGTACTGGTGGTGGTAGCAGTGCTGGTGGTGAGTAGCAGTACTGGTGGTGGTAGCAGTACTGGTGGTGAGTAGCAGTGCTGGTGGTGGTAGCAGTACTGGTGGTGGTAGCAGTGCTGGTGGTGGTAGCGGTACTGGTGGTGGTAGCAGTACTGGTGGTGGTAGCAGTACTGGTGGTGGTAGCAGTGCTGGTGGTGGTAGCAGTACTGGTGGTGGTAGCAGTGCTGGTGGTGGTAGCAGTACTGGTGGTGGTGGCAGTGCTGGTGGTGGTAGCAGTGCTGGTGGTGGTAGCAGTGCTGGTGGTGGTGGCGGTGCTGGTGGTGAGTAGCAGTGCTGGTGGTGGTGCAGTACTGGTGGTGGTGGCAGTGCTGGTGGTGGTAGTAGCGGTACTGGTGGTGGTGGCGGTGCTGGTGGTGGTAGCGGTGCTGGTGGTGGTGGCGGTGCTGGTGGTGGTAGCAGTGCTGGTGGTGGTAGCAGTACTGGTGGTGGTAGCAGTGCTGGTGGTGGTAGCAGTGCTGGTGGTGGTAGCAGTGCTGGTGGTGGTAGCGGTACTGGTGGTGGTAGCAGTGCTGGTGGTGGTGGCAGTGCTGGTGGTGGTAGCAGTACTGGTGGTGGTAGTAGCAGTACTGGTGGTGGTAGTAGCAGTGCTGGTGGTGAGTAGCAGTACTGGTGGTGGTAGTGGCAGTGCTGGTGGTGGTAGCAGTACTGGTGGTGGTAGCAGTGCTGGTGGTGGTAGCAGTACTGGTGGTGGTAGCGGTGCTGGTGGTGGTAGCAGTACTGGTGGTGGTAGCAGTGCTGGTGGTGGTAGCAGTACTGGTGGTGGTGGTAGCGGTGCTGGTGGTGGTAGCGGTGCTGGTGGTGGTGGTGGCAGTGCTGGTGGTGGTGTAGCAGTACTGGTGGTGGTAGCAGTACTGGTGGTGGTAGCAGTACTGGTGGTGGTGGCAGTGCTGGTGGTGGTAGCAGTACTGGTGGTGGTAGTAGCAGTGCTGGTGGTGGTAGCAGTACTGGTGGTGGTAGCGGTGCTGGTGGTGGTAGCAGTGCTGGTGGTGGTAGCGGTACTGGTGGTAGTAGCAGTACTGGTGGTGGTAGCAGTGCTGGTGGTGGTAGCAGTGCTGGTGGTGGTAGCAGTACTGGTGGTGGTAGCAGTGCTGGTGGTGGTGGCAGTACTGGTGGTGGTGGCGGTGCTGGTGGTGGTAGCAGTGCTGGTGGTGGTAGCGGTGCTGGTGGTGGTAGCAGTGCTGGTGGTGGTAGCAGTGCTGGTGGTGGTGGCAGTGCTGGTGGTGGTAGCAGTACTGGTGGTGGTAGCAGTACTGGTGGTGGTAGCAGTGCTGGTGGTGGTAGCAGTACTGGTGGTGGTAGCGGTGCTGGTGGTGGTGTAGCAGTACTGGTGGTGGGTGGCAGTGCTGGTGGTGGTAGCAGTGCTGGTGGTGGTAGCGGTGCTGGTGGTGGTAGCAGTACTGGTGGTGGTAGCAGTGCTGGTGGTGGTAGCGGTGCTGGTGGTGGTGCAGTACTGGTGGTGGTAGCAGTGCTGGTGGTGGTAGCGGTGCTGGTGGTGGTGGCAGTGCTGGTGGTGGTAGCAGTACTGGTGGTGGTAGCAGTGCTGGTGGTGGTAGCAGTGCTGGTGGTGAGTAGCAGTGCTGGTGGTGGTAGCGGTGCTGGTGGTGGTGGTAGCGGTACTGGTGGTGGTAGAGCAGTACTGGTGGTGGTAGCAGTGCTGGTGGTGGTAGCAGTGCTGGTGGTGGTAGTGGCAGTACTGGTGGTGGTAGCAGTGCTGGTGGTGGTAGCAGTGCTGGTGGTGAGTAGCAGTACTGGTGGTGGTAGCAGTGCTGGTGGTGGTGGCAGTACTGGTGGTGGTGGCAGTGCTGGTGGTGGTGGCAGTGCTGGTGGTGGTAGTAGCAGTGCTGGTGGTGGTAGTGGCAGTACTGGTGGTGGTAGTAGCAGTGCTGGTGGTGGTAGCGGTACTGGTGGTGGTGGCAGTACTGGTGGTGGTGGCAGTGCTGGTGGTGGTGTAGCAGTGCTGGTGGTGGTAGCAGTGCTGGTGGTGGTAGCAGTGCTGGTGGTGGTAGCAGTACTGGTGGTGGTAGCAGTGCTGGTGGTGGTAGCAGTACTGGTGGTAGTAGCAGTACTGGTGGTGGTAGCAGTACTGGTGGTGGTAGCAGTGCTGGTGGTGGTAGCAGTACTGGTGGTGGTGGCGGTGCTGGTGGTGGTGCGGTGCTGGTGGTGGTGGCAGTGCTGGTGGTGGTGGCAGTGCTGGTGGTGGTGGCGGTGCTGGTGGTGGTGGCAGTACTGGTGGTGGTAGCGGTGCTGGTGGTGGTAGCAGTACTGGTGGTGGTGGTAGCAGTACTGGTGGTGGTAGCAGTACTGGTGGTGGTAGCAGTGCTGGTGGTGGTGGCAGTACTGGTGGTGAGTGGCAGTGCTGGTGGTGGTAGCAGTGCTGGTGGTGGTAGCAGTGCTGGTGGTGGTGGCAGTGCTGGTGGTGGTAGCAGTACTGGTGGTGGTGGCGGTGCTGGTGGTGAGTAGCAGTGCTGGTGGTGGTGGCAGTACTGGTGGTGGTAGTAGCAGTACTGGTGGTGGTAGCAGTGCTGGTGGTGGTGGCAGTACTGGTGGTGGTGTAGCAGTGCTGGTGGTGGTAGCAGTGCTGGTGGTGGTAGCGGTACTGGTGGTGGTAGCAGTGCTGGTGGTGAGTAGCAGTGCTGGTGGTGGTGGCAGTGCTGGTGGTGGTGGCAGTGCTGGTGGTGGTAGCAGTGCTGGTGGTGGTAGCAGTGCTGGTGGTGGTAGCGGTGCTGGTGGTGGTAGCAGTACTGGTGGTGGTAGCAGTGCTGGTGGTGGTGGCAGTGCTGGTGGTGGTAGCGGTGCTGGTGGTGGTAGCAGTGCTGGTGGTGGTGGCAGTGCTGGTGGTGGTAGCAGTGCTGGTGGTGGTGGCGGTACTGGTGGTGGTAGTAGCGGTACTGGTGGTGGTGAGTGGCGGTGCTGGTGGTGGTGTAGCAGTGCTGGTGGTGGTAGCAGTGCTGGTGGTGGTAGTAGCAGTGCTGGTGGTGGTGGCGGTGCTGGTGGTGGTGGTAGCAGTACTGGTGGTGGTAGCGGTGCTGGTGGTGGTGGCGGTGCTGGTGGTGGTAGCGGTGCTGGTGGTGGTAGCAGTGCTGGTGGTGGTAGCAGTGCTGGTGGTGGTAGCAGTGGTGGTGGTGGTAGCGGTACTGGTGGTGGTAGCAGTGCTGGTGGTGGTGGCGGGCTGGTGGTGGTAGCGGTGCTGGTGGTGGTGTAGCAGTGCTGGTGGTGGTGGTAGCAGTGCTGGTGGTGGTAGCAGTGCTGGTGGTGGTAGCGGTACTGGTGGTGGTAGCAGTGCTGGTGGTGGTAGCGGTACTGGTGGTGGTAGCAGTACTGGTGGTGGTAGCAGTGCTGGTGGTGGTAGCAGTACTGGTGGTGGTAGCAGTACTGGTGGTGGTAGCAGTACTGGTGGTGGTAGCAGTGCTGGTGGTGGTAGCAGTACTGGTGGTGGTGGCGGTGCTGGTGGTGGTAGCAGTGCTGGTGGTGGTAGCAGTGCTGGTGGTGGTAGCAGTGCTGGTGGTGGTAGCAGTGCTGGTGGTGGTAGTAGCAGTGCTGGTGGTGGTAGCGGTGCTGGTGGTGGTAGCAGTGCTGGTGGTGGTAGCGGTGCTGGTGGTGGTGGCAGTACTGGTGGTAGTAGCAGTGCTGGTGGTGGTAGCAGTGCTGGTGGTGGTAGCAGTACTGGTGGTGAGTAGCAGTACTGGTGGTGGTAGCAGTGCTGGTGGTGGTAGCAGTGCTGGTGGTGGTAGCGGTGCTGGTGGTGGTAGCAGTGCTGGTGGTGGTAGCGGTGCTGGTGGTGGTGTAGCAGTGCTGGTGGTGGTAGTGGCAGTGCTGGTGGTGGTGTAGCAGTGCTGGTGGTGGTAGCAGTACTGGTGGTGGTGTAGCAGTGCTGGTGGTGGTAGCAGTGCTGGTGGTGGTAGCAGTGCTGGTGGTGGTAGTGGCAGTGCTGGTGGTGGTGGCAGTGCTGGTGGTGGTAGCAGTACTGGTGGTGGTGTAGCAGTACTGGTGGTGGTAGTAGCAGTACTGGTGGTAGTAGCAGTACTGGTGGTGGTAGCAGTACTGGTGGTGGTAGCAGTACTGGTGGTGGTAGCAGTGCTGGTGGTGGTAGCGGTGCTGGTGGTGGTAGCAGTACTGGTGGTGGTAGCAGTACTGGTGGTGGTAGTAGCGGTGCTGGTGGTGGTAGCAGTGCTGGTGGTGGTGGCAGTGCTGGTGGTGGTAGCAGTACTGGTGGTGGTAGCAGTACTGGTGGTGGTAGCAGTACTGGTGGTGGTAGCAGTGCTGGTGGTGGTAGTAGCAGTGCTGGTGGTGGTAGCAGTGCTGGTGGTGGTAGTAGCAGTGCTGGTGGTGGTGGTAGCAGTACTGGTGGTGGTAGTAGCAGTACTGGTGGTGGTGGTAGCAGTACTGGTGGTGGTAGCAGTGCTGGTGGTGGTAGCAGTACTGGTGGTGGGTAGCAGTGCTGGTGGTGGTAGCAGTGCTGGTGGTGGTGGCAGTACTGGTGGTGGTGGCGGTGCTGGTGGTGAGTAGCAGTGCTGGTGGTGGTGGTGGCAGTGCTGGTGGTGGTAGCAGTACTGGTGGTGGTAGCGGTACTGGTGGTGGTAGTAGCAGTACTGGTGGTGGTAGCAGTGCTGGTGGTGGTGGCAGTACTGGTGGTGGTGGCGGTGCTGGTGGTGGTAGCAGTGCTGGTGGTGGTAGCGGTGCTGGTGGTGGTAGCGGTGCTGGTGGTGGTGGCAGTGCTGGTGGTGGTAGTAGCAGTGCTGGTGGTGGTAGCGGTGCTGGTGGTGGTAGCAGTGCTGGTGGTGGTAGCAGTGCTGGTGGTAGTAGCAGTGCTGGTGGTGGTAGTAGCAGTACTGGTGGTGGTAGCAGTACTGGTGGTGAGTAGCAGTGCTGGTGGTGGTAGCAGTGCTGGTGGTGGTAGCGGTACTGGTGGTGGTGGCAGTGCTGGTGGTGGTGGCGGTGCTGGTGGTGGTAGCAGTGCTGGTGGTGGTAGCGGTGCTGGTGGTGAGTGGCAGTGCTGGTGGTGGTGGCAGTACTGGTGGTGGTAGCGGTGCTGGTGGTGGTAGCAGTGCTGGTGGTGGTAGCAGTGCTGGTGGTGGTGGCAGTGCTGGTGGTGGTAGCGGTGCTGGTGGTGGTGGCAGTGCTGGTGGTGGTGTAGAGTACTGGTGGTGGTGGCGGTGCTGGTGGTGGTAGCAGTGCTGGTGGTGGTAGCAGTACTGGTGGTAGTAGCAGTACTGGTGGTAGTAGCAGTACTGGTGGTGGTAGCAGTACTGGTGGTGGTAGCAGTACTGGTGGTGGTGGTAGCAGTACTGGTGGTGGTAGCAGTGCTGGTGGTAGTAGCAGTACTGGTGGTGGTAGTAGCGGTGCTGGTGGTGGTAGCGGTACTGGTGGTGGTAGCAGTGCTGGTGGTGAGTAGCAGTGCTGGTGGTGGTAGCAGTACTGGTGGTGGTAGTGGCAGTGCTGGTGGTAGTAGCAGTGCTGGTGGTGGTGGCAGTACTGGTGGTGGTAGTAGCAGTACTGGTGGTGGTAGCAGTACTGGTGGTGGTAGCAGTACTGGTGGTGGTAGCAGTACTGGTGGTGGTAGCAGTACTGGTGGTGGTAGCGGTACTGGTGGTGGTAGCAGTACTGGTGGTGGTAGCGGTGCTGGTGGTGGTAGCAGTACTGGTGGTGGTAGCAGTGCTGGTGGTGGTAGCAGTACTGGTGGTGGTAGCAGTACTGGTGGTAGTAGCAGTACTGGTGGTAGTAGCAGTACTGGTGGTGGTAGTAGCAGTACTGGTGGTGGTAGCAGTACTGGTGGTAGTAGCAGTGCTGGTGGTGGTAGCAGTACTGGTGGTGGTAGTAGCAGTACTGGTGGTGGTAGGCAGTGCTGGTGGTGGTAGCAGTACTGGTGGTGGTAGCAGTACTGGTGGTGGTAGCAGTACTGGTGGTGGTAGCAGTACTGGTGGTGGTAGCAGTACTGGTGGTGGTGGCAGTACTGGTGGTGGTAGCAGTGCTGGTGGTGGTGGCAGTACTGGTGGTGGTAGCAGTGCTGGTGGTGGTAGCAGTGCTGGTGGTGGTAGCAGTGCTGGTGGTGGTGCGGTGCTGGTGGTGAGTAGCAGTACTGGTGGTGGTAGCAGTGCTGGTGGTGGTAGCAGTACTGGTGGTGGTAGCAGTACTGGTGGTAGTAGCGGTACTGGTGGTGAGTAGCAGTACTGGTGGTGGTAGCAGTACTGGTGGTGGTAGCGGTACTGGTGGTGGTGGCAGTGCTGGTGGTGGTAGCAGTACTGGTGGTGGTGGCAGTACTGGTGGTGGTAGCAGTACTGGTGGTGGTAGCGGTACTGGTGGTGGTAGCAGTGCTGGTGGTGGTAGCAGTACTGGTGGTGGTGGCAGTGCTGGTGGTGGTAGCAGTACTGGTGGTAGTAGCAGTACTGGTGGTGGTAGCAGTGCTGGTGGTGGTAGCAGTACTGGTGGTGGTGGCAGTGCTGGTGGTAGTAGCAGTACTGGTGGTGGTAGCAGTACTGGTGGTAGTAGCAGTACTGGTGGTGGTAGCAGTACTGGTGGTGGTAGCAGTACTGGTGGTGGTAGCGGTGCTGGTGGTGGTAGTAGCAGTACTGGTGGTAGTAGCGGTGCTGGTGGTGGTAGCGTACTGGTGGTGGTAGCAGTGCTGGTGGTGGTAGCAGTACTGGTGGTGGTAGCAGTACTGGTGGTGGTAGCAGTACTGGTGGTAGTAGCAGTACTGGTGGTGGTAGCAGTACTGGTGGTGGTAGCAGTACTGGTGGTGGTGTAGCAGTACTGGTGGTGGTAGCAGTGCTGGTGGTGGTAGCGGTACTGGTGGTGGTAGCAGTGCTGGTGGTGGTGGCAGTGCTGGTGGTAGTAGCAGTACTGGTGGTGGTAGCAGTACTGGTGGTGAGTAGCAGTACTGGTGGTGGTAGCAGTACTGGTGGTGGTAGCAGTGCTGGTGGTAGTAGCAGTGCTGGTGGTGGTAGCAGTACTGGTGGTGGTAGCAGTGCTGGTGGTGGTAGCAGTGCTGGTGGTGGTAGCAGTACTGGTGGTGGTAGCAGTACTGGTGGTGGTAGCAGTACTGGTGGTGGTAGCGGTGCTGGTGGTAGTAGCGGGTGGTGGTAGCAGTACTGGTGGTGGTAGCAGTACTGGTGGTGAGTAGCAGTACTGGTGGTGAGTAGCAGTACTGGTGGTGGTAGCAGTGCTGGTGGTGGTAGCGGTACTGGTGGTGGTAGCAGTACTGGTGGTGGTAGCGGTACTGGTGGTGGTAGCAGTACTGGTGGTGGTAGCAGTGCTGGTGGTGGTAGCAGTACTGGTGGTGGTAGCAGTACTGGTGGTGGTAGCAGTACTGGTGGTGGTAGCAGTACTGGTGGTGAGTAGCAGTGCTGGTGGTGGTGGTAGCAGTACTGGTGGTGGTGGTAGCAGTGCTGGTGGTGGTAGCAGTGCTGGTGGTGGTAGCAGTGCTGGTGGTGGTGTAGCAGTGCTGGTGGTGGTAGCAGTACTGGTGGTGGTAGCAGTGCTGGTGGTAGTAGCGGTACTGGTGGTGGTAGCAGTGCTGGTGGTGGTAGCAGTACTGGTGGTGGTAGCGGTACTGGTGGTGGTAGCAGTACTGGTGGTGGTAGCAGTGCTGGTGGTGGTAGTAGTGGTGATGCTGGTGGTAGTAGCAGTACTGGTGGTGGTAGCAGTACTGGTGGTGGTAGCAGTACTGGTGGTGGTAGTAGCAGTGCTGGTGGTGGTGTAGCAGTACTGGTGGTAGTAGCAGTACTGGTGGTGGTAGCAGTACTGGTGGTAGTAGCAGTACTGGTGGTGGTAGCAGTACTGGTGGTGGTAGCAGTACTGGTGGTGTAGCAGTACTGGTGGTGGTAGCAGTACTGGTGGTGGTAGCGGTGCTGGTGGTGGTAGCAGTACTGGTGGTGGTAGCAGTACTGGTGGTGGTAGCAGTACTGGTGGTGGTAGCAGTGCTGGTGGTGGTAGCAGTACTGGTGGTGGTAGCAGTACTGGTGGTGGTAGCAGTACTGGTG
Organism: Salmo salar; assembly: GCF_905237065.1. Taxonomy (NCBI): domain Eukaryota; kingdom Metazoa; phylum Chordata; class Actinopteri; order Salmoniformes; family Salmonidae; genus Salmo; species Salmo salar. The sequence goes on from NC_059448.1 coordinate 4,725,731, forward strand.
GTGGTAGCGGTGCTGGTGGTGGTAGCAGTGCTGGTGGTGGTAGTAGCAGTACTGGTGGTGGTAGCGGTACTGGTGGTGGTAGCAGTACTGGTGGTGGTAGCAGTACTGGTGGTGGTAGCAGTGCTGGTGGTGGTAGCAGTACTGGTGGTGGTAGCAGTACTGGTGGTGGTAGCAGTACTGGTGGTGGTAGTGGCAGTGCTGGTGGTGGTAGTAGCGGTACTGGTGGTGGTAGCGGTGAACTGGTGGTAGTAGCAGTGCTGGTGGTGGTAGCAGTACTGGTGGTGGTAGCAGTACTGGTGGTAGTAGCAGTACTGGTGGTGGTAGCAGTGCTGGTGGTGGTAGCAGTACTGGTGGTGGTAGCAGTACTGGTGGTGGTAGCAGTACTGGTGGTGGTAGCAGTACTGGTGGTGGTAGCAGTACTGGTGGTGGTAGCAGTACTGGTGGTGGTAGCAGTGCTGGTGGTGGTAGCAGTACTGGTGGTGGTAGCAGTGCTGGTGGTGGTAGCAGTACTGGTGGTGGTAGCAGTGCTGGTGGTGGTAGCAGTACTGGTGGTAGTAGCAGTACTGGTGGTGGTGGCAGTACTGGTGGTGAGTAGCGGTACTGGTGGTGGTAGCAGTACTGGTGGTGGTGGCAGTGCTGGTGGTGGTAGCAGTACTGGTGGTGGTAGCGGTGCTGGTGGTGGTAGCAGTACTGGTGGTGGTAGCAGTGCTGGTGGTGGTAGCAGTACTGGTGGTGGTAGCAGTACTGGTGGTAGTAGCAGTACTGGTGGTGGTAGCAGTACTGGTGGTGGTAGCAGTACTGGTGGTGGTAGCAGTACTGGTGGTGGTAGCGGTGCTGGTGGTGGTAGCAGTGCTGGTGGTGGTAGCAGTACTGGTGGTGGTGGCAGTACTGGTGGTGGTAGCAGTGCTGGTGGTGGTAGCAGTACTGGTGGTGGTAGCAGTACTGGTGGTGGTAGCAGTACTGGTGGTGGTAGCAGTGCTGGTGGTGGTAGCAGTGCTGGTGGTGGTAGCAGTGCTGGTGGTAGTAGCAGTACTGGTGGTGGTAGTAGCAGTACTGGTGGTGGTAGCAGTACTGGTGGTGGTAGCAGTACTGGTGGTGGTAGCAGTACTGGTGGTGGTAGTAGCAGTGCTGGTGGTGAGTAGCAGTACTGGTGGTGGTAGCAGTACTGGTGGTGGTAGCAGTACTGGTGGTGAGTAGCGGTACTGGTGGTGGTAGCAGTACTGGTGGTGGTGGTAGCAGTACTGGTGGTGGTAGCAGTGCTGGTGGTGGTAGTAGCAGTACTGGTGGTAGTAGCAGTACTGGTGGTGGTAGTAGCAGTACTGGTGGTGGTAGCAGTACTGGTGGTAGAAGCAGTACTGGTGGTGGTAGTAGCAGTACTGGTGGTGGTAGCAGTACTGGTGGTGGTAGCAGTACTGGTGGTGGTAGCGGTACTGGTGGTGGTAGCAGTACTGGTGGTGGTAGCAGTACTGGTGGTGAGTAGCAGTGCTGGTGGTGGTAGCAGTACTGGTGGTGGTAGCAGTACTGGTGGTGGTAGCAGTACTGGTGGTGGTAGCGGTACTGTGGTGGTGGTAGCAGTGCTGGTGGTGGTAGCAGTACTGGTGGTGGTGTAGCAGTACTGGTGGTGGTAGCGGTACTGGTGGTGGTAGCAGTGCTGGTGGTGTAGCAGTACTGGTGGTGGTAGTAGCAGTACTGGTGGTGGTAGTAGCAGTACTGGTGGTGGTAGCAGTGCTGGTGGTGGTAGCAGTACTGGTGGTAGTAGCAGTACTGGTGGTGGTAGCAGTGCTGGTGGTGGTAGCAGTACTGGTGGTGGTAGCAGTACTGGTGGTGGTAGCAGTGCTGGTGGTGGTAGCAGTACTGGTGGTGGTGGTAGCAGTACTGGTGGTGGTAGCAGTACTGGTGGTGGTAGCAGTACTGGTGGTGGTAGCAGTGCTGGTGGTGGTGTAGCAGTACTGGTGGTGGTAGCAGTACTGGTGGTGGTAGCAGTACTGGTGGTGGTAGCAGTGCTGGTGGTGGTAGCAGTGCTGGTGGTGGTGGTAGCGTGCTGGTGGTGGTAGCAGTACTGGTGGTGGTAGCAGTGCTGGTGGTAGTAGCAGTACTGGTGGTGGTAGCAGTGCTGGTGGTGAGTAGCAGTACTGGTGGTGGTAGCAGTACTGGTGGTGGTAGCAGTACTGGTGGTGGTAGCAGTGCTGGTGGTGGTAGTAGCAGTGCTGGTGGTGGTAGCAGTGCTGGTGGTGGTAGCAGTGCTGGTGGTGGTGGCGGTGCTGGTGGTGGTGGCAGTGCTGGTGGTGGTAGCAGTGCTGGTGGTGGTAGCAGTACTGGTGGTGGTAGTAGCAGTACTGGTGGTGGTAGCAGTACTGGTGGTAGTAGCAGTACTGGTGGTGGTAGCAGTACTGGTGGTGGTGTAGCAGTACTGGTGGTGGTAGTAGCAGTACTGGTGGTGGTGGCAGTACTGGTGGTGGTAGCAGTACTGGTGGTGGTGGCGGTGCTGGTGGTAGTAGCAGTGCTGGTGGTGGTAGCAGTACTGGTGGTGGTAGCAGTACTGGTGGTGGTATGTGGCAGTACTGGTGGTGGTAGTAGCAGTACTGGTGGTGGTGGTAGCAGTACTGGTGGTGGTAGCAGTACTGGTGGTGGTGGTAGCAGTACTGGTGGTGGGTAGCAGTACTGGTGGTGGTAGCAGTACTGGTGGTGGTAGCAGTACTGGTGGTGAGTAGCAGTGCTGGTGGTGGTAGCGGTACTGGTGGTGGTAGCAGTGCTGGTGGTGGTAGCAGTACTGGTGGTGGTAGCAGTACTGGTGGTGGTAGCAGTACTGGTGGTGGTAGCGGTGCTGGTGGTAGTAGCAGTGCTGGTGGTGGTAGCAGTACTGGTGGTGGTAGCAGTACTGGTGGTGGTAGCAGTGCTGGTGGTAGTAGCAGTACTGGTGGTGGTAGCAGTACTGGTGGTGGTAGCAGTACTGGTGGTGGTAGCAGTACTGGTGGTGGTAGCAGTACTGGTGGTAGTAGCAGTGCTGGTGGTGGTAGCAGTACTGGTGGTGGTAGTAGCAGTGCTGGTGGTGGTAGCAGTACTGGTGGTGAGTAGCAGTACTGGTGGTGGTAGCAGTGCTGGTGGTGGTGGCGGTGCTGGTGGTGGTAGCAGTACTGGTGGTGGTAGCAGTACTGGTGGTAGTAGCAGTACTGGTGGTGGTGGCAGTACTGGTGGTGAGTAGCAGTGCTGGTGGTGGTAGTGGCGGTGCTGGTGGTGGTAGCAGTACTGGTGGTGGTAGCAGTGCTGGTGGTGGTAGCAGTACTGGTGGTGGTAGCAGTACTGGTGGTAGTAGCAGTACTGGTGGTAGTAGCAGTACTGGTGGTAGTAGCAGTGCTGGTGGTGGTAGCAGTACTGGTGGTAGTAGCAGTGCTGGTGGTGGTAGCAGTACTGGTGGTGGTAGCAGTACTGGTGGTGGTAGCAGTACTGGTGGTAGTAGCAGTACTGGTGGTAGTAGCAGTACTGGTGGTGGTAGCAGTACTGGTGGTGGTAGTAGCAGTACTGGTGGTGGTAGTGGCAGTACTGGTGGTGGTAGCAGTGCTGGTGGTGGTAGCAGTACTGGTGGTGGTAGCGGTACTGGTGGTGGTAGCAGTGCTGGTGGTGGTAGCAGTACTGGTGGTGGTAGCAGTGCTGGTGGTGGTAGCAGTACTGGTGGTGGTAGCAGTACTGGTGGTGGTAGCAGTACTGGTGGTGGTAGCAGTGCTGGTGGTGGTGGCAGTGCTGGTGGTGGTGGTAGCGGTGCTGGTGGTGGTAGCAGTACTGGTGGTAGTAGCAGTACTGGTGGTGGTGGCAGTGCTGGTGGTGGTAGCAGTACTGGTGGTGGTAGTAGCAGTACTGGTGGTGGTAGCAGTGCTGGTGGTGGTAGCAGTACTGGTGGTAGTAGCAGTGCTGGTGGTGGTAGCAGTACTGGTGGTGGTAGCAGTGCTGGTGGTGGTAGCGGTACTGGTGGTGGTAGCAGTGCTGGTGGTAGTAGCAGTACTGGTGGTGGTAGCAGTGCTGGTGGTGGTAGCAGTACTGGTGGTGGTAGCAGTACTGGTGGTAGTAGCGGTACTGGTGGTGTAGCAGTACTGGTGGTGGTAGCAGTGCTGGTGGTGGTGCAGTACTGGTGGTGGTAGCAGTACTGGTGGTGAGTAGCGGTACTGGTGGTGGTAGCAGTGCTGGTGGTGGTAGTAGCAGTGCTGGTGGTGGTAGCAGTACTGGTGGTAGTAGCAGTGCTGGTGGTGGTAGCAGTGCTGGTGGTGGTGGCAGTACTGGTGGTGGTAGCAGTGCTGGTGGTGGTAGCAGTACTGGTGGTGGTAGCAGTACTGGTGGTGGTAGCAGTACTGGTGGTGGTGGCAGTGCTGGTGGTGGTAGCAGTACTGGTGGTGGTAGCAGTACTGGTGGTGGTAGCGGTACTGGTGGTGGTAGCAGTACTGGTGGTGGTAGCAGTACTGGTGGTGGTGGCAGTACTGGTGGTGGTAGCAGTACTGGTGGTGGTAGCAGTACTGGTGGTAGTAGCAGTGCTGGTGGTGGTAGCAGTACTGGTGGTGGTAGCAGTACTGGTGGTGGTAGCAGTACTGGTGGTAGTAGCAGTACTGGTGGTGGTAGCAGTACTGGTGGTGGTAGCAGTACTGGTGGTGGTAGCAGTACTGGTGGTGGTAGCAGTACTGGTGGTAGTAGCAGTGCTGGTGGTGGTGGCAGTACTGGTGGTGGTAGCGGTACTGGTGGTGGTAGCGGTGCTGGTGGTGGTAGCGGTACTGGTGGTGAGTAGCAGTACTGGTGGTGGTAGCAGTACTGGTGGTGGTAGCGGTGCTGGTGGTGAGCAGTACTGGTGGTGGTAGTAGCAGTACTGGTGGTGGTGGCAGTGCTGGTGGTAGTAGCAGTACTGGTGGTGGTAGTAGCAGTACTGGTGGTGGTAGCAGTACTGGTGGTGGTGGCAGTGCTGGTGGTGGTAGCAGTACTGGTGGTGGTAGCAGTACTGGTGGTAGTAGCAGTGCTGGTGGTGGTAGCAGTACTGGTGGTGGTAGCAGTACTGGTGGTAGTAGCAGTACTGGTGGTGGTAGCAGTACTGGTGGTGGTAGCAGTACTGGTGGTAGTAGCAGTGCTGGTGGTGGTAGCAGTACTGGTGGTGGTGGCAGTACTGGTGGTGGTAGCAGTACTGGTGGTGGTAGCAGTGCTGGTGGTGAGTAGCAGTGCTGGTGGTGGTAGCAGTACTGGTGGTGGTAGCAGTACTGGTGGTGGTAGCAGTACTGGTGGTGGTAGCAGTACTGGTGGTGGTAGCAGTACTGGTGGTGGTAGCAGTACTGGTGGTGGTAGCAGTACTGGTGGTGGTAGCAGTGCTGGTGGTAGTAGCAGTACTGGTGGTGGTAGCAGTACTGGTGGTGGTAGCAGTACTGGTGGTGGTAGCAGTACTGGTGGTGGTAGCGGTACTGGTGGTAGTAGCGGTACTGGTGGTGGTAGCAGTACTGGTGGTGGTAGCAGTACTGGTGGTGGTAGCAGTACTGGTGGTGGTGGCAGTACTGGTGGTGGTAGCAGTACTGGTGGTGGTAGTAGCAGTACTGGTGGTAGTAGCAGTACTGGTGGTGTAGCAGTACTGGTGGTGGTAGCAGTACTGGTGGTAGTAGCAGTACTGGTGGTGGTAGTAGCAGTGCTGGTGGTGGTGGTGCAGTACTGGTGGTGAGTAGCAGTACTGGTGGTGGTAGCAGTACTGGTGGTGGTAGCAGTACTGGTGGTGGTAGCAGTGCTGGTGGTGGTAGCAGTACTGGTGGTGGTAGTAGCAGTACTGGTGGTGGTGTAGCAGTACTGGTGGTGGTAGCAGTACTGGTGGTGGCAGTGCTGGTGGTAGTAGCAGTACTGGTGGTAGTAGCAGTGCTGTGGTGGTAGTAGCAGTACTGGTGGTGGTAGCAGTACTGGTGGTGGTAGCAGTACTGGTGGTAGTAGCAGTACTGGTGGTGGTAGCGGTACTGGTGGTGGTAGCAGTACTGGTGGTGGTAGCAGTACTGGTGGTGGTAGCAGTACTGGTGGTGGTAGCAGTACTGGTGGTGGTAGTAGCAGTACTGGTGGTGGTAGTAGCGGTACTGGTGGTGGTGTGCAGTACTGGTGGTGGTAGCAGTACTGGTGGTGGTAGCGGTACTGGTGGTGGTAGCAGTGCTGGTGGTGGTAGCGGTACTGGTGGTGGTGGTAGCAGTACTGGTGGTGGTAGCAGTGCTGGTGGTGGTAGCAGTACTGGTGGTGGTAGCAGTGCTGGTGGTGGTAGCAGTACTGGTGGTGGTAGCAGTACTGGTGGTGGTAGCAGTACTGGTGGTGGTAGCAGTACTGGTGGTGGTAGCAGTACTGGTGGTAGTAGCAGTACTGGTGGTGGTAGCAGTACTGGTGGTGGTAGCAGTGCTGGTGGTGAGTAGCAATTGCTGGTGGTGGTAGCAGTGCTGGTGGTGGTGGCAGTGCTGGTGGTGGTAGCAGTACTGGTGGTAGTAGCAGTACTGGTGGTAGTAGCAGTACTGGTGGTGGTAGCAGTGCTGGTGGTGGTAGCAGTACTGGTGGTGGTAGCAGTGCTGGTGGTGGTAGTAGCAGTACTGGTGGTGGTAGCAGTACTGGTGGTAGTAGCAGTACTGGTGGTGGTAGCAGTACTGGTGGTGGTAGTAGCAGTACTGGTGGTGGTAGCAGTGCTGGTGGTAGTAGCAGTACTGGTGGTGGTAGCAGTACTGGTGGTGGTAGCAGTGCTGGTGGTGGTAGCAGTACTGGTGGTGGTAGCAGTACTGGTGGTGGTAGCAGTACTGGTGGTGGTAGCAGTACTGGTGGTGGTAGCAGTACTGGTGGTGGTAGCAGTACTGGTGGTGGTAGCAGTGCTGGTGGTGGTAGCAGTACTGGTGGTGGTAGCAGTGCTGGTGGTAGTAGCAGTACTGGTGGTGGTAGCAGTACTGGTGGTGGTGGCAGTACTGGTGGTGGTAGCAGTACTGGTGGTGGTAGCAGTACTGGTGGTGGTAGCAGTACTGGTGGTGGTAGCAGTACTGGTGGTGGTAGTAGCAGTACTGGTGGTAGTAGCAGTACTGGTGGTGGTGGCAGTGCTGGTGGTGGTAGCAGTACTGGTGGTGGTAGCAGTACTGGTGGTGGTAGCAGTACTGGTGGTGGTAGCAGTGCTGGTGGTGGTAGTAGCAGTGCTGGTGGTGTAGCAGCACTGGTGGTGGTAGCAGTACTGGTGGTGAGTAGCAGTACTGGTGGTGGTAGCAGTACTGGTGGTGGTAGCAGTGCTGGTGGTGAGTAGCAGTGCTGGTGGTGGTAGCAGTACTGGTGGTGGTAGCAGTACTGGTGGTGGTAGCAGTGACTGGTGGTGGTAGCAGTACTGGTGGTGAGTAGCAGTACTGGTGGTGGTAGCAGTACTGGTGGTGGTAGCAGTACTGGTGGTGGTAGCAGTACTGGTGGTAGTAGCAGTACTGGTGGTGGTAGCAGTACTGGTGGTGGTAGCAGTACTGGTGGTGAGTAGCAGTGCTGGTGGTGGTAGCAGTACTGGTGGTGGTAGCAGTACTGGTGGTGGTAGCAGTACTGGTGGTGGTAGCAGTACTGGTGGTAGTAGCAGTACTGGTGGTGGTGGCAGTACTGGTGGTAGTAGCAGTACTGGTGGTAGTAGCAGTACTGGTGGTGGTAGCAGTACTGGTGGTGGTAGCAGTACTGGTGGTGGTAGCAGTACTGGTGGTGGTAGCAGTACTGGTGGTGGTAGCAGTACTGGTGGTGGTAGCAGTGCTGGTGGTGGTAGCAGTACTGGTGGTGGTAGTAGCAGTACTGGTGGTAGTAGCAGTACTGGTGGTAGTAGCAGTACTGGTGGTGGTAGCAGTACTGGTGGTGGTAGCAGTACTGGTGGTGGTAGCAGTACTGGTGGTGGTAGCAGTACTGGTGGTGAGTGGCAGTGCTGGTGGTGGTGGCGGTACTGGTGGTGGTGTAGCAGTACTGGTGGTGGTAGCAGTACTGGTGGTGGTAGCAGTGCTGGTGGTGGTAGCAGTACTGGTGGTGGTGGCAGTACTGGTGGTGGTAGCAGTACTGGTGGTGGTAGCAGTGCTGGTGGTGGTAGCAGTACTGGTGGTGGTAGTAGCAGTACTGGTGGTGGTAGCAGTACTGGTGGTAGTAGCAGTACTGGTGGTAGTAGCAGTACTGGTGGTGGAGTAGCAGTACTGGTGGTGGTGGTAGCAGTGCTGTGGTGGTGGCAGCAGTACTGGTGGTGAGTAGCAGTACTGGTGGTGGTAGCAGTACTGGTGGTGGTAGCAGTACTGGTGGTGAGTAGCAGTACTGGTGGTGAGTAGCAGTACTGGTGGTGGTAGCAGTACTGGTGGTGGTAGCAGTACTGGTGGTGGTAGCAGTACTGGTGGTGGTAGCAGTACTGGTGGTGGTAGTAGCAGTACTGGTGGTAGTAGCAGTACTGGTGGTAGTAGCAGTACTGGTGGTGGTAGCAGTACTGGTGGTGGTAGCAGTACTGGTGGTGGTAGCAGTACTGGTGGTGGTGGTAGCAGTACTGGTGGTGGTAGTAGCAGTACTGGTGGTAGTAGCAGTACTGGTGGTGGTAGCAGTACTGGTGGTGAGTAGCAGTACTGGTGGTGGTGTAGCAGTACTGGTGGTGGTAGCAGTACTGGTGGTGGTAGCAGTACTGGTGGTGGTAGCAGTACTGGTGGTAGTAGCAGTACTGGTGGTGGTAGCAGTACTGGTGGTGGTAGCGGTACTGGTGGTGGTAGCAGTACTGGTGGTGGTAGCAGTGCTGGTGGTAGTAGCAGTGCTGGTGGTGGTAGCAGTACTGGTGGTGGTAGTAGCAGTACTGGTGGTGGTAGCAGTACTGGTGGTGGTAGCGGTGCTGGTGGTAGTAGCAGTACTGGTGGTGGTAGCAGTACTGGCGGTGGTAGTAGCAGTACTGGTGGTAGTAGCAGTACTGGTGGTGGTAGCAGTACTGGTGGTAGTAGCAGTACTGGTGGTGGTAGCAGTGCTGGTGGTAGTAGCAGTACTGGTGGTGGTAGCAGTGCTGGTGGTAGTAGCAGTACTGGTGGTGGTAGCGGTACTGGTGGTGGTAGCAGTACTGGTGGTGAGTAGCAGTACTGGTGGTGAGTAGCAGTACTGGTGGTAGTAGCAGTACTGGTGGTAGTAGCAGTACTGGTGGTGGTAGCAGTACTGGTGGTGGTAGCAGTACTGGTGGTGGTAGCAGTACTGGTGGTAGTAGCAATTGGTGGTGTAGCAGTGCTGGTGGTGGTAGCGGTACTGGTGGTGGTAGCAGTACTGGTGGTGAGTAGCAGTACTGGTGGTGGTAGCAGTACTGGTGGTGGTAGCAGTACTGGTGGTAGTGGCAGTACTGGTGGTGGTAGCAGTACTGGTGGTGGTAGCGGTACTGGTGGTGGTAGCAGTACTGGTGGTGGTAGCAGTACTGGTGGTGGTAGCAGTACTGGTGGTGGTAGCAGTACTGGTGGTAGTAGCAGTACTGGTGGTGGTAGCAGTACTGGTGGTAGTAGCAGTACTGGTGGTAGTAGCAGTGCTGGTGGTGAGTAGCAGTACTGGTGGTAGTAGCAGTACTGGTGGTGGTAGCAGTACTGGTGGTAGTAGCAGTACTGGTGGTGGTAGCAGTACTGGTGGTAGTAGCAGTACTGGTGGTGGTAGCAGTACTGGTGGTAGTAGCAGTACTGGTGGTAGTAGCAGTACTGGTGGTGAGTAGAAGTACTGGTGGTGGTAGCAGTACTGGTGGTGGTAGCAGTACTGGTGGTAGTAGCAGTACTGGTGGTGGTAGCAGTACTGGTGGTGGTAGTAGCAGTACTGGTGGTAGTAGCAGTACTGGTGGTGGTAGCAGTACTGGTGGTGGTAGCAGTACTGGTGGTGGTAGGCAGTACTGGTGGTGGTGTAGCAGTACTGGTGGTGGTGGTGGCGGTGCTGGTGGTGGTAGTAGCAGTACTGGTGGTGGTAGCAGTACTGGTGGTGGTAGCAGTGCTGGTGGTGGTAGTAGCAGTGCTGGTGGTGGTAGCAGTACTGGTGGTGGTGGCGGTACTGGTGGTGGTAGCAGTGCTGGTGGTGGTAGCAGTACTGGTGGTAGTAGCAGTACTGGTGGTAGTAGCGGTGCTGGTGGTGGTAGTGGCGGTACTGGTGGTGGTAGCAGTACTGGTGGTGGTAGCAGTACTGGTGGTGGTAGCAGTGCTGGTGGTGGTAGCAGTACTGGTGGTGAAGTAGCAGTACTGGTGGTGGTAGCAGTACTGGTGGTGGTAGCAGTACTGGTGGTGGTAGGCTGGTGGTAGCAGTGCTGGTGGTAGTAGCGGTACTGGTGGTAGTAGCAGTACTGGTGGTGGTAGCAGTACTGGTGGTGGTAGCAGTACTGGTGGTAGTAGCAGTACTGGTGGTAGTAGCAGTACTGGTGGTGGTAGCAGTACTGGTGGTGGTAGCAGTACTGGTGGTAGTAGCAGTACTGGTGGTGGTAGCAGTACTGGTGGTGGTAGCAGTACTGGTGGTGGTAGCGGTACTGGTGGTGGTAGTGCTGGTGGTGGTAGCAGTACTGGTGGTGGTAGCAGTACTTGGTGGTAGTAGCAGTACTGGTGGTGGTAGCAGTACTGGTGGTAGTAGTGGTACTGGTGGTGGTAGCAGTACTGGTGGTGGTAGCAGTACTGGTGGTGGTAGCAGTACTGGTGGTGGTAGCAGTACTGGTGGTGGTAGTAGCAGTACTGGTGGTGGTAGCAGTACTGGTGGTGGTAGTAGCAGTACTGGTGGTAGTAGCAGTACTGGTGGTAGTAGCAGTACTGGTGGTGGTAGCAGTACTGGTGGTGGTAGCAGTACTGGTGGTAGTAGCAGTACTGGTGGTGGTGTAGCGGTACTGGTGGTGGTAGTGCAGTACTGGTGGTGGTAGTAGCAGTACTGGTGGTGGTAGCAGTACTGGTGGTAGTAGCAGTACTGGTGGTGGTAGTAGCAGTACTGGTGGTGGTAGCAGTACTGGTGGTGGTAGCGGTACTGGTGGTGTAGTAGCAGTACTGGTGGTGGTAGCAGTACTGGTGGTGGGTAGCAGTACTGGTGGTGGTAGCAGTACTGGTGGTGGTAGCAGTACTGGTGGTAGTAGCAGTACTGGTGGTGGTAGCAGTACTGGTGGTGGTAGCAGTACTGGTGGTGGTAGCAGTACTGGTGGTAGTAGCAGTACTGGTGGTAGTAGCAGTACTGGTGGTGGTAGCAGTACTGGTGGTGGTAGCAGTACTGGTGGTAGTAGCGGTACTGGTGGTGGTAGCAGTGCTGGTGGTGGTAGCAGTACTGGTGGTGGTAGCAGTACTGGTGGTGGTAGCAGTACTGGTGGTGGTAGCAGTACTGGTGGTGGTGTAGCAGTACTGGTGGTGGTAGCAGTACTGGTGGTGGTAGCAGTACTGGTGGTGAGTAGCAGTACTGGTGGTGGTAGCAGTACTGGTGGTAGTAGCGGTACTGGTGGTAGTAGCAGTACTGGTGGTGGTAGCAGTACTGGTGGTGGTAGCAGTACTGGTGGTAGTAGCAGTACTGGTGGTGGTAGCAGTGCTGGTGGTGGTAGCAGTACTGGTGGTAGTAGCAGTACTGGTGGTGGTGGCGGTACTGGTGGTGGTAGCAGTACTGGTGGTAGTAGCAGTACTGGTGGTGGTAGTAGCAGTACTGGTGGTAGTAGCAGTACTGGTGGTGGTAGCAGTGCTGGTGGTGGTAGCAGTACTGGTGGTGGTAGCAGTACTGGTGGTGGTAGCAGTACTGGTGGTGGTAGCGGTACTGGTGGTAGTAGCAGTGCGGCGGTAGCAGTACTGGTGGTAGTAGCAGTACTGGTGGTGGTAGCAGTACTGGTGGTGGTAGCAGTACTGGTGGTGGTAGCAGTACTGGTGGTAGTAGCAGTACTGGTGGTGGTAGCAGTACTGGTGGTAGTAGCAGTACTGGTGGTGGTAGCAGTACTGGTGGTGGTAGCAGTACTGGTGGTGGTAGCAGTACTGGTGGTAGTAGCAGTACTGGTGGTGGTAGCAGTGCTGGTGGTGGTAGCAGTACTGGTGGTGGTAGCAGTACTGGTGGTAGTAGCAGTACTGGTGGTGGTAGCAGTACTGGTGGTGGTAGCAGTACTGGTGGTGGTAGCAGTACTGGTGGTGGTAGCAGTACTGGTGGTGAGTAGCAGTACTGGTGGTGGTAGCAGTACTGGTGGTGGTAGCAGTACTGGTGGTGGTAGCAGTACTGGGAGTTGGTAGTAGCAGTACTGGTGGTGGTAGCAGTACTGGTGGTGGTAGCAGTACTGGTGGTGGTAGCAGTACTGGTGGTAGTAGCAGTACTGGTGGTGGTAGCAGTACTGGTGGTAGTAGCAGTCTGGTGGTGGTAGCAGTACTGGTGGTGGTAGCAGTACTGGTGGTAGTAGCAGTACTGGTGGTGGTAGTAGCAGTACTGGTGGTGGTAGCAGTACTGGTGGTGGTAGCAGTACTGGTGGTAGTAGCAGTACTGGTGGTAGTAGCAGTACTGGTGGTGGTAGCAGTACTGGTGGTGGTAGCAGTACTGGTGGTGGTAGCAGTACTGGTGGTAGTAGCTGTACTGGTGGTAGTAGCAGTACTGGTGGTGGTAGTAGCAGTACTGGTGGTAGTAGCAGTACTGGTGGTGGTAGCAGTACTGGTGGTGGTAGCAGTACTGGTGGTGGTAGCAGTACTGGTGGTGGTAGTAGCAGTACTGGTGGTGGTAGCAGTACTGGTGGTGGTAGCAGTACTGGTGGTGGTAGCAGTACTGGTGGTGGTAGTAGCAGTACTGGTGGTGGTAGCAGTACTGGTGGTGGTAGCAGTACTGGTGGTAGTAGCAGTACTGGTGGTGGTAGCAGTACTGGTGGTGGTAGCAGTACTGGTGGTAGTAGCAGTACTGGTGGTAGTAGCAGTACTGGTGGTGGTAGCAGTACTGGTGGTGGTAGCAGTACTGGTGGTGGTAGCAGTACTGGTGGTGGTAGCAGTACTGGTGGTAGTAGCAGTACTGGTGGTAGTAGCAGTACTGGTGGTGGTAGCAGTACTGGTGGTGGTAGCAGTCCTGGTGGTGGTAGCAGTACTGGTGGTAGTAGCAGTACTGGTGGTAGTAGCAGTACTGGTGGTGGTAGCAGTACTGGTGGTGGTAGCAGTACTGGTGGTAGTAGCAGTACTGGTGGTGGTAGTAGCAGTACTGGTGGTGGTAGTAGCAGTACTGGTGGTAGTAGCAGTACTGGTGGTGGTAGCAGTACTGGTGGTAGTAGCAGTACTGGTGGTGGTAGCAGTACTGGTGGTGGTAGCAGTACTGGTGGTAGTAGCAGTACTGGTGGTAGTAGCAGTACTGGTGGTAGTAGCAGTACTGGTGGTGGTAGCAGTACTGGTGGTAGTAGCAGTACTGGTGGTGGTAGCAGTACTGGTGGTAGTAGCAGTACTGGTGGTAGTAGCAGTACTGGTGGTAGTAGCAGTACTGGTGGTAGTAGCAGTACTGGTGGTGGTAGCAGTACTGGTGGTGGTAGCAGTACTGGTGGTAGTAGCAGTACTGGTGGTAGTAGCAGTACTGGTGGTAGTAGCAGTACTGGTGGTGGTAGTAGCAGTACTGGTGGTAGTAGCAGTACTGGTGGTGGTAGCAGTACTGGTGGTGGTAGCAGTACTGGTGGTGGTAGCAGTACTGGTGGTAGTAGCAGTACTGGTGGTGGTAGCAGTACTGGTGGTGGTAGCAGTGCTGGTGGTGAGTAGCAGTACTGGTGGTAGTAGCAGTACTGGTGGTGGTAGCAGTACTGGTGGTAGTAGCAGTACTGGTGGTGGTAGCAGTACTGGTGGTAGTAGCAGTACTGGTGGTAGTAGCAGTACTGGTGGTGGTAGCAGTACTGGTGGTGGTAGCAGTACTGGTGGTGGTAGCAGTACTGGTGGTAGTAGCAGTACTGGTGGTGGTAGCAGTACTGGTGGTAGTAGCAGTACTGGTGGTGGTAGCAGTACTGGTGGTGGTAGCAGTACTGGTGGTGGGCGCGGACCGGTGGTGGTAGCAGTACTGGTGGTGGTAGCAGTACTGGTGGTAGTAGCAGTACTGGTGGTGGTAGCAGTACTGGTGGTAGTAGCAGTACTGGTGGTAGTAGCAGTACTGTGGTGGTAGTAGCAGTACTGGTGGTGGTAGCAGCAGTACTGGTGGTAGTAGCAGTACTGGTGGTAGTAGCAGTACTGGTGGTGGGTGCAGCACTGGTGGTGGTAGCAGTACTGGTGGTGGTAGCAGTACTGGTGGTAGTAGCAGTACTGGTGGTAGTAGCAGTACTGGTGGTGAGTAGCAGTACTGGTGGTAGTAGCAGTACTGGTGGTAGTAGCAGTACTGGTGGTGGTAGCAGTACTGGTGGTGGTAGCAGTACTGGTGGTAGTAGTAGTACTGGTGGTGGTAGCAGTACTGGTGGTAGTAGTAGTACTGGTGGTAGTAGCAGTACTGGTGGTAGTAGCAGTACTGGTGGTGGTAGCAGAACTGGTGGTGGTTAGCAGCACTGGTGGTGGTAGCAGTACTGGTGGTGGTAGCAGTACTGGTGGTAGTAGCAGTACTGGTGGTAGTAGCAGTACTGGTGGTAGTAGCAGTACTGGTGGTAGTAGCAGTACTGGTGGTAGTAGCAGTACTGGTGGTGGTAGCAGTACTGGTGGTGGTAGCAGTACTGGTGGTAGTAGCAGTACTGGTGGTGGTAGCAGTACTGGTGGTAGTAGCAGTACTGGTGGTGGTAGTAGCAGTACTGGTGGTGGTAGTAGCAGTACTGGTGGTGGTAGTAGCAGTACTGGTGGTAGTAGCAGTACTGGTGGTGGTAGTAGCAGTACTGGTGGTAGTAGCAGTACTGGTGGTGAGTAGCAGTACTGGTGGTAGTAGCAGTACTGGTGGTAGTAGCAGTACTGGTGGTGGTAGCAGTACTGGTGGTAGTAGCAGTACTGGTGGTAGTACCAGTACTGGTGGTGGTAGCAGTACTGGTGGTGGTAGTAGCAGTACTGGTGGTAGTAGCAGTACTGGTGGTGGTAGTAGCAGTACTGGTGGTGGTAGTAGCAGTACTGGTGGTAGTAGCAGTACTGGTGGTAGTAGCAGTACTGGTGGTAGTAGCAGTACTGGTGGTGGTAGCAGTACTGGTGGTGGTAGCAGTACTGGTGGTGGTAGCAGTACTGGTGGTGGTAGCAGTACTGGTGGTGGTAGCAGTACTGGTGGTAGTAGCAGTACTGGTGGTAGTAGCAGTACTGGTGGTAGTAGCAGTACTGGTGGTGGTAGCAGTACTGGTGGTAGTAGCAGTACTGGTGGTGGTAGTAGCAGTACTGGTGGTAGTAGCAGTACTGGTGGTGGTAGCAGTACTGGTGGTGGTAGCAGTACTGGTGGTGGTAGTAGCAGTACTGGTGGTAGTAGCAGTACTGGTGGTGGTAGCAGTACTGGTGGTAGTAGCAGTACTGGTGGTGGTAGCAGTACTGGTGGTGGTAGCAGTACTGGTGGTAGTAGCAGTACTGGTGGTAGTAGCAGTACTGGTGGTGGTAGCAGTACTGGTGGTGGTAGCAGTACTGGTGGTGGTAGTAGTACTGGTGGTGGTAGCAGTACTGGTGGTAGTAGTAGTACTGGTGGTAGGAGCAGTACTGGTGGTGGTAGCAGTACTGGTGGTGGTAGCAGTCCTGGTGGTGGTAGCAGTACTGGTGGTAGTAGCAGTACTGGTGGTAGTAGTAGTACTGGTGGTGGTAGCAGTACTGGTGGTGGTAGCAGTACTGGTGGTAGTAGCAGTACTGGTGGTAGTAGCAGTACTGGTGGTGGTAGCAGTACTGGTGGTAGTAGCAGTACTGGTGGTAGTAGCAGTACTGGTGGTGGTAGCAGTACTGGTGGTGGTAGCAGTACTGGTGGTGGTAGCAGTACTGGTGGTAGTAGCAGTACTGGTGGTAGTAGCAGTACTGGTGGTAGTAGCAGTACTGGTGGTAGTAGCAGTACTGGTGGTGGTAGCAGTACTGGTGGTGGTAGCAGTACTGGTGGTAGTAGCAGTACTGGTGGTAGTAGCAGTACTGGTGGTGGTAGTAGCAGTACTGGTGGTAGTAGCAGTACTGGTGGTGGTAGCAGTACTGGTGGTAGAAGCAGTACTGGTGGTAGAAGCAGTACTGGTGGTAGTAGCAGTACTGGTGGTGGTAGCAGTACTGGTGGTAGTAGCAGTACTGGTGGTGGTAGCAGTACTGGTGGTGGTAGCAGCAGTGCTGGTGGTAGTAGCAGTACTGGTGGTGGTAGCAGTACTGGTGGTGGTAGCAGTACTGGTGGTGGTAGCAGTACTGGTGGTGGTAGCAGTACTGGTGGTAGTAGTAGTACTGGTGGTAGGAGCAGTACTGGTGGTGGTAGCAGTACTGGTGGTGGTAGCAGTCCTGGTGGTGGTAGCAGTACTGGTGGTAGTAGCAGTACTGGTGGTAGTAGCAGTACTGGTGGTGGTAGCAGTACTGGTGGTGGTAGCAGTACTGGTGGTAGTAGCAGTACTGGTGGTAGTAGCAGTACTGGTGGTGGTAGTAGCAGTACTGGTGGTAGTAGCAGTACTGGTGGTGGTAGCAGTACTGGTGGTAGTAGCAGTACTGGTGGTGGTAGCAGTACTGGTGGTGGTAGCAGTACTGGTGGTAGTAGCAGTACTGGTGGTAGTAGCAGTACTGGTGGTGGTAGCAGTACTGGTGGTGGTAGCAGTACTGGTGGTGGTAGCAGTACTGGTGGTGGTAGCAGTACTGGTGGTAGTAGCAGTACTGGTGGTAGTAGCAGTACTGGTGGTAGTAGCAGTACTGGTGGTAGTAGCAGTACTGGTGGTGGTAGCAGTACTGGTGGTGGTAGCAGTACTGGTGGTAGTAGCAGTACTGGTGGTAGTAGCAGTACTGGTGGTGGTAGCAGTACTGGTGGTAGTAGTAGTACTGGTGGTAGTAGCAGTACTGGTGGTGGTAGCAGTACTGGTGGTGGTAGCAGTACTGGTGGTGGTAGCAGTACTGGTGGTAGTAGCAGTACTGGTGGTAGTAGCAGTACTGGTGGTGGTAGCAGTACTGGTGGTAGTAGCAGTACTGGTGGTAGTAGCAGTACTGGTGGTAGTAGCAGTACTGGTGGTGGTAGTAGCAGTGCGAGCAGTGGTGGTAGTAGCAGTACTGGTGGTAGTAGCAGTACTGGTGGTGGTAGCAGTACTGGTGGTGGTAGCAGTACTGGTGGTAGTAGCAGTACTGGTGGTGGTAGTAGCAGTACTGGTGGTGGTAGTAGCAGTACTGGTGGTAGTAGCAGTACTGGTGGTGGTAGCAGTACTGGTGGTGGTAGCAGTACTGGTGGTGGTAGCAGTACTGGTGGTAGTAGCAGTACTGGTGGTAGTAGCAGTACTGGTGGTGGTAGTAGCAGTACTGGTGGTAGTAGCAGTACTGGTGGTGGTAGCAGTACTGGTGGTAGTAGCAGTACTGGTGGTGGTAGTAGCAGTACTGGTGGTAGTAGCAGTACTGGTGGTAGTAGCAGTACTGGTGGTGGTAGCAGTACTGGTGGTGGTAGCAGTACTGGTGGTGGTAGCAGTACTGGTGGTAGTAGCAGTACTGGTGGTAGTAGCAGTACTGGTGGTAGTAGCAGTACTGGTGGTAGTAGCAGTACTGGTGGTGGTAGCAGTACTGGTGGTGGTAGCAGTACTGGTGGTAGTAGCAGTACTGGTGGTAGTAGCAGTACTGGTGGTAGTAGCAGTACTGGTGGTAGTAGCAGTACTGGTGGTAGTAGCAGTACTGGTGGTGGTAGCAGTACTGGTGGTGGTAGCAGTACTGGTGGTGGTAGCAGTACTGGTGGTAGTAGCAGTACTGGTGGTAGTAGCAGTACTGGTGGTGGTAGCAGTACTGGTGGTAGTAGTAGTACTGGTGGTAGTAGCAGTACTGGTGGTAGTAGTAGTACTGGTGGTAGTAGCAGTACTGGTGGTGGTAGCAGTACTGGTGGTAGTAGCAGTACTGGTGGTGGTAGCAGTACTGGTGGTGGTAGCAGTACTGGTGGTGGTAGCAGTACTGGTGGTAGTAGCAGTACTGGTGGTGGTAGTAGCAGTACTGGTGGTAGTAGCAGTACTGGTGGTGGTAGCAGTACTGGTGGTAGTAGCAGTACTGGTGGTGGTAGCAGTACTGGTGGTAGTAGCAGTACTGGTGGTGGTAGCAGTACTGGTGGTAGTAGCAGTACTGGTGGTAGTAGCAGTACTGGTGGTGGTAGCAGTACTGGTGGTGGTTTCAGTACTGGTGGTAGTAGCAGTACTGGTGGTGGTAGCAGTACTGGTGGTGGTAGCAGTACTGGTGGTGGTAGCAGTACTGGTGGTGGTAGCCCCCGGGTTACCCCTGGTTACCGACAGTGTCAGCTGTGACCGTTTACATACAGTTACTGTGACTGTGATTAGCGTAACATAACGCTATGCATATGGCTAAGCACTGACTGGTGAGTCTAGCTTTTTACCAAAGCAATGAAATATCCTGTATCCTCACACACACACTCATTCTTACACGCAGCACAGTGAGATGTTCTCTTGGCCTTGTTTGATAGCTCCACAGTCCCCAGTAAATACGCTGGAAAATGTTTGTTTGATTGTTCCACAGTCCCCAGTAAATACGCTGGAAAATGTTTGTTTGATTGCAAATTTTGGCTATTTTGCTGTATGACGCAGACTTCACGACACTCATCTGAAGTCGTTGATGCCGGCACTACAATCCCGAACAGGTCTTCTCACAAAATCTACAAACTAATATGACCCCACCGTCTCACGAACAACCAGATGTCGGCTGTTTTGCTCTACGACCCCACAAGCTTCACGAGGGGCCATCTGAAGGTGACCTGCTACTGGGTATAAATAGAATACACCACAAACAAAGGGGTTAATTTTGGGTCTAAAGAATAATGAATTACAATTCCTGATCTTCCTTAAATCTCATAGATATAAATATAGATATAGATACAGATATAGATACAGACACTTCAGAACATATTTTTGGGAATTTGTTTGACTCTGTGTTTTTCCATTTTCCAGGCTAATTGCACTAAGGTTAAATGAAATGCTTAATCATATATATATATATGCTAGTTTAGTTTAGCAGAACCCCCCTCCCCCGAAGTGTTAGACTCAAGAGGTTAACTAAGGGAAGACAAAATGCTTCTGTACCATACTGTCAGAAGCCAATGATCAATATTCACCAATATTCACCTATAGTAACCAATAGTAACCAATAGTAACATTAACTAACCAATAGTAACCTGTAGTAACAAATAGTAACCTACAGTAACCTATAGTAACATATAGTAACCAATTGTAACCAATAGTAACATTAACTAACCAATAGTAACCTGTAGTAACAAATAGTAACCTACAGTAACCTATAGTAACATATAGTAACCAATAGTAACCTACAGTAACCTATAGTAACATATAGTAACATTAACTAACCAATAGTAACCTACAGTAACCTATAGTAACATATAGTAAGTAACCAATAGTAATATAGTTAAGCCAGCAGTATACCACCTTGCATACCACTGCTGGCTTGCTTCTGAAGCTAAGCAGGGTTGGTCCTGATGGGAGACCAGATGGTGTTGGAAGTGGTGTTGGAGGGCCAGTAGGAGGTGCTCTTTCCTCTGGTCTAAAATATGCCCCGGGGCAGTGAATGAGGACATTGTCCTGTGTAGGGTGCTGTCTTTCGGATGGGACGTGTCCTGACTCTCTGAGGTCATTAAGGATCCCATTGTACTTATTGTAAGAGTTGGACTGTTAACCCTGGTTTCCTGGTTAAATTCCCAATCTGTCCCTCATACCATCACAGTCACCTAATCATCCCCAGCTTCCAATTGGCTTGTTCTTCCCCTCTCCCATGTAACTATTCCCCAGGTTGTTGCTGAGAATGTGTTCTCAGTCAACTTACCTGGTAAAATAATGGATACAAAAAGTAACCTACTGAAACTAACTAATATTCACACATAGCAACATATAGTAACCAATTATTCTATCATTTCAAATAATAATTTCACCTACACTTCCATCAATGATATGGAACCAGGAGAGCAACACCCCAAATCAGACATTTAACCTTAGAAAGATGAAACCAACTGATATACTGCCTGTCCTCTCTATGAAGGGGTCAATATCAACTAAGGAGCAGGTCTAGATGGACTTGAACCCACATGTATAAAGTGATCTGCTGATGTTAGACTGTATCATCTAGCAGACCTATTCAATCTGTCTTTAACGACTGGTGAAATGCCTTCTGGGTGGAAATGTGTCCGAGTGACCCTTCATCATAAAGGTGGAAACTAGTTAGACCCAAATAACTACACACCTACAGTACCAGTCAACAGTTTGGACACACCTACTCATTCAAGGGTTTTTCTTTATTTTTTACTATTTTCTACATTGTACAATAATAGTGAAGACATCAAAACTATTAAATAACACATATGGAATCATGTAGTAACCAGAAAAGTGTAAAACAAATAAAAAATATATTTTATATTTGAGATTCTCCAAAGTAGCCACCCTTTGCCTTGATGATAGCTTTGTTCACTCTTGTCATTCTCTCACACAGCTTCATGAGGTAGTCACCTGGAGTTAATTTCAATTAACCTGTTAGGGCTAGGGGGCAGCATTGACACGGCTGGATAAAAAACATACCCGATTTAATCTGGTTACCACTCCTACTCAGTAACTAGAATATGCATATACTTATTACATATGGATAGAAAACACCCTAAATTTTCTAAAACTGTTTGAATGGTGTCTGTGAGTATAACAGAACTCAAATGGCAGGTCAAAACCTGAGAGATTCCTTTACAGGAAGTGGCCTGTCTGACCATTTCTGGAACTTCTTTGCCATCTCTATCATTTACTAAGGATCTCTGCTCTAACGTGACACTTCCCACGTCTTCCATAGGCTCTCATAGCCCGGGAAAAAAGAGAATGTCGTCATTCCAGCCCCAGGCTGAAACACATTATCGCCTTTCTCAAGTGGCCCATCAAGAGACACTAGCTTATGCGCGTGACCCCGACCGCCCCGCCTTTGGGATTTTTTTCCTCTGTTTGCCGAAAAGGAGATTCCCTGTCGGAATATTATCGCTTTCTACGAGAAAAATGACGTAAAAATTGATTTTAAACAGCGGTTGACATGCTTCGACGTACGGCAATGGAATACTTTGAATTTTATTGTCAGGAATTGCGCCAAGCGCGCGACACTTCTTTACTATTTCGGATAGTGTCTGGAACGCACGAACAAAACGCCGCTATTCGGATATAACGATGGATTATTTTGGACCAAACCAACATTTGTTATTGAAGTAGACGTCCTGGGTGTGCATTCTGACGAAGACAACAAAAGGTAATGACATTTTTATAATAGTAAATATGATTATGGTGAGTGCTAAACTTGCCGGGTGTCTAAATAGCGAGCCCGTGATGCCTGGGCTATGTACTTAGAATATTGCAAAATGTGCTTTCACCAAAAGCTATTTTAAAATCGGACATATCGAGTGCATAGAGGAGGTCTGTATCTATAATTCTTAAAATAATTGTTATGCTTTTGTGAACGTTTATCGTGAGTAATTTAGTAAAATGTTAGCGAATTCCCCGTAAATTTGCGGGGGGTATGCTAGTTCTGAACGTCACATGCTAATGTAAAAAGCTGGTTTTTGATATAAATATGAACTTGAATGAACAAAACATGCATGTATTGTATAACATAATGTCCTAGGGTTGTCATCTGATGAAGATCATCAAAGGTGAGTGCTGCATTTAGCTGTCTTCTGGGTTTTGGGGACATTATATGCTGGCTTGAAAAATGGGTGTCTGATTATTTCTGGCTTGGTACTCTGCTGACATAATCTAATGTTTTGCTTTCGTTGTAAAGCCTTTTTGAAATCGGACAGTGTGGTTAGATTAACGAGAGTCTTATCTTTAAATGGCTGTAAAATAGTCATATGTTTGAGAAATTGAAGTAATAGGATTTTGAAGATTTTGAAAATCGCGCCACAGGCTGGCAGTGGCTGTTACGTAGGTGGGACGAATTCGTCCCGCCGGTCCCATAGAGGTTAACAGGTGTGCCTTCTTAAAAAGTTATTTTGTGGAATTTCTTTCCTTCTTAATGCGTTTGAGCCAATCAGTTGTGTTGTGACAAGGTAGGGGTGGTATACAGAAGATAGCCCTATTTGGTAAAAGACCAAGTCCATTTTATGGCAAGAACATTTCAAATCAGCTAAGAGAAACAACAGTTTCTACAAGTGCAGTCGCAAAAGCACTATGTTGAAACTGGCTCTAATGAGGCGCCACAGGAAAGGAAGACCCATAATTACCTCTGCTGCAGAGGATAAGTTCATTAGAGTTACCAGCAGCTCAGATTGCAGCCCAAATAGATGCTTCACACAGTTAAAGTAACAGACACATCTCAACATTAACTGTTCAGAGGAGACTGAGTGATTCAGACCTTCATGATCGAATTGCTGCAAAGAAACCACTACTAAAGGACACGAGCAATGGACACCGGTGGAAATCTGTCCTTTGGCTGATGACTCCTAATTTGAGATTTTTGTTTCTTTGTGAGACGCAGAGTAGGTGAACAGATGGTCTCTGCATGTGTTGTTCCCACCGTGAAGCATGGAGGAGGAGGTGTGATGATGTGGGGGTGCTTTGCTGGTGACACTGTCAGTGAGGCACACTTAACCAACATGGCTACCACAGCATTCTGCAGCGATATGGCATCCCATCTGGTTTGAGATTTGTTTAACACTTTTTTGTTACTATGTAATTCCATATGTGTTATTTCATAGTTTGTACAATAATATTGAAGTCGTCAATGTAGAAAATAGTAAAAATGAAGAAAAATGCTTGAATGAGTAGGTGTGTCCAAACTGTTGACTGGTGTCAGAAATCTGTTCAATAGCAAAAATATTTGATAACTTTTATTAAGTAAAAAAAGACAAGAGGAAACTACTTTGAGAAATTCAACTCAATGATGTCACATTTTATATGGACATGGAGAAAGAGACAGAGAGAGAAAGAGACAGAGAGACAGAGAGACAGAGAGACAGACAGAAAATAGAGAAATAATAGAATGATTAACGATAGGTCTAATACACGGGTTACCAGTACACGGGGTACCAGTACCGAGTCCATGTGCATGGGTACGAGGTAGTTGAGGTAGATACAGTATGACCATACAGGTAGGGGTAAAGTGACTAAAACCGAAAACTATTATACTTGAAGGTAACAGCGCTCACTGTTGCCCCTAGTGACCGGTCATCTCAAAACATCCTCAGACATGGATGGATATCAAATACTGATTCGGATGGTGTGGAAGCCTACTTGGATGGTGTGGCACCCTACTTGGATGGTGTGGCAGCCTACTTGGATGGTGTGGCAGTCTAATTGATTACATTTAGATTTGTTTTCACTGGTCTACACATAATACCCTAAAATGTCAAAGTGGAATTATGTTTTTCAAATGTTTTACAAATGAATAAAAAATGAAAAGCTGAAATGTCTTGAGTCAATAAATATTCAACTCTTTTGTTATGACAAGCCTAAATAAGTTCAGGAGTAAATATTTACTAAACAGGTCACATTATAAGTTGCATAATAGTGTTTAACCTGGTTTTTGAATGACTACGTTATCTCTTTACACCACATATTCAATGATATGTAAGGTCCTTTGGTTGATCAGTGGATTTCAAACACAGATTTAACCACAAAGACCAGGGACTTTTTCCAATGCCTCGCAAAGGGCACCTATTGGTAGATGGGTAAAAATAAAAAGAGCAGACATTGAATATCCCTTTGAGCATGGTAAAGTTATTAATTACACTTTGGATGGTGTATCAATACACCCAGTCACTACAAAGATACAGGCGCCCATCCTAACTCAGTTGCTGTAGAGGAAAGAAACCTCTCATGGATTTCACCATGAGAGCAATGGTGACTTTGAAACAGTTACAGAGTTTAACCTGTTAGGGCTAGGGGGCAGTATTGACACGGCCGGATAAAAAACGTACCCGATTTAATCTGGTTACTACTCCTGCCCAGTAACTAGAATATGCATATAATTATTGGCTTTGGATAGAAAACACCCTAAAGTTTCTAAAACTGTTTGAATGGTGTCTGTGAGTATAACAGAACTCATATGGCAGGCAAAAACCTGAGAAGATTCCATACAGGAAGTGCCCTCTCTGACAAGTTCTTGTTCTTCTTGGCTCTGTTTATTGAAAACTGAGGATCTTTGCTGTAACGTGACACTTCCTACCGCTCCCATAGGCTCTCAGAACCCGGGAAAAAGCTGAATGATGTAATTCCAGCCTCTGGCTGAAAAACATTAGCGCGTTTGGATAGTGGCCGGTCAGAGTACTATGAGACTCAGGCTCGTGCACGAGGGGATCCCATGCTTTTATTTTCTCTCTCTTTGAACGTAAACACGCTTTCCCGGTCGGAATATTATTGCTTTTTTACGCCATTTTTCTCGTAGAAAAGCGATAATATTCCGACAGGGAATCTCCTTTTCGGCAAACAGAGGAAAAAATCACAAAGGCGGGGGCGGTCGGGTCACGCGCATAAGCCCAGAGTCCCTTGATCGGCCACTTGAGAAAGGCGATAATGTGTTTCAGCCTGGGGCTGGAATGACGACATTCTGTTTTTTCCCGGGCTCTGAGCGCCTATGGACGACGTGGGAAGTGTCACGTTAGAGCAGAGATCCTTAGTAAAAGATAGAGATGGAAAAGAAGTTCAAGAAATGGTCAGACAGGCCACTTCCTGTAAAGGAATCTCTCAGGTTTTGACCTGCCATTTGAGTTCTGTTATACTCACAGACACCATTCAAACAGTTTTAGAAACTTTAGGGTGTTTTCTATCCATATGTAATAAGTATATGCATATTCTAGTTACTGGGTAGGAGTGGTAACCAGATTAAATCGGGTATGTTTTTTATCCAGCCGTGTCAATACTGCCCCCTAGCCCTAACAGGTTTTAAGGAGATGTTTATCTATAATTCTTTGAATAACAGTTTATTATTTTATCAACGTTTGTGATGACTATTTCTATAAATTGATATGCTCATTCACCGGAAGTTTTTGAAGGAAAAACATTTCTGAACATTACGGGCCAATGTAAAATGGGGTTTTTGGATATAAATATGAACTTTATCGAGCAAAACATACATGTATTGTGTAACATGAAGTCCTATGAGTGCCATCTGATTAAGATCGTCAAAGGTTAGTGCTTAATTGTAGCTGTATTTCTGGTTTTTGTGACGCCTCTTCTTGCTAGGAAAATGGCTGTGTGGTTTTTCTTGTCAAGGTGATGTCCTAACATAATCTAATGTTTTGCTTTCGCCGTAAAGCTTTTTTGAAATCGTACAATGTGGTTGGATTAACGAGAGTCTTATCTATAAAATGGTGTATAACACTTGTATGTGTGAGAAATTTGAATCATGAGATTTTGGTGGTTTTGAATTTGCCGCCATGCTATTTCACTGGCTGTTGAATAGTGTGTCCCGCAGGTGGGACGGACACATCCCACATACCCAAAAGAGGTTAACAAAAAGACACGTACCACCCCCCCCTGATCTTTCTGTCCTGCGTAGTAAAACAAGCAAGATGTATATAGATGTATATTTTTTCAGGTCCTTCTTCAGCCACGATTCCGAGATGCTACAGTTCTTCAGGTCCCGTTGATAGGATAGTCTCGAACGGAACTCATCCAGTTTGTTCTCCAGTGATTGTGCATTCGCCATTAGAATGACGTAGTTTCGGCGGATAACACATTTTACGCCGCCTTTTCCTTTTTTAGAATCTCAGGGATTAGGAGCTGGTGAGAAGTATGTCCTGTGCCTCCGACTCGTTGAAGTAGATATTTCCATCCGAATCGAGGTTAGTGATCCCTGTTCTGATGTACAGAAGCTCTTTTCGGTCATAGGATATAATGGCAGAAGTTTATGTTAAAAAAAATTGCAGAACTGGTTGGGAGCCCGTAAACAGCAGCTATTCAGCGCCGCTCTTTCAGCCTAGAGAGAGAGAGAGAGAGAGAGAGAGAGAGAGACACACACACACACACAGAGAGAGAGAGACACACACACACACACACACACACACAGAGAGAGAGAGAGACACACACACACACACACACACAGAGAGAGAGAGAGAGAGACACACACACACACAGAGAGAGAGAGAGAGACACACACACACACACAGAGAGAGAGAGAGAGAGACACACACACACAGAGAGAGAGAGAGAGAGAGAGAAAGAGACACACACACACAGAGAGAGAGACACACACACACACAGAGAGAGAGAGAGAGAGAGACACACACACACAGTGAAGAGAGAGAGAGAGAGACACACACACACACACACAGAGAGACATTTAGACTCAACCAAATTATGAGAAAGCAAAAATATAACTATACTGAACAGAAATATAAACACAAGATGTAAAGTGTTGGTTTCACGAGCTGAAATAAAATATCCCAGAAATGTTCCATACGCACAAAAAAAAGTGTGTTTCTCTGAAATTGTGTGTCCAAATTTGTTTATATTCCTGTTAGTGAGCATTTCTCCTTTGCCAAGATAATCCACCCACCTGACAGGTGTGGCATATCAAGATGCTGATTAAACAGCATGATCATTACACAGGTGCATCTTGTGCTGGAGACAATAAAAGGCCACTCTAAAATGTGCAGTTTTGTCACACAACACAATGTCACAGATGTCTCTAAGAGAGCGCACAATTGGCATGCTGACTGCAGGAATGTCCAACAGAACTGTTGCCAGAGAATTTAACGTTAATTTCTCTGCCATATGGCGCCTCCAACGTCGTTTTAGGGAATTTGGCAGTACGTCCAATCGTTCTCACAACGGCAGACCACATTTAGACACGCCAGCCACATCCATCTTCTTTACCTGCGGGATGGGTCTGAGGACAGGACAGGGGGGTGGGGTGGGGGGGTGTTCTGAAGAGTATTTATGTCTGTAATAAAGCCCTTTTCTGGGGAAAAACTCATTCTGATTGGCTGCGCCTGGTTCCCCAGTGGGTGGGCCTATACCCTCCTGGCCCATCCATGGCTGCACCCCTGCCCAGTCATGTGAAATCCATAGACTAGGACCTAATTTATTTATTTCGATTGACTGATTTCCTGATATGAACTGTAACTCAGTAAAATCGTTGAAATGGTTGCATGTTGCATTTATATTTTTGTTCAGTATATTTGACACACTGGAAAGAACCAAAAAACAGAGGAAATTGGAATGCTATCTGGCCCTAAACAGAGAGAACACAGTGGCAGAATACCTGACCACTGTTACTGACCGTAAATTAAGAAAATACTTGACTATGTGCAGACTCAGTGAGCATAACCTTGCTATTGAGAAAGTCCATCGTAAGCAGACCTGGCTCTCAAGAGAAGACAGGCTATGTGCACACTGCCTACAAAATTAGGTGGAAACTGAGCTGTACTTCCTAACCTCCTGCCAAATGTATGACCATATTAGAGACACATATTTCCCTCAGATTACACAGACCCACAAAGAATTTTAAAACGAACACATTTTAACATTTTAAAACAAACAAATCCAGTTTTGATTAACTCCCATATCTACTGGGTGGAATACCACAGTGTGCCGTCACAGCAGCAAGATTTGTGACCTGTTTCCACAAGAAAAGGTCAACCAGTGAAGAACAAACACCATTGTAAATACAACCCATATTTATGTTGATTTATTTTCCCTTTTGTACTTTAACCATTTGTACATCATTACAACACTGTATATAGACATTATATTACATTTTATATATCTATGTTTTTAAAATAAAAAATGGAATGTAGTGTTTGCTAATGTTTCCCTTGATTATTTCTCTTTTGTTTATTGTCTATTCCATTTGCTTTGGCAATTTCAACATATGTTTCCCATGTGAATAAAGCCCTTTGTATTGAATTGAGAGAGCAAGAGAGAAATGTAATTTAATTGAGAGAGAGAGAGACAGAGAGCATGTTTTGAATTAGTAGGAAGCGAGAGATTAAAATGAGAGAGCACCAAAGATGGGAGTTCTATGGTAGTTTTGACCCTTGACCTTTGGTTTATGTTTCATCTTCTTTCTGTTTGTTTTGCCTGTTTGTTTTAGCAAGCTGTTGGGTGTGTCTCTCGACAATAAACTGAGACATTCAAGGTTAGATTGAGATCGGCCCTGGTATCAGTCACAATCTCATCTCTCAGTTTATCCCGGCAGCGCGGGCGCGGCTATCGCCAAGACGGTACATTCTTCTGTCGGCAGGTGATAACAAGTCTCACACACGTACAATGGAGACTCTAAACACCTGGAAACAATGGATGACGGATCAACAACATTGTAGTTACTCCACAATACTAACCTAATTGAAATAGTGAAAAGAAGGAAGCCTGTACGGAATGCAAATATTCCAAAACATACATCCTGTTTGCAGTGACGATTTTAGCATGTAAATCTCCCCAAAATGTGTGCAGATGCATGCCAGCAAAGCCACAACATAACACTAAACAATACATTAATTGCACTATAACAGTGACAAACGGTGAAAATTATGTCATGGCTTTAAAAGCTTCTGATAGGCTAATTGATGTCATTTGAGTCAATTGGAGGTGTACCTGTGGATGAATATCAAGGCCTACCTTCAAACTCAGTGTCTCTTTGATTGACATCATGGGGAAATCTAAAGAAATCAGCCAAGACCTCAGAATAAAAATTGTAGACCTCCACAAGTCTGGTTCATCCTTGGGAGCAATTTCCAAATGCCTGAAGGTACCATGTTCATCTATACAAACAATAGTACGCAAGAATAAACACCATGGGACCACGCAGCCATCATACCGCTCAGGAAGGAGACGCTTTCTGTCTCCTATAGAGGAATGTACTTCGGTGCGAAAAGTGCAAATCAATCCCAGAACAACAGCAAAGGACCTTGTGAAGATGAAACAGGTACAAAAGTATCTATATCCACAGTAAAACGAGTCCTATATCGACATAACCTGAAAGGCCGCTCAACAAGGAAGAGTCCACTGACCCAAAACTGCCATAAAAAAAGCCAGACTACAGTTTGCAACTGCACATGGGGACAAAGATCGAACTTTTTGAAGAAATATCCTCTTGTCTGATGAAACAAAAAATAGAACTGTTTGGCAATAATGACCTTCGTTATGTTTGGAGGAAAAAGGGGGAGGCTTGCAAGCATTCCCGACCGTAAAGCAAGGCGGTGGCAGCATTATGCTGTGGGGGTGCTTTGCTGCAGGAGGGACTGGTGCACTTCACAAAATAGATGGCATCATAAGGCAGGAAAATAATGAGGATATATTGAAGCAACATCTCAAGACACCAGTCAGGAAGTTAAAGCTTGGTAACAAATGAGTCTTCCAAATGGACAATGACCCCAAGCATACTTCCAAAGTTGGCAAAATGGCTTAAGGACAACAAAGTCAAGGTATTGGAGTGGCCATCACAAAGCCCTGACCTCAATCCTATAGAAAATTTGTGGGCAGAACTGAAAAAGCATGTGCGAGCAAGGAGGCCTACAAACCTGTCTCAGTTACACCAGCTCTGTCAGGAGGAATGGGCCACAATTCACCCAACTTATTGTGGGAAGCTTGTGGAAGGCTACCCGAAACGTTTGACCCAAGTTAAACAATTTAAAGGCAATGCTACCAAATACTAATTGAGTGTATGTAAACTTATGACCCACTGGGAAGGTGATGAAATAAATGAAAGCTGAAATAAATCATTTTATCTACTATTATTCTGACATTCCACATTCTTAAAATAAAATGGTGATCCTAACTGACCTAAAACAGGGATTTTTTACTAGGATTAAATGTGAGGAATTGTGTGCAAAGCTGTCAGCAAGGCAATGGATGGCTACTTTGAAGAATCTCATATATAAATATATATTTAGATTTGTTTAAAACAAATTGATGTTTAAATATTTTTTAGTTACTACATTATTTTACATGTGTTTTTTCATAGTTTTGATGTCTTCACTCTTAATTCTACATTGTAGAAAAAAGTAAAAATAAAGAAAAACCCTGCAATGAGAAGGTGTGTCCAAACTTTTGACTGGTAATGTATATAAGTATAATTTGTTTAGCTAAACAGGTGGGGCCCTTCCCCATCAACAGGTGGGGCCCTTCCCCATCAACAGGTGGGGCCCTTCCCCATCAACAGGTGGGGCCCTTCCCCATCAACAGGTGGGGCTCTTCCCCATCAACAGGTGGGGCTCTTCCCCATAAACAGGTGGGGCCCTTCCCCATCAACAGGTGGGGCCCTTCCCCATCAACAGGTGGGGCCCTTCCCCATAAACAGGTGGGGCCCTTCCCCATAAACAGGTGGGGCCCTTCCCCATCAACAGGTGGGGCCCTTCCCCATCAACAGGTGGGGCTCTTCCCCATAAACAGGTGGGGCTCATCCCCATAAACAGGTGGGGCTCTTCCCCATCAACAGGTGGGGCCCTTCCCCATCAACAGGTGGGGCCCTTCCTCATAAGCAGGTGGGGCCCTTCCCCATAAGCAGGTGGGGCCCTTCCCCATAAACAGGTGGGGCTCTTCCCCATCAACAGGTGGGGCCCTTCCCCATCAACAGGTGGGGCCCTTCCCCATCAACAGGTGGGGCCCTTCCTCATAAGCAGGTGGGGCCCTTCCCCATAAGCAGGTGGGGCCCTTCCCCATAAACAGGTGGGGCTCTTCCCCATAAACAGGTGGGGCCCTTCCCCATCAACAGGTGGGGCCCTTCCCCATCAACAGGTGGGGCTCTTCCCCATCAACAGGTGGGGCTCTTCCCCATAAACAGGTGGGGCCCTTCCCCATCAACAGGTGGGGCCCTTCCCCATCAACAGGTGGGGCCCTTCCCCATCAACAGGTGGGGCCCTTCCCCATCAACAGGTGGGGCCCTTCCCCATCAACAGGTGGGGCCCTTCCCCATCAACAGGTGGGGCTCTTCCCCATAAACAGGTGGGGCTCATCCCCATAAACAGGTGGGGCTCTTCCCCATCAACAGGTGGGGCTCTTCCCCATCAACAGGTGGGGCTCTTCCTCATCAACAGGTGGGGCTCTTCCCCATCAACAGGTGGGGCTCTTCCCCATCAACAGGTGGGGCTCTTCCCCATAAACAGGTGGGGCCCTTCCCCATCAACAGGTGGGGCCCTTCCCCATCAACAGGTGGGGCTCTTCCCCCATAAACAGGTGGGGCTCATCCCCATCAACAGGTGGGGCCCTTCCCCCATCAACAGGTGGGGCCCTTCCTCATAAGCAGGTGGGGCCCTTCCCCATAAGCAGGTGGGGCCCTTCCCCATAAACAGGTGGGGCTCTTCCCCATCAACAGGTGGGGCCCTTCCCCATCAACAGGTGGGGCCCTTCCCCATCAACAGGTGGGGCCCTTCCTCATAAGCAGGTGGGGCCCTTCCCCATAAGCAGGTGGGGCCCTTCCCCATAAACAGGTGGGGCTCTTCCCCATAAACAGGTGGGGCCCTTCCCCATCAACAGGTGGGGCCCTTCCCCATCAACAGGTGGGGCTCTTCCCCATCAACAGGTGGGGCTCTTCCCCATAAACAGGTGGGGCCCTTCCCCATCAACAGGTGGGGCCCTTCCCCATCAACAGGTGGGGCCCTTCCCCATCAACAGGTGGGGCCCTTCCCCATCAACAGGTGGGGCTCTTCCCCATAAACAGGTGGGGCTCATCCCCATAAACAGGTGGGGCTCTTCCCCATCAACAGGTGGGGCTCTTCCCCATCAACAGGTGGGGCTCTTCCTCATCAACAGGTGGGGCTCTTCCCCATCTTCCCTGAATGGCGTGTCACCACTGCCTGTTTGCAATTAATGTAACACTGTAAAAAATGTGGCAGTGCAATTCCAAATCCAATAGTTTCGCCTGCCAAATAAGTTCTGTTATACTCACAGACATAATTTCTAACCGTTTTAGAAACTTTAGAGTGTTTTCTATCCAAATCTACCAATTATATGCATAGCCTAGCTTCTGGGCCTGAGTAGCAGGCAGTTTACTTTGGGCACGTTTTTCATTCGGACGTCAAAATACTGCCCCCTACCTTAGCCCAAAGAAGTTAAGGACTGGGGAGTTTTTCAGGATAACAAATAAACCTAATGGAGCTAAGCAGGAAACCAGGAAACCCTGCTTCAGTCTGCTTTCCACCAAACACTGGGTGATGAATTCACTTTTCAGCAGGACAATAACCTAAAACACGAGGCCAAAACTACACTGAAGTTGTCTGGAAAATGGTTGTTTTGCAATGATAAATAACCAATTTGACAGAGCTTGAAGAATTTTTAAAAGAATAATGGGCAAATACTTAGAAAGACTCACAGCCAAAGGAGATTCCAACATGTATTGACTCAGAAGTGTGAATACTTATGTAAATTAGATATTTATGCATTTCATTTTCAATAAATTAGCAAAAATTTGGTTTTGTGTATAGATGGGCAATTTTTATTTTTTTATTCAGGCTTTAACACAAAGTTTGGAACAAGTCAAGAGGTATGAATACATTTTGTTCCGAACTATTTGCATGTACAGGTACACACAATGTAATCTCGGTTAATCCAGAAGTAAAATCTCACGTCATTTGGTCAATTTTTAACTTCTGGTTCTATACATGTTAGAAATTGAGAGTTCCGGCAAAAACTTCTCCACACCCGCCAAAGGAACCTCTCAGCCAAAGCCCCCCTTCCCATCTGTGAGGACACACCCACCAAGCAAATCTAATCAAATCGAGTTGAAGCAGTTTAAGCACCGCCTTCGTCCAATCCAGATATGTCCAAATAACCAAATAGCCGAAAACTCAAAAACCGGAAACAAATTTTACATGTTATCTCATCCCCAGCTATAGATACAATCAGTGGCCTTCTGGTAGAGGTGGTACAGATGTAAGATCTTAATTTGATCACTCTTTTGTTGCTGAGAATTGTCCTGCAAATCAGGAAATGCAAACGTGTAGTGTATTTGAGTTTTAAAAAGGCTTCTAAAGTTAGTATTTTCCACTTTGAAATGTCAAACTTGATTTGCCCTAACGAATAATGTATCATCCCCTACAAAAATGTGCATTCTTTGGAATCTACATAATAATTCACATTTCCTGCTGTGGCAGGAATATTTTCTTACTGTAGCAAATGAAGATCCTACATCTGTACCACCTCTACCAGATGGCCACTGATTGTATCTATAGCTGGGGATGAATGTACACCCATCTCTGCCAAGGCTTTGGTTGTCTTGTTTTAATGAACAACACTTGTTTGGACTGGAAGTTTAGATGTTTTGTTCCTTCCTGTTTGGTGAGAGGCGTCGTGACCCAAAGGGTGGGGTCACAAGAGCAAGTCATCAAAGAAACCTCTTGTTGTCTGAGTGAAATGGGTAAGAGTTGCAAAAGTTCCTTCCAAGGATAGGATTGATTGTAGGTAGGAAAGATTAGATAGATAGGTAAGATTAGATAGATAGGTAAGATTAGATAGGTAGGAAAGATTAGATAGATAGGTAAGATTAGATAGATAGGTAAGATTAGATAGATAGATAGACAGACAGACAAACAGACAGACAGACAGACAGACAGACAGACAGACAGACAGACAGACAGACAGACAGACAGACAGACAGACAGACAGACAGACAGACAGACAGACAGACAGACGATAGATAGGACTTTTTTTTGTCTTTCTTTACTGAAACATTCTCATTTCATTTAAAACTCACCCCCCCCCCCCACTTAAAAATAAAAAAACAAAATATATCCTGTACTGCGTACATGTACCATACTCACCTTTCCATCTACCACATGATACAAACCGACATCACAATACCCACTCCTACAACCGTATATCCAAAACATCTTCCCCAGCTATACAGACAGCCCCCCAACACACCATATCTCCTGAAACATCTCCACGCTTTTTATCATTGTATAGAAGTCAAACTCAACCCTAAGGCGCGCAGAGACCATCCCATTAAACACTAGTAAAGGGTCTGTTATCCCCTCCACCTTTGACCCTGTTCCTCCTTGTTGGCGAAATAGCTAACTTTGCGTGAGCAAACAGAAAATTCAAAACACAACACATTTGGCCTTCTCCTTACTCGAATACCTGTATCCCATTATAAACATCCCAACAGTAAAAACCACCCCCAACCTCTCACACAGACATTCCAACAGAGACATTAATGGCATTAACCTGGTGCACACAGAAAACACATGAATCACAGTTTCTTTCATTACACAGAAAGGATACCCCTGCCTGATTCCCGGTTCAACCCGTGCCAACCAGCTGTTAGTGGCCAGGGCTCCATGTAGAACCCTCCACTGGAGGTCCCCTGACTTCTTTGGTACTGGGGGTTTGTAAAGCCCCCTCCATCTAAAACCCACAATACTCTCTGCCCCACATACCCCCTGCCACTGATGTGTCCTCACTCCTGTTAGGCTCCTAATGTTCCTAACCTTAACGCAGAGGTTGTAGAGGGCTTTACCTCCCGACCCTTCAAACTCTCCCAGGCTCGGAGTGTTAAAACCTGTTGCGGAACCCCTCGCCAACAGCCAGTGAAATAGCAGGGTGCCAAATTCAAAACAACAAAAATCTCATAATTCAAATTTCTCAAACATACAAGTATTATACACCATTTTAACCTGTTAGGGCTAGGGGGCAGTATTTACACGGCCGGATAAAAAACGTACCCGATTTAATCTGGTTATTACTACTGCCCAGAAACTAGAATATGCATATAATTATTGGCTTTGGCTAGAAAACACCCTAAAGTTTCTAAAACTGTTTGAATGGTGTCTGTGAGTATAACAGAACTCATATGGCAGGCAAAAACCTGAGAAGATTCTGTACAGGAAGTGCCCTCTCTGACCATTCCTTGAGCTTCTTGACTCTTTTTATTGAAAACTTAGGATCTTTGCTGTAACGTGACACTTCCTACGGCTCCCATAGGCTCTCAGAACCCGGGAAAAAGCTGAATGATGTCGAGGCAGCCACTGGCTGAAAAACATTAGCGCGTTTGGATAGTGGTCGGTCAGAGTACTATGAGACTGAGGCGCGTGCACGAGGCGACCCCATGTTTTTATTTTCTCTCTCTTTGTACTAAAACACAGATTCCCAGTCGGAATATTATCGCTTTTTTACGAGAAAAATGGCATAAAAATTGATTTTAAACAGCGGTTGACATGCTTCGAAGTACGGTAATGGAATATTTAGACATTTTTTGTTATGAAACGTGTCGTGCGCGTCACCCTTCTTTACACTTCGGATAGTGTCTTGAACGCACGAACAAAACAGAGGATATTTGAACATAACTATGGATTATTTTGAACCAAACCAACATTTGTTATTGAAGTAGAAGTCCTGGGAGTGCATTCTGACGAAGAACAGCAAAGGTAATAACATTTTTCTTATAGTAAATCTGACTTTGGTGAGGGCTAAACTTGGTGGGTGTCTAAATAGCTAGCCCTGTGATGCCGGGCTATCTACTTAGAATATTGCAAAATGTGCTTTCACCGAAAAGCTATTTTAAAATCGGACATAGCGAGTGCATAGAGGAGTTCTGTATCTATAATTCTTAAAATAATTGTGATGTTTTTTGTGAACATTTATCGTGAGTAATTTAGTAAATTCACCGGAAGTTTGCGGGGGGTATGCTAGTTCTGAACGTCACATGCTAATGTAAAAAGCTGGTTTTTGATATAAATATGAACTTGATTGAACAAAACATGCATGTATTGTATAACATAATGTCCTAGGTGTGTCATCTGATGAAGATCATCAAAGTTTAGTGCTGCATTTAGCTGTGGTTTGGGTTTATGTGACATTATATGGTAGCTTGAAAAATGGGTGTCTGATTATTTCTGTCTGGGTACTCTGCTGACATAATCTAATGTTTTGTTTTCGTTGTAAAGCCTTTTTGAAATCGGACAGTGTGGTTAGATTAACCTGTTATGGCTAGGGGGCAGTATTTTCACGGCTGGATAAAAAACGTACCCGATTTAATCTGGTTACTACTCCTGCCCAGTAACTAGACTATGCATATAATTATTGGCTTTGGATAGAAAACACTCTAAAATTTCTAAAACTGTTTGAATGGTGTCTGTGAGTATAACAGAACTCATATGGCAGGCAAAAACCTGAGAAGATTTCATGCAGGAAGTGGCCTGTCTGACAAGGTGTCGTTCTTCTTGTCTCTGTTTATTGAAGAGTGAGGATCTTAGCTGTCCTGTGACACTTCCTATGGCTGCCATAGGTTCTCAGAAGGCGGCAAAATGCTGAATCGTGGCTTTGCAGGCTCTGGCTGAAACAAAGTAGCGCGTTTGGGTAGTGGCTGGTTACAGTACTGTGAGACTCAGGCTCGTGCCCGCGTCGACCGAAAGCTATATTTTCTTTCCTCTGTTTAGCTAAATGGACATTCCCGGTCTGAATATTATCGCTTTTTTTACGAGAAAAATGGCATAAAAATGGATTTTAAATAGCGGTTGACATGCTTCGAAGTACGGTAATGGAATATTTAGAGTTTTTTTGTCACGAATTGCGCCATGCGCACGACCCTTCTTTACCATTCGGATAGTGTCTGGGACGCACGAACAAAACGCCGCTATTCGGATATAACGATGGATTATTTTGGACCAAACCATTATATGCTAGCTTGAAAAATGGGTGTCTGATTATTTCTGGCTTGGTACTCTGCTGACATAATCTAATGTTTTGCTTTCGCTGTAAAGCCTTTTTGAAATCGAACAGTGTGGTTAGATAAAGGAGAGTCTTGTCTTTAAAATGCTGTGAAATTGTCATATGTTTGAAAAATTGAAGTTTTTGTATTTTTGAGGAATTTGTAATTCGCGCCACGCCTATCATTGGATATTGGAGCAGGTGTTCCGCTAGCGGAATGTCTAGATGTAAGAGGTTAACGAGAATCTTGTCTTTAAAATGGTGTAAAATAGTCATATGTTTGAGAAATTGAAGTAATAGCATTTCTAAGGTATTTGAATAACGCGCCACAGGATTCCACTGGCTGTTGCGTAGGTCCGACCCTAGAGAGGTTAAAGATAAACTTCTCGTTAATCCAACCACAGTATCCGATTTCAAAAAGGCTTTACGGCGAAAGCATAACATTAGATTATGTTAGGACAGCGCCTAGACAAGAGAAACCACACAGCCATTTTCCAAGCAAGGAGAGGCGTCACAAAAACCAGAAATACAGCTAAAATGAATCACTAACCTTTGACGATCTTCTTCAGATGACACTCCCAGTACTCAATGTTACACAATACATTTATGTTTTGTTCGATAAAGTTCATATTTATATCCAAAAACCCCATTTCACATTGGCGCATAATGTTCAGAAATATTTTGCCTCCAAAACCTCCAGTGAATGAGCACATCAATTTACAGAAATACACATCATAAACTTTGATTAAAGATATGAGTGTTTTACATAGGATTAAAGATAAACTTACTCCTTTTTTTTATTTATTTTATTATTTTTTTATTTATTTTTTTATTTTCAAATATTTTTTATTGAACACATACACAAGAATGGTGTATAGGTATAAAAGACAAGTTTACAGTTCTTATCTAAACATAAGAGAACAGACATTGACCAAAAGACCCAGAGTTCTGGGTACAAAACAAATATTACAAAACAAGACATACAAAACAAGGACAGGTAGAAAAAATAAAAAAATTAAAAAAAAGAGTCGATGTAGCCCCCCCACTTAACCCCCCCTTATTCCACCCTATTCCCTTCCCAACTGCTCGGGTGGCGGGGCCAGCACACGCTGCCCAAAGGTAGATTACCGTATGACAATTAAGAGTGCGTTAAGTGCAAATTCACAGCGCCGCCTGGTCCAAGTAAGAGAGGAAAGGCTGCCAGAT
The DNA here is from genome assembly GCF_905237065.1 of Salmo salar. Classification (NCBI taxonomy): domain Eukaryota; kingdom Metazoa; phylum Chordata; class Actinopteri; order Salmoniformes; family Salmonidae; genus Salmo; species Salmo salar. The sequence goes on from NC_059448.1 coordinate 4,763,523, forward strand.
TTGATCAAATGTTGATAATGTATTGTTCAAAATATATCTAATTCTTTCTAAGTGTACAGTGTTTGCCAATTCGCTGAGCCATAATTTGGTAGAGGGCGCTTCCCTCTTTTTCCAAAACAACAAGTTAAATTTTTTTGCCGAAATGAGACTGTAAGAGATGAGTTGTTTTTGGGAGTTGGTTAATCCGTTTAGGGAATCGGACACTCCCAGGATTATCAGAAGCGGGTCTGGGTCTATTGAAGTCTCCAGAACTTCAGAGAGAGACCCCAAAAATTCCACACCAATACCCATACAAGTTAGAGCATAGGGCAAAGCAGTGGAGTAGTGTACCCTGCTCAGCCTGACATTTCTCACACATAGGGGATGTACCAGGAAATATCCTATGCAGTTTGGTTTTGGAATAGTGTAATCTGTGTAATACCTTGAATTGTATGAGACGATGTCTGGAGTTAATGGAGCAAGTGTGGATATACACCAAGCTATCTTCCCAGTCTGCCACCGAAATGTCAGTCCCTAGTTCTTCCTCCCATTTTGCCTTAATGGCATCAGTAGAGGGTGCGCTAACAGATTGAAAAGCATCATATATATGAGATATCAGTTTGTCTGAGGTGGGGCATATTTTTATGCATCCGTCAAACGTGGAAGGTTTAGCATTCCCAAATGTTGGGAGGTATTTTCTAACATAGTCTCTAATCTGTAGGTATCTGAAAAAGTTACTTCTGGGAAGATTATAAGTTTCCCTCAGCGATTCAAAGGAAGCAAAGGTTCCCCCTATATATAAATCCCCTATGGTACTTATCCCCAACTCTCCCCACCGCTCAAAGGTGTTATCAAGGTTAGAGGGGGCAAAGGAGGGATTCCTGGCAACAGGAAGCATGAACGATATTGGTCTAAGATCAAAGTGGACTTTAATTTGCTTCCAGATTCGGACTGTGCTATGTATAATAGGATTGTTACGGTAAAGTGACATCTCCAGATTGACAGGTGACAAAATCACAGCACCAATAGAGAAGGGGTGGCACTCCTCTCGCTCCATACTAAGCCAGCTGGATGGCGGGAGTGCGTCATCCAGCAGAAACGTAACAGCGCGGAGGTTGGCGGCCCAGTAGTAAAATATAAAGTTTGGGAGAGACAATCCTCCTTCCATCTTGGATTTACAGAGGTGTTTTTTTACCTATCCTGTGTGTTTTATAATCCCAGATGAAAGGATTGATAATAGAGTCCAGTTGTTTATGAAAGGATTTAGGTATGAATATTGGGATGTTCTGGTATAGGTAGAGCAGTTGTGGGAGGAAGACCATAGGCAACAGCGCACAACCCTGCCTTGTCCCTCTGTGAAGGTTAAATCGGGGCGACAATGATTGGTTAGTGAGTATTCTCGCACAGGGGTTCCTATATAAAAGCTGGATCCACTTTATGAACCCATCTCCAATATACATTTCTGTAGGACCTTGAATAGATAGGGCCACTCAACTTGGTCAAAGGCCTTTTCAGCTTCAAGAGATATAACGGCTAGGTCCACGTTAGGTAACCTCTGAGAATACATAATGTTGAATAGGCGCCTGAGATTGAAGAATGAGTTTCTGTTAGGGATAAAGCCGGTCTGGTCTGAATGGACCAATTTGCCAATTAAAGTGCTCAGCCTGTTAGCCAAAGTTTTTGCTAAAATCTTTTGGTCTGTATTAAGGAGGGATATTGGTCTGTATGACCCTACCTCTTCCGGATCCTTACCCTTCTTATGTATAACTGTAATAAACGCCTCATCCAAAGTGGATGGGAGCACTCCATCCTCGTTGGCCTGAACCAACATTTTGTGTAGGTAGGGAGAGAGCATGTTGCTGAATGTTTTGTAGAATTCACTCGGGTATCCATCTGGGCCCGGGGTCTTGCCACTCTTTAGAGATTTTATTGTTTCTGTAATTTCTTTAAGAGATATTTCCTTATTCAGGAAGTTAGAGTCTTCCTGGTTCAGGGCAGGAAGATTACAGTTCTCCAAAAAGTTTTGCATAATTAAGGGGTTAGGATCCGCTTTAGATGTATATAAAGTCTCATAAAACTGACGGAATCTGTCATTTATGTCTTTGGGGGAAGAGAGTAATTCCCCAGATGCAGATTTAACTTTGTGAATCATACGGTCACTCACATTCTTACGAAGTTGTCTGGCGAGTAGTTTGTGTGGTTTGTCACCAAACTCAAAATATTTTTGCTTGGCATAGAGAAAAGATTTAGCAATTTTAGCAGAGAGGATCTGATTGTATTTAAATTTTAAAGACATCATTTTTTTATGTTTCTCCCTAGATGGGTGTCTAGCATTCTCCCTATCCAGTAAGTGAATTTGTCCCTCCAGTTCTACCAATTCTCTTCTGTTTTGCCTACTCCTGGCAGTCTGAAAGGAGATGATACAGCCTCTCAAATAAGCCTTCAGTGTTTCCCACAATAATGCTGGGGAAGTCTCTGTGTTGTCGTTGGTATCAAAGAAAAATGTAATTTGATCTTTAAGATGTTCACAGAATGTTGGTTCTGTGAGGAGCTGAGGATTCAACCTCCAGACCCTCTCGTTTGGTACGATGTCACCCAATCTCAGGGAGAAGGTGAGTGGACTGTGGTCAGAGATTATAATATCATGATACCTCACATTACAGGTACAGGGGAGTAGTTTAGCATCAACCAAAAAGTAGTCAATTCGAGTATAAACATTGTGAACATGAGAGTAAAAGGAGTATTCCCTACCCGTAGGGTTAGAGATCCTCCATATATCAAATAAGTTCGCATTTTTTATGTAGGTATTCAAGAATTCGCTTGAATAGGAGGTAGGGGTTCGCCGGGTAGAGGATCGATCCAAATATTGGTCTAGTACACAGTTAAGGTCCCCTCCAATGACCAGGTTAGTATGGGAGATATCTGGAATCAGGGCAAGGACTCTTTTGAAAAAAGAGGGGTTATCAATGTTTGGCCCAGAGATATTAAGTAGAGTTACAGAAGTAGAGTGGATCTCTCCTATTACGATCACATAATGACCCTCTTTGTCCACAATAGTGGTTTTATGTTGAAAGGGAATTCCTTTCCGTACCAGAATCGCTGTGCCTCTCGTTTTGGCAGAGAAGTAAGAGTGATACACTTGCCCCACCCACTTACATTTAAGTCTGTTATGAGAATTGTTTTTCAGATGGGTTTCTTGCAAAAATATAATATCAGACGAGAGTGCTTTCAAGTGGGCTAGGACCTTGCCTCTCTTAATTGGTTCATTTAAACCCTTGACATTCCAGGAAGTGAATGTAAGCCCCGCCCTCCTCTCACTTGTAGTTCCTATGGTGGCCTGCATAGCATGTAAGTTACTAAAAAGGTAAGAAAGTGCACCAAACTATCACGATCAGCATATGTAGCACCTACACCCGAGCAGTATCCAACCCCCCCCCCCCCCCTGCAAGCACCTTTACTCTCCACCCTATTCCCCTACTTACCCCAACATTTACCCCTCCCATCAACCCACATTTAACAGGCATACACAAAAAGAAGAGAAAAAAACATGAAAATAAAAATAATAAACACATTGTCTGGCCGATGCCAAAAAAGCACGGCGCGACCTCGAACAAGAGGTCAAACAAAAATAAAATCCCAACTGTACGTTCACCTCTCATTATCCTAGAACTTCTACTAACATCTGAACTGGGGAGGCTCCCGCCCTCTCATTATCCTAGAACTTCTACTAACATATGAACTGAGGAGGCTCCCGCCCTCTCATTATCCTAGAACTTCTACTAACATCTGAACTGAGGAGGCTCCCGCCCTCTCATTATCCTAGAACTTCTACTAACATCTGAACTGAGGAGGCTCCCGCCCTCTCATTATCCTAGAACTTCTACTAACATCTGAACTGAGGAGGCTCCCGCCCTCTCATTATCCTAGAACTTCTACTAACATATGAACTGAGGAGGCTCCCGCCCTCTCATTATCCTAGAACTTCTACTAACATATGAACTGAGGAGGCTCCCGCCCTCTCATTATCCTAGAACTTCTACTAACATATGAACTGAGGAGGCTCCCGCCCTCTCATTATCCTAGAACTTCTACTAACATATGAACTGAGGAGGCTCCCGCCCTCTCATTATCCTAGAACTTCTACTAATATATGAACTGAGGAGGCTCCCGCCCTCTCATTATCCTAGAACTTCTACTAACATATGAACTGAGGAGGCTCCCGCGATTAAAGTGTTCAATTAGCATCTATTAAACCTAAACAGAATAAGTTGCAACTTAAACATATTGTGCACTTAAGCTTCATCTTGGGTCAATCCCTGAGATAAGCAAGATATAGCATCACAAGATTACATTGCTAAGCAATGCCGGTCTAAACATAAACCATCCGCAACCGACATAGACAGCAGTACAATTACATATTGTGGGTTAGGAGATGGGAACAAGGATTTCGATAAATTGAACGTACCCCCAATCAAAAAAATAAAAAATGTATAATAATAAAAAATACATTTTTTTCCCCCTTCTAAAAAAAACAATAGTGATAGATATAGTGATAGATATATTTATATATATATATATATATATATATATATATATATATATATATATATATAAATATATCTATCACTATTGTATATATATATATATACACACATACATATACATACACATACACATATATATACATATACATACATACATACATACATACATACATACATACATACATACATACATACATACATACATACATACATACATACATACATACATACATACATACATACATACATACACACACACATACATACATACCTATATACACACACACACATACATCCATCCATACACACTTGTACATATACATACATACATACATACACACATGTGCCCATATATACACACACACACACACGTGCATACCTACCTACACACACCCATGCGCAAGTATATACACGCATACCCACATACGTATACACGTGCATACATACACACACACATACACTTACGCACATACACCCAAAAATATATACTTATAGAAATAAATATTAAAAAAAAATATATATATACAGGTACACACACACACACACACATACACACATCTACATACACACCCCAGAATAGTAATCTACACTAATTTAAAATATACACATACCTAATACTAAAAAGCTAAGAGAAAATAATAATAAAGTACACATAGTAATTACATGTACGCACACCTACACAGACACAAGCCCCACGGAGGTCTGGTGGGAATCTAATCGTGAGAGCGGGCCAGGCTATGACAAAGGCAGAACAGCACAAAACATCAACTTGCTATCCAGGTGTCTGCGTCTGCCCCTTCCCAGCCATCACCCCCAGACCTCCGCAAGCAATAACTAACTGGTATGGTAATAGGAATAATGTAATAATTGAAAAATAAATAACGAAACAAAACAAAAATGGGGGAACATAAGTATATCCATCCGAAAGTGTCAATGATCAGACCTGGAAGGCCTCCCAAACAGGCACCACCACGAACCCAGTCGGAATTAAAGTGAAACTGACGTTAAATGAGAGCTCTAACCGCCCTCCATTGGTCAGCTCAGCGTGTTACATGTTCGGCAGGCCCTGTCGAGACCGTTTAGTACGGTTTCACCCGTTATGGTATAGTATGGGTTCGAGTCCATGAGCAGACCCTAACACACAATGACAAGGCACTCTAACCTGTACGGGGGATTGGCGTATATTCCCGGATAAACTTCTCCGCGTCCAAAATCGAGGAGAGCCAAATCTTCTCTCCGGAAGGCGGGGTAATTCTTAGTCTTGCAGGGAAGAGCAAGGCTGGGCGAAGATGGAGTTTGTAGAGTTTGGTCATGACATCTCTGT
>NC_059448.1:4774369-4791869 GCF_905237065.1 Salmo salar
AGAGATTGGGTGAGAGATGGAGAGATTGGGTGAGAGATGGATGGAGAGATGGAGAGATTGGGTGAGAGATGGAGAGATTGGGTGAGAGATGGAGAGATTGGGTGAGAGATGGAGAGATTGGGTGAGAGATGGAGAGAGAGATGGGGGGATGGGGAGAGAGATTGAGAGATTGGGTGAGAGATGGAGAGAGATGGAGAAAGAGATGGATGGAGAGATGGAGAGAGAGATGGAGAGAGAGATGGAGAGAGAGATGGAGAGATTGGGTGAGAGATGGAGAGAGAGATGGAGAAAGAGATGGATGGAGAGATGGGGGGGATGGAGAGAGAGATGGAGAAAGAGATGGAGAGATGGAGAGAGAGATGGAGAGATTGGGTGAGAGATGGAGAGAGATGGAGAAAGAGATGGAGAGATGGAGAGAGAGATGGAGAGATTGGGTGAGAGATGGAGAGAGATGGAAAAGAGATGGAGAGAGAGATGGGGGGGATGGAGAGAGAGATGGAGAGAGAGATGGAGAGATTGGGTGAGAGATGGAGAGAGATGGAGAGATGGAGAGATTGTGTGAGAGATGGAGAGATTGGGTGAGAGATGGAGAGATGGAGAGAGAGATGGAGAGATTGGGTGAGAGATGGAGAGATGGAGAGAGAGATGGAGAGATGGAGAGATTGGGTGAGAGATGGAGAGAGAGATGAGAAATGGAGAGAGAGATAGAGAGAGAGATGGAGAGATTGGGTGAGAGATGGAGAGATGGAGAGAGAGATGGAGAGAGATGGGGTGAGAGAGATGGAGAGATGGGGTGAGAGAGATGGAGAGAGAGATGAGAAATGGAGAGAGAGATAGAGAGAGAGATGGAAAGATTGGGTGAGAGATGGAGAGATGGAGAGAGAGATGGAGAGAGATGGAGAGAGAGATGGAGAGAGATGGGGTGAGAGAGAGAGGGGGGTTAGCTTGATGGTCTATCCATCCTTTTTCACTATGAGAGAAAGAGAAGACGTGTCTTTTGTTCTTTTTGAGGATTTTCTCTCTTTTGTTGTTACTCCAACATCTCATTTGGACAGTGCTGTATTTTCGGAAGTATATGTTAAAATATGAGGACTGCACGAATACAGTTTTATAGATGGAGTTTACAAGAAGTTGCTCAGGTTCAGTGAAATATGAAAACAAACTTAAATAACTTTAGCCTTATTAAACTACATTACTGTAGTTTTACTAGATTCACATCGAAATTATTGAAATATGTTGAAGTCTTTAGAAGAATTGTTGGGGTGAAAACATGCAAACAAAGTTTATTTAGAATTACAGTGAAGAAATGCTTTGTTCTGGTTAATGGGCTCCCCCCACCCAATGGAATCCCCCCTCCCAATGGAATCCCCCCTCCCAATGGAACCCCTCCCACCCAATGGAACCCCTCCCCACCCAATGGAACCCCCCCCTCCCAATGGAACCCCCCCTCCCAATGGAACCCCTCCCCCACCCAATGGAACCCCCCCCTCCCAATGGAACCCCCCCCTCCCAATGGAACCCCCCTCCCAATGGAACCCCTCCTCCCAATGGAACCCCCCCTCCCAATGGAACCCCTCCTCCCAGTGGAACCCCCCCTCCCAATGGAACCCCTCCTCCCAATGGAAGGCCCCCTCCCAATGGAACCGCCCCTCCCAATGGAACCCCTCCTCCCAATGGAACCAATGGAACCCCCCTCCCAATGGAACCCCCCTCCCAATGGACCCCTCCCAATGGAACCCCTCCCCACCCAATGGAACCCCCCTCCCAATGGAACCCCTCCCCACCCAATGGAACCCCTCCCATGTGTGTGTGTGTGTTCCCCAATAGCCTTCCCTCAACCCTCCAAGATCCGCCCCACAGTTCTCCAATAGCTGCTCCCTCAACCCTCCAAGATCCCCCCACAGTTCCCCAATAGCTGTCCCTCAAGCCTCCAAGATCCCCCCACAGTTCCCCAATAGCTGCTCCCTCAACCCTCCAAGATCCCCCCACAGTTCCCCAATAGCTGCTCCCTCAACCCTCCAAGATCCCCCCCACAGTTCCCCAATAGCTGCTCCCTCAACCCTCCAAGATCCCCCCACAGTTCTCCAATAGCTGCTCCCTCAACCCTCCAAGATCCCCCCCACAGTTCCCCAATAGCTGCCCCTCAACCCTCCAAGATCCCCCCCACAGTTCCCCAATAGCTGTCCCTCAACCCTCCAAGATCCCCCCACAGTTCCCCAATAGCTGTCCCTCAACCCTCCAAGATCCCCCCACAGTTCCCCAATAGCTGCTCCCTCAACCCTCCACAGTTCCCCAATAGCTGCTCCCTCAACCCTCCAAGATCCCCCCACAGTTCCCCAATAGCTGTCCCTCAAGCCTCCAAGTTCCCCAATAGCTGCTTCCTCAACTCTCCAAGATCCCCCCCACAGTTCCCCAATAGCTGCTCCCTCAAGCCTCCAAGATCCCCCCACAGTTCCCCAATAGCTGCTCCCTCAACCCTCCAAGATCCCCCCCACAGTTCCCCAATAGCTGCTCCCTCAACCCTCCAAGATCCCCCCACAGTTCCCCAATAGCTGTCCCTCAAGCCTCCAAGATCCCCCCACAGTTCCCCAATAGCTGCTCCCTCAACCCTCCAAGATCCCCCCACAGTCCCCCCCTCCCCGGGAATAAAAAATAAATAAAAATACAATTAATTCCATTCCCCCCCAAGAACCCCCCAATGCACCAACAACCAAGATAATGAACTAAAGAGACAAAAGGAAAAGACAGAAGAAAACAGCAATGCAAAGCCCCCCCCCCAAAAAAAATTACAAAATTCAACAAATGACATCAAGGACAACTGAAATCATAACAGCAATGCCAACTGTATATGTTTGTGTGCATGTCTGGCACTATTACATGTATGTGTGTGTTCTTGTATGTGTTTATTTGAATGAGAGTGTGTGTGTATATGTATGTGTACAAACACCTGCACGGCATCATCCTCAGGCAAACCCAGCATTAGTTATAAAAACACTGCCACTTAGTGTCATTCAAATGTACTTTTATTTTGTTTTATTTTGACTTTTTTCCCCCCTTTATCTTTTGACCATCATTCTCTCTCTCACACAGCAGCTCCACTTCCACTTGTCTCCAATTCCACATGCCAACCCTCAGCTTCCCTCAGCCTATCCCATCTATCTCTGCTGGCCACCCACTTCGTGTTTCTATGCATCACATATCTTTCATCTACGCTGTGAAGTTTAACGTACAATTTCAATCTATCAAATCGAATAGAATCTACAGATTGCGTGTTGAAGATAAATACTTTTACTAAGAGTATTAGTATATTAGTAATTGACTGACCTGGTCTCTCCAGATCTCCTAACAGTACTATATCTAGGGTCAATTTTAGATCAATGTTATGCATTTTCAGCCATTCCTGAACCTGAAACGAGAAACAGGCTACCTGAGGGCAATACCAAAATAAATGGTCTATTGATTCTGTATCCTCACAACAAAATCCGCAGAGCTTCGATGATTTTATGCCCCAAATATTCATCATTTTTGTTGGTGGCAAGAATTCTATATAATCATTTTAGCTGAAAAGCACAAAGTCTTAAATCTGAGTTGTTTTATGTATCAACTCATACACCCTGTACCATGGAATCGGTACATCAAACATCTCTTCCCAACTGTTTTGCAATCTGTATGGCACAGTTGTCAACATCCTGGTCCTCAAATGAAACTGGTATACTTTCCTATTTATGCAATTTTTATTCCTCTGCCAGTTTTGATCCAACATTGGCTCTTGATAGACCAATCAAAGTCAACACTGGCTCTTGATAGACCAATCAAAGTCAACACTGGCTCTTGATAGACCAATCAAAGTCAACACTGGCTCTTGATAGACCAATCAAAGTCAACACTGGCTCTTGATAGACCAATCAAAGTCAACACTGGCTCTTGATAGACCAATGAAAGTCAACACTGGCTCTTGATAGACCAATCAAAGTCAACACTGGCTCTTGATAGACCAATCAAAGTCAACACTGGCACTTTAGAAGTGATGGCCACCTGTATAGCAGGCTACTAAATATATTCTTTCCCTTTTCCTCCTCATCCATCAATTCATTTCCTTTTCTCCGTTTAAAACCACATCCCTTGTTCCAGAGTTAAGTGGCGTCCATCATGTTATTATAATCTACTATGTTCCTGTGTGTGTGTGTGTGTGTGTGTGTGTGTGTGTGTGTGTGTGTGTGTGTGTGTGTGTAGGTCAGGGGTCCAGGTTTCTCTCTACAGACTAAACTGGCCTCCAATCTTCCTATGTACGATCGTCGCAACTATCAAATTTGGTTTTCTGGAATTTTCTCCGGCGTCTTCTGAACCGTTTAACTTCATCATTCTATTGATGGTTAATGATCAGAGCACTCACATTAACTCTGAATGGTTAAGGTTAGGCATTAACTCTGAACGGTTAAGGTTAGGCATTAACTCTGAACGGTTAAGGTTAGGCATTAACTCTGAATGGTTAAGGTTAGGCATTAACTCTGAACGGTTAAGGTTAGGCATTAACTCTGAATGGTTAAGGTTAGGCATTAACTCTGAACGGTTAAGGTTAGGCATTAACTCTGAATGGTTAAGGTTAGGCATTAACTCTGAATGGTTAAGGTTAGGCATTAACTCTGAATGGTTAAGGTTAGGCATTAACTCTGAACGGTTAAGGTTAGGCATTAACTCTGAATGGTTAAGGTTAGGCATTAACTCTGAATGGTTAAGGTTAGGCATTATCTCTGAATGGTTAAGGTTAGGCATTAACTCTGAATGGTTAAGGTTAGGCATTAACTCTGAACGGTTAAGGTTAGGCATTAACTCTGAACGGTTAAGGTTAGGCATTAACTCTGAACGGTTAAGGTTAGGCATTAACTCTGAATGGTTAATTATAGATCCCTTCCCGCGCCAATCCCTTTAACGGGATTGATTTGACAACACCCAGTGAAATTGCAGCGCACCAAATTAAAAAACAGAAATACTCATAATAAGAATTCATAAAACAAACAAGTGTTATACATCTGTTTAAAGATTAACTTCTTGTTAATCCAGCCGCAGTGTCAGATTTCAAAAAAGCTTTAAGGCGAAAGAAAACCATGCGATTATCTGAGGACAGCGCCCAGCATACCAACACATGAAAATCAGATTTCAACCAGGCATGTGCTACAGAAAAGTCCGAAATAACGATATAATTCATGCCTTAGCTTTGAAGATCTTCTTCTGTTGGCACTCCAAAAATGTCCCATATAACATCAGAAATTGGTCCTTTTGTTCGATAAATTGTGTCTTTATATCAGTTACCTGTAAACTTTGTCCAAACATTTCAAACAACTTTCCTAATACAACTTTTGGTATTTTAAAACATAAATAATCGATAAAATTTAAGACGGAATATACTGTGTTCAATAGCGGATAAAATGAAAGTGAAGCGAGTTCCAGGTCGTGCGCACCAAACAAAAAAGTACACTTGGCTCTACACTCAGAAAAGAAAGGGCTACTTCTTAATTTCTCAAAGGAAAAACATCAACCAATTTCTAAAGACTGTTGACATCTAGTGGAAGCCATAGGAACTGCAAGCATATTTGTATTAAAAAGGGATTGCCATAGAAACCTAATGAAAACATATTGAGCTCAAACATTTTTTTTTCCTGGATGGATTGTGCTCGGGGTTTCACCTGCCAAGTCAGTTCTGTTATACTCACAGACATTATTCAAACAGTTTTAGAAACTTCAGAGTGTTTTCTATCCAAATCTACTAATGATATGCATATCCTAGCTTCTGGTCCTGAGTAGCAGGGAGTTTACTTTGGGCACGCTTTTCATCCGGACGTGAATATACTGCCCCCTAGTCAAAAGTGGTTTTAAGGTTAGTCATTAACTCTGAATGGTTCCATCTGTCCCTCTATCCCTCTATCCCTCTAACCCTCTAACCCTCTAACCCTCTATCCCTCTATCCCTCTAACCCTCTATCCCTCTATCCCTCTATCCCTCTATCCCTCTATCCCTCTAACACTCTATCCCTCTATCCCTCTAACACTCTAACCCTCTAACCCTCTATCGCTCTATCCCTCTATCCCTCTAACCCTCTATCCCTCTATCCCTCTAACCCTCTATCCCTCTATCCCTCTATCCCTCTATCCCTCTATCCCTCTAACACTCTATCCCTCTAACCCTCTAACCTCTATCCCTCTATCCCTCTATCCTCTATCCCTCTATCCCTCTAACCCTCTATCCCTCTAACTCTCTAACCCTCTATCCCTCTATCCCTCTATCCCTCTACCCTCTATCCCTCTAACTTCCCTCTATCCCTCTAACCCTCTAACCCTCTATCCCTCTATCCCTCTATCCCTCTATCCCTCTATCCCTCTAACCCTCTATCCCTCTAACTCTCTAACCCTCTATCCCTCTAACCCTCTATCCCTCTATCCCTCTATCCCTCTATCCCTCTATCCCTCTAACCCTCTATCCCTCTAACTCTCTAACCCTCTATCCCTCTAACCCTCTATCCCTCTAACTCTCTAACCCTCTATCCTTCCCTCCTACTTCATACCCTCAATCCCTCCCTCCTTCTATCCCTCTAACACTTCTTCCTCTATCCCTCCCTCCTTCTATCCCTCTATCCCTCTAACACTCTATCCCTCTATCCCTCCCTCCCTCTATCTATCCCTCTATCCCTCTATCCTTCTATCCCTATATCCCTCCCTCCCTCTTACCCTCTATCCCTCCCTCCCTCCCTGTTACCCTCTATCCTTCCTTCCTTCCTTCCTTCCTTCCTTCCTTCCTTCCTTCCTTCCTTCCTTCCTTCCTTCCTTCCTTCCTTCCTTCCTTCCTTCCTTCCTTCCTTCCTTCCTTCCTTCCTTCCTTCTATCCCTCCCTCCCTCCCTCCCTCCCTCCCTCCCTCCCTCCCTCCCTCCCTCCCTCCTCCCTCCCTCCCTCCCTCCCTCCCTCCCTCTAACCCTCTTACCTTCTATCCTTCTATCCCTCTATCCCTCTTTCTCTCTCTCTCTGTCTCTCTCTCTCTGTCTCTCTCTCTCGCTCTCTCTCTCTCTCCCCCTCCCTCCTCTCTCTCTCTCCCTCCCTCCCTTCATCCATCCATCCCTCTCTCTCTCTCTCCCTCTATCCCTCCCTCCCTCTATCTATCCCTCTATCCCTCTATCCCTCCCTCCCTCTATCTATCCCTCTATCCCTCTATCCCTACTTCCTTATATACCTCTATCCCTCTATCCCTCCCTCCCTCCCTCTATCTATCCCTCTATCCCTCTATCCTTCTATCCCTCTATCCCTCCTTCCTTATATCCCTCCTCCCTCCTCCCTCCCTCCCTCCCTCCCTCCCTCCCTCCCTCCCTCCCTCCCTCCCTCCCTCCCTCCCTCCCTCCCTCCCTCCCTCCCTCCCTCCCTCCCTCCCTCCCTCCCTCTATCCCTCTATCCCTCTATCCCTCTTACCTTCTATCCCTCTCTCTCTCTCTCTCTCTCTCTCTTCCTCTCTCTCTCTCTCTCTCCCCCCTCTCTCTCCCCCTCTCTCCCTCCCTTCATCCATCCCTCTCACTCTCTTTCTTCCTCTCTCCAGAACTATTCCAGTAATGTCTTAATGTGTCTCCTCCGTCTCCTCTCCACCCTTCCACCCTTGCGTCTTCTCTCCCCAGAATAGTATTAGGGTTGGCCTTGTCACTCACATCCAGGGGTGACGGCTAATTTTCACGGTGCGTGTTGTGTGTGTGTGTGAGACAAGGAAATAAGAGAGCCTTATCAGTTCCATTAGGAAAGGAAAGGAAGGTATATATCATCAGTGAAGTTTTACCGTAAAGCTTGGAGCAGAGAATCATGTTTAATTAGTTGTAATAGTTTTACCGTAAAGCTTGGAGTAGAGTGTCATGTAAAATTCCCGCAGACTGATCACACACACACACACACACACACACACACACACACACACACACACACACACACACACACACACACACACACACACACACACACACACACACACACACACACACACACACACGAAGCCATAACAGGCTAGCCTACTACATGTCCTGTTCCTCTGGCCAGGGAAAACAAATCAGTAAAGTTGTGTGTTTATAGCCCATTGGTTTGTGAGCAAGATGTGAATGTTATCAAATTTGGTTTATATTCAAACTTGGGCTGACTAGGCTACCTAGAATTCTTCAATCCCAAATTACTAACTGGAATGAATCAAACACAAATACACAATAGCTGATTTAGACTGTGAGTTAATTATTAATTAGTTAACAATTAACAATTGTTAATAGGGCAGGACTACATGATGCAATCCTTTAAAAAGCTTTAAAGAGCCCTGTGAGTTTTATTATCCAATCATGTTGCTTTCGCTGTTTCTGTCAGTGAGGTTCCTCAGAGGATGAACCCTCACTGAATCCTCTCAAGTGAATTTCATCAAAATTTAAATTGTAAAAAAAGTTATCCTTTTTAGTTAATTATACTAAATATATTCAAATGCAAACAAGTAATTTATTAAAACACATTGTTTTGCAGTGAAGGTTTATAGCATTCTGTATGGTAGCACCATGGCCGAACACGACTACAACAACATAATTCATTTTGCCGACGACACAACAATGGCCTGATTACCGAGAAGGTCAGAGACCTGTCCGTGTGTTGCCAGGACAACATCTCCCTCAACTTAATTAACTGGATCCTGGACTTCCTGACGGGCCGCCCCCAGGTGAGTGAGACAGCCTATAGGGAGGAGGTCAGAGACCTGGCCGGGTGGTGCCAGGATAATAACATCTCCCTCAACTTGATCAAGAGAAAGGAGATGATTGTGGACTACAGGAAAAGGAAGGCCGAGCATGCCCCCATTTTCATCGACGGGGCTGTAGTGGAGCAGGTTGAGTGCTTCAAGTTCCTTGGTGTCCACATCCCCAACAAACTAACATGGTCCAAACACACCAAGACAGTTGTGAAGAGGAAACGACAACGCCTTTTCCCCCTCAGGAGGCTAAAAAGATTTGGCACGGGTTCTCAGATCCTCAAAAGGTTCTACAGCTGCACCATCGAGAGCATCCTGACTGGTTGCATCACTGCCTGGTATGGCAACTGCTCGGCCTCCAACCACAAGGCACTACAGAAGGTAGTGCGAATGGCCCAGTACATCACTGGGGCCAAGCTTCCAGCCATCCAGGACCTCTATACCAGGCGGTGTCAGAGGAAGGCCCTAAAAATTGCCAAAAGACTCCAGCCACCGTAATCATAGACTGTTCTCTCTGCTACTGCACGGTAAGCGGTACCGGAGCACCAAGTCTATGTCCAAAAGGCTTCTTAACAGCCTCTACCCCCAAGCAATAAGACTCCTGAACAGCTAATCAAATGCCTACCCAGACTATTTGCATTGACCCTAAACACTGGAAGTCTTCCAAGTTAAGGTAAGCTTTTGGTTTTACTCATTTGTTGCCACCGGGGACTGCCGGTGTAACTGCTAAACTGTTTACTAACTGTACACTGTAACATTACTGAATGATTTGTAGCAGGTTTACTAACGTTTTCGTTCTATTAGCTAGGTTGACTATGATGTTAGCTAATATGGTGACAAGGTTGTAGGCTGTGTGTAGCGGTTATGATATAGTTTGGTTTGGGATGATTTTTTCGCCTGGTCACGTACAGCTGATGTGTTGTTCATTGAAGTCCACAAGTGAAGGGAAAAGGTGAGAGAAGGAGAGCACATAGATATGAAAAGGAATACAATGTTGCTACACAACATTTTATTAAACAGAAGCAAACGGAACGAAACTGTAATAAACATACCTGAATTTGTCCAAAAGAAACACTCGTTTGCAACTGTTGGACTAATGATTACACCCTAAATCACTTAGATGCACATTTTTCTCTTGACATGTGTTCACCAACGTTGTAAACTTTCATGTAGTAGCCTAAACCTATCGATGTTACAATGAACTGGGCAGAATTGAATTAGGAATGACAGTCATCCAATATGCTGTAATAGAAATAAGGCCATGCTCATGAAACAAACAAAAAAATGGTTCTCCCTCATCTTAAATGTCAACGTCTGCCACTGGTGTCTGTATATAGGAAACCCCACAATTGTTCTTAAAAAATATATTGAATAATAACAAATAAAAGGTTGCTGCAATTTGACAGGGTTTTCATCCTCCCTTACGCCAGGAGTTTTACAGGATTTTTTTTTTTATATATATAAAAATGTGACCTGATAGGAAAAACTCTGGTCCCATCATAGCCCATATTAAACCGTTTTTACAACAGAATAATCACATTATACCATATAAGGTCTGGAGTTTTACCTGTTTAGGTTACCAGATCAGGAAAAACTACAGCCCCAGAATATATTTTTTCACCACACAACTCTGGGACCTGTGGTGCCCCCTCTGGTGCCTCCACTGGTGCCTCCTCTGGTGCCCCCTCTGGTCTCTGGTGCCTCCTCTGGTGCCTCCTCTGGTGCCCCCTCTGGTGCCTCCTCTGGTGCCCCCTCTGGTGCCCCCTCTGGTGCCTCCTCTGGTGCCTCCTCTGGTGCCCCCCGGTGCCTCCTCTGGTGCCTCCTCTGGTGCCTCCTCTGGTGCCTCCTCTGGTGCCCCCTCTGGTGCCTCCTCTGGTGCCTCCTCTGGTGCCTCCTCTGGTGCCCCCTCTGGTGCCTCCTCTGGTGCCTCCTCTGGTGCCTCCTCTGGTGCCCCCTCTGGTGCCCCCTCTGGTGCCCCCCCGGTGCCTCCCCGGTGCCTCCCCGGTGCCCCCTCTGGTGCCCCCTCTGGTGCCTCCTCTGGTGCCTCCTCTGGTGCCCCCTCTGGTGCCTCCTCTGGTGCCTCCTCTGGTCATAATAAAGATTCTGTTTTCATCGGAGGTTCTCCTTTTTGTGCTCCATTAGTTAACAATGACCCAAACGGTATTGGCTGAGAGGAAGTTATAGATACACACTCAGTTGAAGTTGGCACACACAGAGTCTCACACGCAAACACACACAGTCTCACACGCAAACACACACACACACACACACACACACACACACACACACACACACACACACACACACACACACACACACACACACACACACACACACACACAACAAACAATGGATCATTTCTCACCAGTGAGACATTGAACAAACTTAATGAATGAAAGGGGAATGTAGAAAGGTCCAAAGATCTGTCCATTAGTCAAATAGACTATTACCCTGTCATGAATCTAACACAAACACACACACACACACACACACACACACACACACACACACACACACACACACACACACACACACACACACACACACACACACACACACACACACACACACACACACACACACACTAACACATGAAAACACACACTTGTGCCTGAGCGGGAAGTGTTTCATTAAATCTTGTATTTTCAGGCAGCTGTACTTACAGTTTTTTAACATTTCACTTTGGCACTAATTTCAGAACCTTGTGGTCATTTTTCAAAACTCTAGACACAAAACTGAAAACTGGTCATCACTTGTAACACAGGCTGTCCAATGATCAAAACATCGCATTGTGGATTCATATCTTTAAAGAAACCTTGCACTTACAGAATCATTGGTTCAAATAACTCATTTATCATGAAATACCAAAGTAGCATTCATTTGGATCACCCACACACAAGATACCGATAGTTTCACTGTGTCGTAGTTCGTACAGTCGTTAAATATTGTAGGACAAAATATGTGATGCATGTTTCATAATGGTACTACGCGTAAATACATCACTGTAAAATGACTAGTAGAGAGAATACTACAGACACAGTGGAATCATTGACCAAAATATGACATTTATTGATGAAATACAATAAAATCACAACATAGGTTTCTTTGAATCAAAGCAGAAATAATTAGCTGCAAACAAGAAAACTACTACAGTAAAACATCAACTGCAGTGTTCCTCACCTGGCTTACTGTAAAAAGCAAAACAAAGGATTGATTACTGTACTTCTGTATTCCCCTCAAACCTGTCTTGTGGATTTGGCCGCAGGTCCTCATCCGCATCACAATGGATGTTTTCATCAGCCAAACGTCTTGGGAAGAATCTTCCGGCGAATCCAGGCCAGATACTGGTCTGCCGTGATGTCGTTGCATGCGTCATCCATGGCCTGGAGAAGGGTGGCTTGTTCGTGAGGGCGCCTACAATATACCTTCCACCTCCATGTGGAGAACAATTCCTCAATCGGGTTTTAGGAAAGGAGAGTATGGGGGTAAGTACAGGGTGGTAAATTGTGGTTGGGCCTGAAGCCATGCTTGCACCATTTGAACATGGTGGAACCTGACATTATCCCACACAATGACATAGGTCACACCATCAGCTCTACAGACCTGATTTAGCTCATCAAGGAAGGTTACATTCAAACAGCGAATCATGTGGCTGCCTGCAACTCAATATATAGAGTATGTAGAGTAGAGAGCTTTAGATGTTCTTCGACCAAACATTAGAACAGGCAAGATGAGTAATCTAAGTAACTTTAACCGTGATAGGATTGTTGATGCCACACATGCTGATTCCAGCACCTCAGAAACAGCTGCCTTCCTGGGATTTTTACACACTACAGTCTCTAGAGTTTACAGAGAACGGTGCGATAAACAAAACACATTCAGTGAGCGGCAGTTCTGTGGGCCAAAACACCTTGTTAATGAGAGAGGACAGAGGAGAATGTCCAGACTCATTCAAGCTGACAGAAAGGCCACAAATGCTCAAATAACAGCTGTTTAAAACAGTGGTGTACAGAAGGGCATCTCTTAACGTACAACACCGTGAATAATCCAGGCTGTTGTGGAGGCAAAAGGGGGTCCTACCCAGTACTAGATGGGTGTACCTAATAAAGTGGCCAAGTGAGTGTACAATAACGTCAAATCTGAAAACATGGTCTGGAAAAGTGGTACATGGGACCATAGAAACAGTGTCTGATAAAGAATGATGATGAAATATTACATCCATAGATAATGTAGTCCAATTGGTTCATGGTCCACGATAACTGGTGTCAATGGATCTCGTTATCCTGAAACTTTCATGATCTAAACATGGAATATTGTTTGTCAGTTTCCATAAAACTATGCATTAAGAGTAATGCAACGTTTACTTATCATTTTGATCAGTTGTATCAATTGATAGTTAGATCATTGTAATGAAATGAATAGACGGTCATCTCAGATGTAATGTGTGTATTGCATTTTGTAATGGTAATACTTGGGTGTTAAGTTGTGATAATTTTGAACAGGTGAGTTTAGTTCAATGAACAAATGATCTTAGCTTTATGTGTATTGTATCCAAGCAATTGGGAAAAAGTGTTAAGAGTTTTGAAAAATGTGCATTTTGATCATTGGTTGTGAGTTTTGTGTCTAGAGTTTTGAAAAAATGACATCAAGGTTCCGAAATTAGTGCCGAAGTGATTGTAAAAAACTGTAATGTCAGAGAGAGAGAGAGAAAAAATAGAGAGAGAAAAAGAGAAATAGGGAGAAGTAGAGAGAAACAGAGAGCGATGGAGACAAAGAAAGACAGGTAGATGTAGTAGCAGTAGTAGTAACAGTAGTAGTAATAATAGTAGTAAAAGTAGTAGTAGTAGTAGTAGTAGTAGTAGTATTAGTAGTAGTAATAATTGTAGTTTTGGTAGTATTGGTAGTAGTAATAATTGTAGTTTTAGTAGTAGTAGTAGTAGCAGTACTAGCAGTGGTAATAATTGTAGTTGTAGTAGTAGTAGTAATAATTGTAGTAGTAGTGGTTTTAGTAGTAGTAATAGTAGTAATAATAGTAGTACTAATAGTAGTAGTACTAGTAGAACCAGCAGTCATAGTAGTAGTAGTAGTAGTAGCAGTCATAGTAGTAGTGGTAGTAGTAGTAATAATTGTAGTTTTAGTAGAAGTAGTAGTAGTTCTACAAGTGGTAAGTGTAGCAGTAGTAGAAGTAGTAGTAGTTGTCACTCTGTTCGAAGGAGCGGACCAAAATGCAGCGTGTTCGTAGTTCCACATATTTATTAAACGTGAAACTGAATGCCATACACATAAATACTTTAACCACAAAAACAACAAACCGTGACGCAGAGAGGAAAACACACTACTCAAAAGATAATAACCCACAAACAACAATGAGAAAAACCCCTACTTAAATATGATCTCTAATCAGAGGCAATGAGGATCAGCTGTCTCAAATTAGAGATCAACCCCAAACAATCCAAACATAGAAATAGACAAACTAGAACTTAAACATAGAAATAGAAAACATAGAAAACATAGAACATCCCAAAACACCCCCGGTCATGCCCTGCCCTAATCTACTATAGAAAATGACATCTTGCTAGGGTCAGGACGTGACAGTAGTACTAGAAATAATTGCAGTTGTAGTAGTAGTAGTAAAATTGTAGTTGTAGTAGTGGTAGTAGTAGTAATAATTGCAGTTGTAGTAGTAGTAATAATTGCAGTTGTAGTAGTAGTAGTAGTAGTAGTAAAATTGTAGTTGTAGCAGTGGTAGTAGTTGTAATAATTGCAGTTGTGGTAGTAGTAGCAGTAGTAATAATTGCAGTTGTAGTAGTAGCAGTAGTAATAATTGTAGTTGTAGTAGTAGAAGTAGTAGTAATGATAATTTTAGTAGTAGTAGTAGTTCTGCTAGTGGTAATTGAAGTTGTAGTAGAAGTAGTAGTAGTAGTAGTAGTAGTAGTAGCAGTTGTAATAATTATAGTTGGAGTAGTAGTAGTAGTAATAATTGTAGTTGTAGTAGTAGTAGTTCTGCTAGTGGCAATTGTAGTTGTAGTAGACGTAGTAGTAGTAGTAGTAGTCGTAGTAGCAGTAGTAATAATTGTAGTTGGAGTAGTAGTAGTAGTAATAATTGTAGTTGTAGTAGTAGTAGTTCTGCTAGTGGCAATTGTAGTTGTAGTAGACATAGAAGTAGTAGTAGTAGTCGTAGTAGTAGTAGTAGTAGTAGTAGCAGTAGTAATATTTGTAGTTGTAGTAGTAGTAGTAGTAGTAGTAGTAATAATTTTAGTAGTAGTAGTAGTAGTAACAATTGTAGTTGTAGTAGTAGTAGTAGTAGTAGTAGTAATAATTGTAGTTGTAGTAGTAGTCATAGTAGTAGTAGTAGTAGTAGTAATAATTGTAGTTGAAGTAGTAAAAGTAGTAGTAGAAGTAATAATTGTAGTTTTAGTAGTAGTAGTAGTAGTAGAAGTAGTAATAATTGTAATTTTAGTAGTAGTAGTAGTAGTAGTAGTAGTAGTAGCAGTAATAATTGTAGTTTAGAAGTAGTAGTTGTACTAGTAGTAGTAATAATTGTAGTTCTAGTAGTAGTAGGTGTACTAATTGTAGTTTTAGTAGTTATAGCAGTAGTGGTAGTTGTAATAATTGTAGTAGTAGTAGTAGTAGTAATAATTGTAGTTTTAGTAGTAGTAGTAGCAGTAGTAGTAGTAATAATTGTAGTAGTAGAAGCAGCAGTAGTTCTACAAGTGGTATTTGCAGTAGTAATAGTAGTAGTAGTAGTAGTAGTAGTAGTAGTAATAATTGTAGTTGTAGTAGTAGTCATAGTAGTAGTAGTAGTAGTAGTCATAGTAGTAGTAATAATTGTAGTTGTAGTAGTAGTAGTAGTAGCGGTAGTAGTAGTAATAATTTAGTTGTTGTAGTCATAGTAGTAGTAATAGTTGTAGTAGCAATACTTGTAGTAGTAGTAGAAGTAGTAGAAGTAGTAGAAGTAGTAGTAGTGGTAGTAGTAGTAGTTGTAATAATTGTAGTAGTAGTAGTTGTAGTTCTACTAGTGGTAATTGTAGTTGTAGTAGTAGTAACAATTGTAGTTGAAGAAGTAGTAGTAGTAGTAGTAGTTGTTGTAATAGTAGTAATATTTGTAGTTGTAGTAGTAGTAGCAGTAGCAGAAGTAATAATTGTAGTTGTAGTAGTAGTAGTAGTAGTAGTAGCAGTAGTACTAATAATTGTAATTGTAGTAATATTATTATTAGTAGTAGTAGAAACAAATGTAGTAGTAGTAGTAGTAGTAGCAGAAGTAATACTTGTAGTTGTAGTAGTATTAGTAGTAGTATTAGTAGTACTAATTGTAGCTTTAGTAGTATTAGTAGTATTAATATTAGTAATAATTGTAGTTTTGGTAGTATTGGTAATAGTAATAATCATAGTTTTCGTACTGGTAGTAGTAGTATTAGTAGTAGTAGTAGCAGTGGTAATAATTGTAGTTGTAGTAGTAGTAGTAGTAGTAATTGTAGTTGTAGTAATAATTGTAGGTTTAGCAGCAGTAGTTTTAGTTGTACTACTAGTAGTAGTAGTAGTAGTACTAATTGTATTTTTAGTAGTAGTAGTAGTAATAATTGTAGTTTTAGTACAAGTAGAACAAGTAGTAGTAGTAGTCGTAGTAGAAATAATTGTGGCAGTAAAAGTAGTAATAATTGTAGTAGTAGTAGTAGTAGTACTATTTGTAGTTTTAGTAGTAGCAGTAGTAGTAGTAGTAGTAGTAATAATTGTAATTGTAGTAGAAATAGTAGTAGTAGTAGTAATAATTGTAGTAGTAGTAGTAGTTCTACAAGTGGTAATAGTACTAGTAGTAGTAGTAGTAGTAGTAGAAGTAGTAGTTGTAGTAGTAATAATTGTAGTTGTTGTTGTAGTAGTAGTAGTAGTAGAAGTAATAATTGTAGTTGTAGTACCAGTGGTAGGAGTAGTAGAAACAAATGTTGTTGAAGTAGTAGTAGTAGTAGTAGTAGTAATAATTGTAGTTTTGGTAGTATTGGTAGTAGTAACAATTGTAGTTGTAGTACTGGTAGTAGTAGTGTTAGTAGTAGTAGTAGCAGTGGTAATAATTGTAGTTGTAGTAGTAGTAGTAGTAGTAGTAGTAGTAGTAATAATTGTAGTTGTAGTAGTAGTAATAATTGTAGGTTTAGCAGTAGTAGTAGTAGTAGTACTAATTGTAGTTTTAGTTGTACTACTAGTAGTAGTGGTAGTAGTACTAATTGTAGTTTTAGTAGGAGTAGTAGTAGTAGTAGTAGTAGTAATAATTGTAGTTTTAGTACAAGTAGAACAAGTAGTAGTGGTAGTAATAATTGTGGTAGTAAAAGTAGTAATAATTGTAGTAGTAGTAGTAGTAGTAGTAGTAATAATTGTAGTTGTAGTAGCAGTAGTAGGAGTAGTAGAAACAAATGTAGTTGAAGTAGTAGTAGTAGTAGTAGTGGAAGTAATAATTGAGTTGTAGTAGTCGAATTAGTAGTAATAGTAGTAGTAGTTGTAATAATTGTAGAAGTAGTAGTAGTAGTAGTAGTAATAATTGTAGTAGTGGTAGTAGTAGTAGTAATTCTACTTGTGGTAATTTTAGTAGTAGTAGTAGTAGTAGTAATAATAATTGTAGTAGTAGTAGTACTAGTAGTAGTAACAATTGTAGTTGTAGTAGTAGTAGTAGTAGTTGTAGTAGAAGTAGCAGTAGTTGTAGTAGTAGAGGAAGTATTAGTAGTACTAGTAGTGGTAGTAGTAATAGTAGTGGTGGTAGTAGTAGATGTACTA
>NC_059448.1:4796869-4804369 GCF_905237065.1 Salmo salar
ATCTGGAGTATTTCTCCTGTCGCATCCGTGTCCTGTGTGAATTTAACTTCTCCCTATGCTCCCTATATTTCTCTCTCTCTCTTCTCTCAGTGGAACCTGAGCTCTAAGGACAATGCCTCAGGACTACCTGACATGATGACTCCTTGCTGTCCCCAGTCCACCTGGTTGTGCTGTTGCTCCAGTTTCAACTGTTCTGCCTGCGGCTATGGAACCCTGACCTGTTCACCGGACGTGCTACCTGTCCCAGACCTGCTGTTTTGGACTCTCTCCCTTCCGAACTTGCTGTCTCTAACTCTGAATGATCGGCTATGAAAAACCAATTGACATTTACTCCTGAGTTGCTGACCTGTTGTACCCTCTACAACCACTGTGATTATTATTGTCTGACCCTGCTGGTCATCTATGAACGTTTGAACATCTTGGCCATGTTCTGTTATAATCTCCACCCGGCACAGCCAGAAGAGGACTGGCCACCCCTCATAGCCTGGTTCCTCTCTAGGTTTCTTCCTAGGTTCCTGCCTTTTCTAGGGAGTTTTTCCTAGCCACCGTGCTTCTACACATGCATTGCTTGCTGTTTGGGGTTTTAGGCTGGGTTTCTGTACAGCACTTTGTGACATTAGCTAATATATGTATATATATAAATACATTTTTACTTTTACATTTTTTTTACTTCACCTTTATTTGACCAGGTAGGCCAGTTGAGAGGTAGGCCAGTTCTCATTTACAACATTTGACTGATTGATTTGATTGATTGACCGCTCAAGACCTCTGTACTTGGCATGACCTCCAATTAGAGGCAGCTGGTTGTCGTTGTCTCTAATTGGAGGTCATATTTAGTTGATGTTTGTCCCACTTGTGTTTTGTAGGTGATTATATTTTGTGAGTAGTGTTTGTTCCTCCTGCGTCACAGTTTGTTGTTTTGGCCTTAAGTTTATTTTGATATTGTATTAAGTTTCACGGTCTAATAAATATGTGGAACGAAACAGACGCTGCATTTTGGTCCGATCATTTAATAAACAGCCGTGACAGAATCACCCACCAACAAAGGACCAAGCAGCTTGGAATGGAGCAGCAGGACAAATGGACTTGGGAGGAGATATTAGACGGGAAAGGAACCTGGAGGCAGGCTGGGGAGTATCGCCGTCCAAAGGAGGAGATCGAGGCAGCAAGAGCGGAGTGGCGATACTATGAGGCGCTATATCCACCAAGAGGCAAGGACGAGAGGCAGCACCCAAAAACGTTTTTTTTTTTTTTGGGGGGGGGCACACGGGCAGATTGGCTAAGGCGGTTTTAAGACCTGAGCCAACTCCCCGTGCTTACCGTGGGGAGCGAGTGACCGAGCAAGCACCGTGTTATGCGGTGATGCGCACTGTGTCGCCAGTGCGCACTCACAGCCCGGTGCGCTCAGTGCAAGCTCCTCACCGTTACCGTGCTAGAGTTGGCCGTCAGTCAGGAAGAAGTGCACCGGCTCAGCGTATCTGGTCTCCAGTGCGTCTCTTCGGTTCAGGTTATCCTGTGCCTGCTCTACGCATGGTACCCCCCTTTCACCTGCACAGCCTAGTTTGTCCTGTGCCGGCGCTCCGCCCTTGCTTGGCTCAAATCACCATCCAGCCAGGACGGGGTGTGCCAGCTTTAAGCTACAGACCTCCGGTGCACCTCCGGAGCACAGTACGTCCTGTGCCTCCTCCACACCCTCACCCTGAGGTGCGTGTTACTAGTCTGGCGCCTCCTATGCCAGTCCCACGCATCAGGCCTCCAGCGACGCTCCTCAGCCCGGAGCCTCCAGCGACGCTCCTCAGCTCGGAGCCTCCAGCGACGCTCCTCAGTCCGGAGCCTCCAGCGACGGTCTGCAGCCCGGCGCCTCCAGCGACGCTCCTCAGTCCGGAGCCTTCAGCGGCGGTCTGCAGCTCGGAGCATTCAGCGGCGGTCTGCAGCCCAGATCTTCAGCGGCGGCCTTTAGCCCAGAGTCTTCAGCGGCGGTTGGCAGTCCGAAGCCTCCGGCGATGAACCATGGTCTGGTTCCTCCGGACATACAGAAGCGGGGGGATCAGCGGGCGGTGGGGGTACTAAGCCCAGAACCAGAGCCGCCGCCATAGACATTAGTCACCCACCCTACCCTCCCTTTGTGTTGTGTTTTTTTTTTTTGGGGGGGGGGTTGTTTAGGGGGCTTTTGTTTTTGTTTTTGTAGGTTTTGTTATTTTCTATGGTAGAGTAGGTCAGGGCGTGACTGGGGGTGTTTGTCCGTTTTTGTATTTCTATGTTTAGTTTCTAGTTTTGTATTTCTAGGTTGGTTTTGGTTTGGCATGACCTCCAATTAGAGGCAGCTGGTTGTCGTTGTCTCTAATTGGAGGTCATATTTAGTTGATGTTTGTCCCACTTGTGTTTTGTGGGTGATTATATTTTGTGAGTAGTGTTTGTTCCTCCAGCGTCACGGTTTTTTGTCTTGGCCTTAATTTTATTAAGTTTCACGGTCTAATAAATATGTGGAACGAAACTGACGCTGCATTTTGGTCCGATCATTTTAAACAGCCGTGACAGTACTGGCCATTCTCTTCTAATCACTACAGTTGTAATATTTGAGTTAATCTTTTTCTAAAATGCCATTGACTTAACAGAGTAGTCAGTCAGGAAGTGTGGTTGTCACAATGAAGACAGATCTGATATGGATATAGTTATGATTTAATAAATTCACATCCAGAAAAGTGAACCCCATAAAAATTTGAAATTTCAGAGTCATTTTCCACCGCTAAAGAAACTAAAGAGATGTGGTTATGCTTCTGGAAATCGTGTCTTTTGTTCTCCACAACAGAATGTCATTATCATGAAGTGACTTTTATCCCAACTGACTAAAAGTTCTTGGAACTTTTTTTTAATCCGAACAACAGATAAATCTTGATCTGAATCTGTCCCCTCTGTGACTTCACAGTGGCACAGCTATTTTAGTTTTAACGACGCTCGTTGTTTTTCCAATAAGGCTTGGATATACTTTAGAGAATGTTAAAATGACATTTCAAATTGAATATAGTGGAATTATATAATAATCAGTTGGAGTTGATGGACATGGTTTTGTTTTTGGGGGATGGTTGATTTACTTCTTTCTTTCTCTTTCTCTCTCTGTTTTTGTCTCCCTCTCTCACTCTCTTTCTGTCTCTCTCTGTTTTTGTCTCTCTCTCACTCTCTTTCTGTCTCTCTCTGTTTTCTCTCTCTCTCTCTCTCTCTCTCTCTCTGTTTTTGTCTCTCTTTCTCTTTCTCTCTCTCTCTCTGTTTTTGTCTCTCTCTCTCTCTCTTTCTCTCTCTCTCTGTTTTTGTCTCTCTTTCTCTCTCTGTTTTTGTCTCTCTCTCTCCCTTTCTCTCTCTCTCTGTTTTCTCTCCCTCTCTCTTTCTCTCTCTCTGTTTTTGTCTCTCTCTTTCTCTCTCTCTGTTTTTGTCTCTCTCTCTCTCTCTGTTTCTGTCTCTCTTTCTCTCTTTCTCTGTTTTTGTCTCTCTCTCTCTCTCTTACTTCCTTAACAATCAATCAATCAGTGCTCATTCTGAGGTTGATGGAGAAATCGACTCCTGATGGACACAGGCACGTACAGCGGGTTGGATGGAGTGCAGTGTATTGTTTCATCACAACAGATTGTTTTTGTTATTAGCTGTTTAGATTTAGGACCCAGTTGACCACATTATGAACAACAAGTATAGAGAGTATAGGGAAAACAAGATAGAAGCACTAGTTGTTTAAAATAGTTTTTAATATATCTAGCTTGATTGCAGTCATACTTGGGTCATGAATGTATGCCTTCATTGTTTAGTTGTTGGAAAGAGGGAAGAAATGGAGAAGGGGAAAGAAGAGAGGAGGAGAAAGGGGGGAGAGAGGGAGGAGAGAGGGGGGAGAGGGAGGAGAGAGGGGGTGAGAGGGAGGAGAGAGGGGGGAGAGGGGGAGAGAGAGGAGAGAGGGAGGAGAGAGGGAGGAGAGAGGGGGGAGAGAGGGAGGAGAGGAGAGGAGAGGTTGTAGCTGTGAGGAGAGGTACTGTACATTGGAGAACATGAGAGATGGAAATGAGAGGGAGAGAAGGAGAAGAGAGGGAGTGACGAAAGAGAGGAGAGAAGGGTGACTCTGTCCTTCTCTTTGTGTTAGTAGCTGGCACATAAGGGAAGAAAAGAGAGGGATGAGGGAGGGAGAGGGAAGAGAGGAGAAGAGGAGAGAGGAGCATTTGTCTCTGTATTAGTTAGGGGAGGTGTTGTCTCTGTATTAGTTAGGGGAGGTGTTGTCTCTGTATTAGTTAGGGGAGGTGTTGTCTGTATTAGTTAGGGGAGGTGTTGTCTCTGTATTAGTTAGGGGAGGTCTCTGTATTAGTTAGAGGAGGTCTCTGTATTAGTTAGGGGAGGTCTCTGTATTAGTTAGGGGAGGTCTCTGTATTAGTTAGGGGAGGTCTCTGTATTAGTTAGGGGAGGTGTTGTCTCTGTATTAGTTAGGGGAGGTCTCTCTATTAGTTAGGGGAGGTCTCTGTATTAGTTAGGGGAGGTCTCTGTATTAGTTAGGGGAGGTGTTGTCTCTGTATTAGTTAGGGGAGGTCTCTCTATTAGTTAGGGGAGGTGGCTCTGTATTAGTTAGGGGAGGTCTCTGTATTAGTTAGGGGAGGTGTTGTCTCTGTATTAGTTAGGGGAGGTCTCTGTATTAGTTAGGGGAGGTGTTGTCTCTGTATTAGTTAGGGGAGGTCTCTGTATTAGTTAGGGGAGGTGTTGTCTCTGTATTAGTTAGAGGAGGTGTTGTCTCTGTATTAGTTAGGGGAGGTCTCTGTATTAGTTAAGGGAGGTCTCTGTATTAGTTAAGGGAGGTCTCTGTATTAGTTAGGGGAGGTCTCTGTATTAGTTAGGGGAGGTGTTGTCTCTGTATTAGTTAGGGGAGGTCTCTCTATTAGTTAGGGGAGGTCTCTGTATTAGTTAGGGGAGGTCTCTGTATTAGTTAGGGGAGGTGTTGTCTCTGTATTAGTTAGGGGAGGTCTCTGTATTAGTTAGGGGAGGTGTTGTCTCTGTATTAGTTAGAGGAGGTGTTGTCTCTGTATTAGTTAGGGGAGGTCTCTGTATTAGTTAGGGGAGGTGTTGTCTCTGTATTAGTTAGGGGAGGTCTCTGTATTAGTTAGGGGAGGTCTCTGTATTAGTTAGGGGAGGTGTTGTCTCTGTATTAGTTAGGGGAGGTGTTGTCTCTGTATTAGTTAGGGGAGGTGTTGTCTCTGTATTAGTTAGTGGAGGTGTCTGTATTAGTTAGGGGAGGTGTCTGTATTAGTTAGGGGAGGTGTTGTCTCTGTATTAGTTAGGGGAGGTCTCTGTATTAGTTAGGGGAGGTGTTGTCTCTGTATTAGTTAGGGGAGGTCTCTGTATTAGTTAGGGGAGGTGTTGTCTCTGTATTAGTTAGGGGAGGTCTCTGTATTAGTTAGAGGAGGTATTGTCTCTGTATTAGTTAGGGGAGGTCTCTGTATTAGTTAGGGGAGGTCTCTGTATTAGTTAGGGGAGGTCTCTGTATTAGTTAGGGGAGGTGTTGTCTCTGTATTAGTTAGGGGAGGTCTCTGTATTAGTTAGGGGATGTGTTGTCTCTGTATTAGTTAGGGGAGGTGTTTTCTCTGTATTAGTTAGGGGAGGTGTCTGTATTAGTTAGGGGAGGTCTCTGTATTAGTTAGGGGAGGTGTTGTCTCTGTATTAGTTAGGGGAGGTCTCTGTATTAGTTAGGGGAGGTCTCTGTATTAGTTAGGGGAGGTCTCTGTATTAGTTAGGGGAGGTCTCTGTATTAGTTAGGGGATGTCTCTGTATTAGTTAGGGGAGGTCTCTGTATTAGTTAGGGGAGGTCTCTGTATTAGTTAGGGGAGGTGTTGTCTCTGTATTAGTTAGGGGAGGTGTTGTCTCTGTATTAGTTAGGGGAGGTGTTGTCTCTGTATTAGTTAGGGGAGGTGTTGTCTCTGTATTAGTTAGGGGAGGTGTTGTCTGTATTCATTAGTTAGGGGAGGTGTTGTCTCTGTATTAGTTAGGGGAGGTGTTGTCTCTGTATTAGTTAGGGGAGGTGTTGTCTCTGTATTAGTTAGGGGAGGTGTTGTCTCTGTATTAGTTAGGGGAGGTGTCTGTATTAGTTAGGGGAGGTCTCTGTATTAGTTAGGGGAGGTGTTGTCTCTGTATTAGTTAGGGGAGGTGTCTGTATTAGTTAGGGGAGGTGTTGTCTCTGTATTAGTTAGGGGAGGTGTTGTCTCTGTATTAGTTAGGGGAGGTGTTGTCTGTATTAGTTAGGGGAGGTCTCTGTATTAGTTAAGGGAGGTGTTGTCTCTGTATTAGTTAGGGGAGGTGTCTGTATTAGTTAGGGGAGGTCTCTGTATTAGTTAGGGGAGGTGTTGTCTCTGTATTAGTTAGGGGAGGTCTCTGTATTAGTTAGGGGATGTGTTGTCTCTGGATTAGTTAGGGGAGGTCTCTGTATTAGTTAGGGGAGGTATTGTCTCTGTATTAGTTAGGGGAGGTCTCTGTATTAGTTAGGGGAGGTCTCTGTATTAGTTAGGGGAGGTGTTGTCTCTGTATTAGTTAGGGGAGGTGTCTGTATTAGTTAGGGGAGGTGATGTCTCTGTATTAGTTAGGGGAGGTGTTGTCTCTGTATTAGTTAGGGGAGGTGTCTGTATTAGTTAGGGGAGGTCTCTGTATTAGTTAGGGGAGGTGTTGTCTCTGTATTAGTTAGGGGAGGTGTCTGTATTAGTTAGGGGAGGTCTCTGTATTAGTTAGGGGAGGTGTTGTCTCTGTATTAGTTAGGGGAGGTCTCTGTATTAGTTTATGGAGGTGTTGTCTCTGTATTAGTTAGGGGAGGTCTCTGTATTAGTTAGGGGAGGTGTTGTCTCTGTATTAGTTAGGGGAGGTCTCTGTATTAGTTAGGGGAGGTGTTGTCTCTGTATTAGTTAGGGGAGGTGTTGTCTCTGTATTAGTTAGGGGAGGTGTCTGTATTAGTTAGGGGAGGTCTCTGTATTAGTTAGGGGAGGGTGTTGTCTCTGTATTAGTTAGGGGAGGTCTCTGTATTAGTTAGGGGAGGTGTTGTCTCTGTATTAGTTAGGGGAGGTCTCTGTATTAGTTAGGTGTTGTCTCTGTATTAGTTAGGGGAGGTCTCTGTATTAGTTAGGGGAGGTCTCTGTATTAGTTAGGGGAGGTCTCTGTATTAGTTAGGGGAGGTGTCTGTATTAGTTAGGGGAGGTGTTGTCTCTGTATTAGTTAGGGGAGTTCTCTGTATTAGTTAGGGGAGGTGTTGTCTCTGTATTAGTTAGGGGAGGTCTCTGTATTAGTTAGGGGAGGTCTCTGTATTAGTTAGGGGAGGTGTTGTCTCTGTATTAGTTAGGGGAGGTGTCTGTATTAGTTAGGGGAGTTGTTGTCTCTGTATTAGTTAGGGGAGGTGTTGTCTCTGTATTAGTTAGGGGAGGTGTTGTCTCTGTATTAGTTAGGGGAGGTGTTGTCTCTGTATTAGTTAGGGGAGGTGTTGTCTCTGTATTAGTTAGGGGA
>NC_059448.1:4806869-4836869 GCF_905237065.1 Salmo salar
TCTCTCTCTCTCTCTCTCTCTCTCTCTCTCTCTCTCTCTTCCTCTCTCTTCCTCTCTCTTCCTCTCTCTCTTCCTCTCTCTCTCTTCCTCTCTCTGTCCCTCTCTCTCTCTCATATTCTATTCCTCTCTCTTCCTCTCTTCCTCTTTCTTCCTCTCTTACTCTCTCTTCCTCTCTTCCTCTCTTCCTCTCTTCCTCTCTCTTCCTCTCTTACTCTCTCTGTCTCTCTCTCTCTCATATTCTATTCCTCTCTCTTCCTCTCTTCCTCTCTTCCTCTCTCTTCCTGTCTCTTCCTCTTGTGTTTTATCGTTGTTTCAGAAAGCTTCTATAATGACATAATGGTTGGCAACAGATGTGCTGATCTTAATTCCCTACAGTTAGTGGTGTGTGTTTTACAGTGTGTGTATGTGTTTGTGTGTGTACATACACACACACACCAGAGTTGGATGGGCCTTGGATATAATTTCTTCTCTGACCTGGGGGTTGTAGAGGGTTGGGGAGGTGGTTAAAATAATTAATGTAATTGTCAAACCCAAATGAGAGGAAATTAGGGGAAAGTGGTCACACGGTCACACGGAGAGAGAAGCACCAGTAGACAAGGAGTTAGCCCCTCTGCTGTACCTACAAGGAGTTAGACCCTCTGCTGTAACTATGTGTAGTGTGTCTGTAGCCTGTGACGAAATGAATAGTTATTTCTATCACTGGACAGACAGACACAACTGTTGAACATGAGAACTAGCTACAGATGCTGTTGTGTCTTCAACTCCCCTCTCCTGTCCTCTCCTCTCCTATTCTGTCCTCTCCTCTCCTGTCCTCCTCTCTCCTGTCCTCTCCTCCCCTGTCCTCTCCT
Organism: Salmo salar; assembly: GCF_905237065.1. Taxonomy (NCBI): domain Eukaryota; kingdom Metazoa; phylum Chordata; class Actinopteri; order Salmoniformes; family Salmonidae; genus Salmo; species Salmo salar. Next base: position 4,807,718 of record NC_059448.1, read on the forward strand.
CTCCTGTCCTTCCCTGCCCTGCCCTCTCCTCTCCTGTCCTTCCCTGCCCTGCCCTCTCCTCTCCTGTCCTCTCCTCCACTGTCCTCTCCTGTCCTCTCCTCCACTGTCCTCTCCTCTCCTGTCCTCTCCTCCACTGTCCTCTCCTGTCCTCTCCTCCCCTGTCCTCTCCTCTCCTGTCCTCTCCTCTCCTTCCCTGTCCTCTCCTCTCCTCTCCTGTCCTACCCTGCCCTGCCCTGCCCTCTCCTCTCCTGTCCTCTCCTCCCCTGTCCTCTCCTCTCCTGTCCTCTCCTGTACTGTCCTGTCCTCCCCTCTACTGTCCTCTCCTCTCCTGTCCTCTCCTGTCCTTTCCTCTCCTCCCCTCTCCTGTCCTCTCCTATTCTGTCCTCTCCTGTCCTCTCCTCTCCTCTCCTCCCCTGTACTTTCCTGTACTCCCCTCTCCTGTCCTCTCCTGTCCTCTCCTCTCCTGTCCTCTCCTCTCCTGTCCTTCCCTGCCCTGCCCTCTCCTCCCCTGTCCTCTCCTCTCCTGTCCTTCCCTGCCCTCTCCTCCCCTGTCCTCTCCTCTCTTGTCCTTCCCTGCCCTCTCCTCCCCTGTCCTCTCCTTTACTTTCATGTCCTCTCCTATTCTGTCCTCTCCTCTCCTGTCCTGTCCTCTCCTCTCCTGTCCTGTCCTGTCCTGTCCTGTCCTGTCCTTCCCTGCCCTGCCCTCTCCTCTCCTCCCCTGTCCTCTCCTTGACATTCATGTCCTCTCCTATTCTGTCCTCTCCACTCCTGTCCTCTACTCTCATGCCCTATCTGTTAATCCTTTCTTCATCTCTCCTGTCCTCACCTCTATCAATCAATCTATCAAATCCAATGTATTCGTGAAGTCCTTTTTACATCAGCCGATGTCACAAAGTGCTGTACAGAAACCCAGCCTAAAATCCCAAACAGCAAGCAATGCAGGTGTAGAAGCACGGTGGCTAGGAAAAACTCCCTAGAAAGGCCAAAACCTAGGAAGAAACCTAGAGAGGAACCAGGCTATGAGGGGTGGCCAGTCCTCTTCTGGCTGTGCCGGGTGGAGATTATAACAGAACATGGCCAAGATGTTCAACTGTTCATAGATGACCAGCAGTCTGGTGAACAGGTCAAGGTTGCACTCCAGTGCCTTGCCGTTCACCTTCACACCCCTGGGCCAGAATACATTCAATAATTGGACCTACTGAAGAGATGAGTCTTCAATAAAGACTTAAAGGTTGAGACCGAATCTGCGTCTCTCACATGGGTAGGCAGACCATTCCATAAAAATGGAGCTCAATAGGAGAAAGCCCTGCCTCCAGCTGTTTGCTTAGAAATTCTAGAGACAATAAGGAGACCTGCGTCTTGTGACCGTAGCGTACGTGTAGGTATGTACAGCAGGACCAAATCGGAGAGGTAGGTAGGAGCAAGCCGATGTCATGCTTTATTGGTTAACAGTCTCTAAACTTTTGTCTGGGGAAAAATATCTCCGTAACTGTTATAGGGGTCTAACGTCCTCCCTCGGCTAACCTTTGTGCACTCGAGGAGTTAACTGGCTTGTTGTCTTATTTTACTAAATCAGAAGATATTATCCTGGGTGACCTCAATTATGATTGGGAAATGCAGGCTTCAGGCAATCTAAAAAGACATGTGTAATGATCTTAACCTAACCCAGCTGGTGACTAATCCTTCATGGCCCAAATCCTAAAGATCATTCAAAGTCAACTCGGAATTGATCTTATTTTAACAAAAACACAAGAGAAATATTTTCTTTCACTGGTGTCTTCGCCCAAGACTTTAGGGACCATTTCCTAGTTGTTTGTGTTAGAGATGTGAGAATACAAAAATCTAAGCCTTGTGACATCACAAAGAGGACCTTTCACAACCACTTACCTTATATATATATATATATATATATATATATATATATATATATATATATATATATATATATATATATTTGTGACCTTGATTGTATCTCTGCTATTCATCAACCTGATTTAACTTCTCTTTGCAGATGTCTTCAATACTATTGCAGATTATTATGCTCCTTTTGAAAAAACAGTAAGGGGTTAAAGGTAGATTGAATGCCTGGAACATTCCCGAATTATCAGAAGTGATTCATAATAGAGATGATGCCTGGCTCAAGGCCAGGAATACAGGCTTAGGCCTGGATTGGCAAGTTTTTAAATCAACTGAGGAATCACATGTAAGACAAATCATAAAGGCTAAATCTGGTATCTGCGTAACGGCTCTTTCAGATTGTAATGAGAACCTGGCTAAATTCTTGAAAATTGTCAAATCCCTGAACAAATTAATTCAGACACTAGCCTTATTACAGAGAAATAAAATGGCATTATTGTTGCATTTAATCACAATCTCTTTGAAAGAAAGAAATAACTTCTAAATCTATTCACAATTATATTAGTCTGGATGCTGATAGAGGAAACTCTCTGAACGATCAGAGAATTTATAGCCAAAGCTTTTCTTTTAGGCTATTGACAAAATAAAGAAGTCCTGGATGGTTGCTAGCAATAGACAACAAGGAATCCACAGGGGCCGACCAATTGGATCCCAGTCTGCTTAAGTGTGCCCCACCCATTACCACAATTTTTTTATTTAACATTTTTATCAGGAAATATTACAAAAGTATGGAAATCAGCTGTTTTGCCCGCCGCGCCATAAGGGGCGGGGACAATAGTGAGTTAATAATTATCGCCCCCATTTCAAGGCTTCCTCGTCCAGCTATGATTCTCGAATCCTTGGTAAATGTAAACCAATCAGGGTTTAAGCCTGGTCATCCAATCAGGGTTTAGGCCTAGTCATCCAATCAGGGTTTAGGCCTGGTCATCCAATCAGGGTTTAGGCCTGGTCATCCAATCAGGGTTTAGGCCTTGTCATCCAATCAGGGTTTAGGCCTGAACATCCAATCAGGGTTTAGTCCTGGTCATCCAATCAGGGTTTAGGCCTGAACATCCAATCAGGGTTTAGTCCTGGTCATCCAATCAGGGTTTAGGCCTGGTCATCCAATCAGGGTTTAGGCCTGGTCATCCAATCAGGGTGTAGTCCTGGGCATATTACAATAAACCACTTTAGTTGTTAATGATCTTCTCAATGCTTCAGACACTAAAATGAAATGTTCTGCTTTATTTGTGAATCTGTCAAAAGCTTTCTATTCTGTTGATCATGCTATTTTATTGAATAAGTTGTCCTCGGTCTGAGCTCTGACGCCTGTTCAAGGTTATCACGATTATCTTAGTGACAGAACTCAGGCCATCATGATTGATGAGCTTGTTTGAATTTTTTTGAAGGAAAAAAAGGTGTACCACAGGGGTTGACTTTGGGACCTGTTCTCTTCACTATTTATATCAACACCATTGGTCAATCCGTAAAAAAAATGGTCAACTTCATCTATATGCGGATGATACTATACTATTGCCCTGTCTGTTGATCTGCCTGTGTCAAAAATACAGTCAGATTTTATAGCTTAAAAACGTATTCTTAATATGTGCAAAATGAAGTACATGTTGTTTTCAAACTCTCGTAAGAACTTTCTGATGAACACGTTAACTCATTAGTTGGTTCTCCAATCAATCGTGTTCCCGCATATCAATACTTAGTCATTGGGATTGATATGGATTTGTCGTTTAAAAAAAAAAAACATGTAGATGAGCTGGTTAAGAAGCTAAGATTTTAAGCCGTCTTTTTTTCTACAGAAACAGTCGGTGTCGTTCTCTAAGCAGTAGGAAGCAGATGATTCAGTCAATCTTTTCATTTGTTCCTGGTTATGTTGATGTTGTTTATCAAAGTGCAGCTGCTACTACTCTTAAACCTTTGGACGCCATCTCCCATAGTGCCGTTCGTTTTGTTACAGGTGACAGTTTTGATACTCACCACTGTATCCTGTATCAAAAGGTTGGCTGGACTTCGTTAAAGACATGTAGATCTCTACATTACTCCCTTTCTGTTTACAAGGCCCTGCTCCATACACCTCTGTCTTATCTAACTTTGCTGTTGAAGTCTAGACACCTGATTTAAAATAAAGGATGTCAAAAAAAAAAATTAAGCTTTCAAGTTTGGTAACATTAATGTTTATTAAACGTCAAATTTCAAAATGTTTAAGCTTAAGTTTGGGCATTAACTCTGAATGGTTAAGGTTAGGCATTAACTCTGAATGGTTAAGGTTAGGGATTAACTCTGAATGGTTAAGGTTAGGCATGAACTCTGAATGGTTAAGGTTAGGCATGAACTCTGAATAGTTAAGGTTAGGCATTATCTCTGAATGGTTCCATCTGTCCCTCTAACCCTCTAACCCTCTAACCCTCTATCCCTCTATCCCTCTATCCCTCTATCCATCTATCCCTCTATCCCTCTAACCCTCTATCCATCTATCCCTCTATCCCTCTATCCCTCTATCCCTCTAACCCTCTAACCCTCTATCCCTCTATCCCTCTATCCCTCTATCCCTCTATCCCTCTATCCCTCTCACCCTCTATTCCTCTCACCCTCTATCCATCTATTCCTCTATCCCTCTATCCCTCTATCCCTCTAACACTCTATCCCTCTATCCCTCTATCCCTCTATCCCTCTATTCCTCTCACCCTCTATTCCTCTCACCCTCTATCCCTCTCACCCTCTATCCATCTATTCCTCTATCCCTCTATCCCTCTAACCCTCTAACCCTCTATCGCTCTATCCCTCTATCCCTCTAACCCTCTATCCCTCTATCCCTCTATCCCTCTAACCCTCTATTCCTCTATCCCTCTAACCCTCTATCCCTCTATCCCTCTATCCCTCTATCCCTCTATCCCTCTAACCCTCTATCCCTCTATCCCTCTAACCCTCTAACCCTCTATCGCTCTATCCCTCTATCCCTCTAACCCTCTATCCCTCTATCCCTCCCTTAAATAAGAATAACTATTGCCCCTAGTGGCTGGTTTTCATGTTATCTCCAGACGTCCTCAGACATGGAGGGACGTTGAATGCCGACTTGTATCACGGGTGACCAGGCTGGTATTTACTGGCGGTATGGACGCTGTTTCAACCTATCCGTCTGATGCCGAGCTTGCAACTCAGCTATCCTCACCTTATTAAGACAATAGTTATCCTGTATGTTACAGTGACTGCAATGAGAAGGCATCATGTTACTGAGGTCCTGCAGATTCATGTCCAGATAAAGTGTCTGGGGTGAAAAAGGTGAATCAAAAAAAGTTGTCTGAGGACAAAACTAAGACCTTGGTAAACTTGTTCAATACAGAGTTTCATGAAACAGTTGTTAAAAGGGAAGACATTTGGCAGGTGGCCAGGTAGCAACAAACAGCACAGTAGCGCAGAGATAACGCAGAAGTAACATTCTGTGATTCCAGTTGATGGTGTGTCCTGTCCTCTCCTCTCCTCTCCTGTCCTGTCCTCTCCTCTCCTCTCCTGTCCTGTCCTCTCCTCTCCTCTCATGTCCTGTCCTGTCCTGTCCTGTCCCTCCCCTCTCATCTCCTGTCCTGTCCTGTCCTGTCCTCCCCTCGTCTGTCCTGTCCTCTCCTCCCCTCTCCTGTCCTGTCCTCCCCTCTCCTGTCCTGTCCTGTCCTGTCGTCCCCTGTCCTGTCTTGTCCTGTCCTCCCCCTCCTGTCTTGTCCTGTCCTCCCCTCTCCTGTCCTGTCCTCCCCTCTCCTGTCCTGTCCTCCCCTCTCCTGTCCTGTCCTCTTCACTCCTGTCCTTTCACTGAAAAGTGTAACAAGTTAATGTACCAGAGTGGTGTGTTTGGCAGGTTGTGTGTTCAAGTGTGTGTGTGTGTGTGTGTGTGTGTGTGTGTGTGTGTGTGTGTGTGTGTGTGTGTGTGTGTGTGTGTGTGTGTGTGTGTGTGTTCACGGTTGTCTGCCCTCCTTGCGACCCATTACACTGGCCCTGTTTTGCTCCAGAGTTGGGTCGCCAACTGGCTCAGGGATGCATGGCAAGCCACACACACACATGCAGTTTCACACACACTCTGTGCCACACACACACACACACACACACACACACACACACACACACACACACACACACACACACACACACACACACACACACACACACTGTGCCACACACACACACACACACACACACACACACACACACACACACACACACACACATACACACATACACACATACACACACACACACACAGATCACCAGTCGTGAATGGACCAGGATATGAGTCCTCACTAGGATGGACCAGGGTATGAGTCCTCACTAGGATGGACCAGGATATGAGTCCTCACTAGGATGGACCAGGGTATGAGTCCTCACTAGGATGGACCAGGGTATGAGTCCTCACTAGGATGGACCAGGGTATGAGTCCTCACTAGGATGGACCAGGGTATGAGTCCTCACTAGGATGGACCAGGGTATGAGTCCTCACTAGGATGGACCAAGGTATGAGTCCTCACTAGGATGGACCAGGGTATGAGTCCTCACTAGGATGGACCAGGGTATGAATCCTCAATAGGATGGACCAGGGTATGAGTCCTCACTAGGATGGACCAGGGTATGAGTCCTCACTAGGATGGACCAGGGTATGAGTCCTCACTAGGATGGACCAGGATATGAGTCCTCACTAGGATGGACCAGGATATGAGTCCTCACTAGGATGGACCAGGGTATGAGTCCTCACTAGGATGGACCAGGATATGAGTCCTCACTAGGATGGACCAGGGTATGAGTCCTCACTAGGATGGACCAGGGTATGAGTCCTCACTAGGATGGACCAGGATATGAGTCCTCACTAGGATGGACCAGGCTATGAGTCCTCACTAGGATGGACCAGGGTATGAGTCCTCACTAGGATGGACCAGGGTATGAGTCCTCACTAGGATGGACCAGGGTATGAGTCCTCACTAGGATGGACCAGGGTATGAGTCCTCACTAGGATGGACCAGGCTATGAGTCCTCACTAGGATGGACCAGGGTATGAGTCCTCACTAGGATGGACCAGGATATGAGTCCTCACTAGGATGGACCAGGATATGAGTCCTCACTAGGATGGACCAGGATATGAGTCCTCGGTCTGATTAATTTCATGTCTCCCTCTCGTTAGCGCCAGAGTCCCTCCCTCTTTCTACAGAATGTCACAGTCCCTAGGGGCTCTATGGACTCTAGGGGCTCTATGGACTCTAGGGGTTCTATGGACTCTAGGGGCTAAGTGTACTCTAGGGGCTCTATGGACTCTAGGGGCTCTATGGACTCTAGGGGCTCTATGGACTCTAGGGGCTTTATGGACCCTAGGGGCTCTATGGACTCTAGGGGCTCTATGGACTCTAGGGGCTCTATGGACTCTAGGGGCTCTATGATCTAGGGGCTCTATGGACTCTAGGGGCTTTATGGACTCTAGGGGCTCTATGGACTCTAGGGGCTCTATGGACTCTAGGGGCTCTATGATCTAGGGGCTTTATGGACTCTAGCGGCTCTATGATCTAGGGGCTCTATGGACTCTAGGGGCTCTATGGACTCTAGGGGCTTTATGGACTCTAGGGGCTCTATGGACTCTAGGGGCTCTATGGACTCTAGGGGCTCTATGGACTCTAGGGGCTCTATGGACTCTAGGGGCTCTATGCTCTAGGGGCTTTATGGACTCTAGGGGCTCTATGGACTCTAGGGGCTCTATGGACTCTAGGGGCTCTATGGACTCTAGGGGCTTTATGGACCCTAGGGGCTCTATGGACTCTAGGGGCTCTATGGACTCTAGGGGCTCTATGGACTCTAGGGGCTTTATGGACTCTAGCGGCTCTATGATCTAGGGGCTTTATGGACTCTAGGGGCTTTATGGACTCTAGGGGCTTTATGGACTCTAGGGGCTCTATGGACTCTAGGGGCTTTATGGACTCTAGGGGCTTTATGGACTCTAGGGGCTTTATGGACTCTAGGGACTCCATGGAATAGGAGGAGGAGAGGAGGAGGAGGAAGAATAGGAGGAAGATGAGGAGGAGGAGGAGGAGGAGGAAGAATAGGAGGAGGAGAGGAGGAGGAGGAAGAAGAGGAGGAAGATGAGGAGGAAGAGGAGGCTGAGGGGGAGGAAGGATGAAAAGATCTAGATAGACTGACAGTCTGAGGGAGAGGGATGGAAGAGAGAGAAGGAGAAAGACAGAAAAAAATAAAGAATGAGAGTCGAAATCCTGGCATAGAATAATGAGTGAAAGCTTTTTGATCCGCTGTCATCACCTTTGAGTAGTCTGGGATCTAAATACACACATAGACACACATACACACACACACACACACACACACACACACACACACACACACACACACACACACACACACACACACACAGAGATGGCTCTGGAAAACTGCTTAGTCGGCCTGGCAAAATAGCAGCATGTAACTCAAAACAAAGGAGGAGAGAGAGAGAGAGAGAGACAGAGAGAGAGAGAGAGAGAGACAGAGAGAGAGAGAGACAGAGAGAGAGAGACAGAGAGAGAGAGAGACAGAGAGAGAGAGAGAGACAGAGAGAGACAGAGAGAGAGACAGAGACAGAGAGAGACAGAGAGAGACAGAGAGAGAGAGAAAGGAAATAACGGCAGTGTCATGGTATTGTGCTTTAAAGACAGAAAGAATCTCGGTTTCGGGAATCGAACCCAAACCCTCCTGGTTTTGACCACTAGTTGGCTGTCTAATGTGAGATCCTTGACCACAGCGTTGTGTGTCTGTGTGTGTTCGTAAAGACCATAACCACAATCAAAGGACCCCCAAATATGCTCTTTGAGAGCACTTGGCTAACGGATCTGTATGCATGTGTCGCCTTTTTCAATCTATGTTTTGTAAATGCCTCTGCGTGAGAGTGAGAGATTTGCAAAACAGATTGGAGAACCTTTCGCCCCCCTTCCTCCACCCCATCTTTTTGGATCGACGTGTCCCTGGAAACTGTGGAAGAAGATATTATTTCTAAGAATAGTATTTCATTGGCCATTTATGTGAGAAACCACAAGAGCTTGAAACCCAATTCAATTCCCATCATTGTCATACCTTGGATTTGCAACAAGCTGCTCTCACAGCCTTCACTGTAAAATTACACGTTTCTCAAAATGACACCTCTCAAAAGGTGATCCGAACGTTAAATATCAACGTGTTATTGACAGACTGGGTTGACTCCGCCTTCTCGCTATCATTCTGTCACATTTGGAAGGTTAAAATTCTTCAAGATCGGGTCAATTTTTCCTCGATTTCCGTCTAACTGACGTGCCTAAAGTAAACTGCCTGCTACTCAGGCCCAGAAGCTAGGATATGCATGTAATTGGTACCATTGGATAGAAAACACTCTGAAGTTTGTAGAAAAGTTAAAAATAATGTAGGAGAATATAACACAACAGATATGGTAAAAGAGAGATAATCCAAAGACAAACCAACAGGAATATTTTGTTCTTGAGAGCCCATCCCATAGCAGAACGCCTTAAAGTTTAAGGTTTGGGATTTTGGGTTAAAACATAAACTTAAGGGAATTATTCTGAAAGGTTAAGGGAAGGGTTAACAACAAAAACATAACTGTCCACCACTGGGATTGAACCCACATCCTTCTGATCCAGTGTCCTGGGATTATGTTCATAAACCACCCCAATCCCACAATGCCCTAGCTGAACCCTACTTGATGCTAATACTGTTGCCCTTAGTGACCGGCTTTGAAAGCATTTCCTGACGTCTTCAGGACATTCAACGTCTGATCTGCCTGAACCCGCAACCTTAGAGGCACTCCAATCTCAAAACTACACATGGGAGGTAGAAACAGCAATCATTTGTCGTAAGTTTGTAACCGGGGGTGGGTAACTGCACGTAAAACATGGAACACACACACACACACTCACACACACACACACACACACACACACACAACTTGCAGTAGACTTCCTGGAATTGGCCACATACAGAGATAGAACACACATTCAAATACTGTCATGCTGACTACTCTCTAACCTGCCAGGACCCTGTGCTAGTAGTCACCATTCTAGCCTCCTGGCCACACACACACACACACACACACACACACACACACACACACACACACACACACACACATTTGCTGTATTTATTCAAAACTCTAATCAAACACGTGTTTGTAATTCCTGTTATCCTTGGATGAAGTTACTGAATCGTTTTCGCTTACCCATCACACAATCACACACACACACACACACACACACACACACACACACACACACACACACACACACACACACACTTATGTAACCTTTCTGGCGTAGTACGATGATATGGGTAACAGCAACAGTAACTCTATCTGTAACTCTAGACAAACTGAATCTGAACGCTTGTGTCTGAGTTTTACTCTTCATAATTCCACTTTAAGGCCCGATGGCAAAATACAAAAATATTCTCTCTCCGCACATGGAAACAGTAGGGAATACCTCAACTGTTTGCTACTTGTTCCAAATGCTCAAGAATGAATTGTCTCTCTTGAGGTTAACAGCATTCTGCACCTCAGACTAGAGGACAATACTGACAGATTGACGGAAGAGACGAGCTTTGCTAAGTGCTAAGAGCTCTGCGTGATACACGCTCCAAATATTCAGCAACAACAATTGTCTCTTTCTGAGGTTTAAAAAGGGTCTTTTGAATGCATACTTAAACAATATTAATTTGACATGCTGTATCACCCACTAACCATCATGTTACAGTGGATGGATGGTAAAGCATTGTCGCTTTAAAGTAACAGATGGAAAAGCATTGTCGCTTTAAAGTAACGGCCATTTCTTCTGAAAGGACACCAGCCCTGGTGACCACATCAACCTAGTTTGACCACATATGAAGGAACCCCCCCCCGCTTTACTTCATAGCTACAGTGTTTTCCCATTCATCTTAATGTCTTCATGTTTTTTAATATATATTTACAGAAACAAAGCCGCGTGGTAATTGGTTAATTGTTGTCGTGTCTACATGTCTTACAGGAAGAGAGTAGGGGTTTGTGGGAAGTGGAGTCTTTAATAGGGCTAGTGTTCCCGGATAGGGTCAACGTTAAACCCACCCACAGATACACACAACTTGAACCTGACCCCCAGATACACACAACCTACCGCCAGGGCAACCTGACCCCAGAATACAGAGAGGCCAGAACATACAACCTATCGCAAGGGCAACCTTGAGTTGCTAATCTAACCATAGAAATGGTCAATAATCTGTAACAAAATGGTTAACCCTTACCAGATAGTCACTATTACATTTTACATTCTGGTTTATACCGTGGCAGCGGTATAAACACACACACACACACACACAGCAGTGAGTCTTCAGACTGCGTTCTTGTGGTGAGACAATGAAAGACTGCTGGGTCCATAATTCCCAACTCTACTCTCTGATTAGCCATGTAATATATTCTTTACACACACACACACACACACACACACACACACACACACACACACACACACACACACACACACACACACACACACACACACACACACACACACACACACACACACACACACACACACACACACATACACACTATATCTCTCTCTCTTGGTAGTTGCCAGTTCTCCCACAGAGAGAAATACTTTTTTTGTCAATTTTTTGTTTCTTTTTCACAAAAAAAAAATGTCCTACACGTCTTTCCCAAACGTATTCTCTCTCGCCATCTCTCCATTTCAGTCTAATCTGTGGCTTATTTGTGCCGAGGGAATTCAGCCCTTTGCCGTGGTGTGTGCTTGCCTTGAAATTAGATTACGCTGTCCAAAACCCACAGGAGTCATTTTATTTTCATCCATTCCGATGTCTCTTCTGTTCTTCTGTTCCTGTTGGTTTGGTTTTTAGTCCCCACTGCTGAGTACGTACAACACACACACAGAGAGATGGAGAAAAACTGTTGGGTAGAGAGAGAGAGAGAGAGAGAGAGAGAGAGAGAGAGAAAAGAGAGGATGGATGGGGGAGAGAGGAGATAGAGGGATGGGGAGAGAGGAGATAGAGGGATGGGGGAGAGAGGAGATAGAGGGATGGGGGAGAGAGGAGATAGAGGGATGGGGGAGAGAGGAGATAGAGAGGAGATAGAGGGATGGGGAGAGAGGAGATAGAGGGATGGGGAGAGAGGAGATAGAGGGATGGGGGAGAGAGGAGATAGAGGGATGGGGAGAGTATGAGAGTGAGAGGTGAAATATATCATGTGTCAACAGTAGTTCAGCGGTGCACCACAGAGAATGGAACCGTGTGTGTGTGTGTGTGTGTGCGTGCCTGTGTGTGTGTGTGTGTGTGTGTGTGTGTGTGTGTGTGTGTGTGTGTGTGTGTGTGTGTGTGTGTGTGTGTGTGTGTGTGTGTGTGTGTGTGTACTATGTTCGTTGACTGTTATGAAGGTGTGTCTGAATTGATGACCTGGTTGTGGTGACAGTGTGGATATTTTACAGTTCTGTTGACGACAGGAATATACTCCACACACACACACACACACACACACACACACACACACACACACACACACACACACACACACACACACACACACACACACACACACACACACACACACACACACACACACACACACACACACAAACACACACACACACACACACACATACACACAGTGGGAGAGTTACTAGCGAACACACACACATGTAAACACACACACGCTCGCAAGTGAAAGGCACACAGCCTCTCTGAATGAACCTATAGAAAAACATACTTACTCTCCGCTGTGGCAGTGTCACGTTTCCTGTGGGTTTCTGTCGGCATACCTGGCTCATTCTGGATCGGCTCTGAGAGGGACATGCAGCCCAACACCTTCTAGAACATTATAGTCCTCTCTGTGTGTAGAGAACTATAACCTGCAGCCCAACACCTTCCAGAACATTATAGTCCTCTCTGTGTGTAGAGAACTATAACCTGCAGCCCAACACCTTCCAGAACATCATAGTCCTCTCTGTGTGTAGAGAACTATAACCTGCAGCCCAACACCTTCCAGAACATTATAGTCCTCTCTGTGTGTAGAGAACTATAACCTGCAGCCCAACACCTTCCAGAACATTATAGTCCTCTCTGTGTGTAGAGAACTATAACCTGCAGCCCAACACCTTCTAGAACATTATAGTCCTCTCTGTGTGGAGAGAACTATAACCTGCAGCCCAACACCTTCCAGAACATTATAGTCCTCTCTGTGTGGAGAGAACTATAACCTGCAGCCCAACACCTTCTAGAACATTATAGTCCTCTCTGTGTGGAGAGGACTATAGTCTGCTGTTAGAGTGGAGTGTCTGTGTGTAGAGGACTATAACCGCTGTTAGAGTGGAGTGTCTGTGTGGAGAGAACTATAACCTGCTGTTAGAGTGGAGTGCCTGTGTGGAGAGAACTATAACCTGCTGTTAGAGTGGAGTATCTGTGTGGAGAGGACTATAGTCTGCTGTTAGAGTGGAGTGTCTGTGTGTAGAGGACTATAGTCTGCTGTTAGAGTGGAGTGTGTGTGTAGAGGACTATAGTCTGCTGTTAGAGTGGAGTGTCTGTGTGTAGAGGACTATAGTCTGCTGTTAGAGTGGAGTGTCTGTGTGTAGAGGACTATAGTCTGCTGTTAGAGTGGAGTGTCTGTGTGTAGAGGACTATAGTCTGCTGTTAGAGTGGAGTGTGTGTGTAGAGGACTATAGTCTGCTGTTAGAGTGGAGTGTCTGTGTGTAGAGGACTATAGTCTGCTGTTAGAGTGGAGTGTCTGTGTGTAGAGAACTATAACCTGCTGTTAGAGTGGAGTGTCTGTGTGTAGAGGACTATAGTCTGCTGTTAGATTAGAGGTTGAGAAATCTAGCAAACAGGACTCACAATCAGCATTATTTAGAAAGTGAATTCTCCTAACTTCTGGCGACGTGTTTTTATTCTAACCCTGTACTAAAATGCTTTAGGTTTGATGATTTGTTTTATCAATAGTTAATGTTTGGACAGGAATAGTAAATCTACTGACACTACATTACATCTAACGTACTGAGGAGTGGCTTCCGTCTGGCCACTCTAACATAAAGGCCTGATTGGTGGAGTGCTGCAGATATGGTTTTCCTTCTGGAAGGTTCTCCCACCTCTACAGAGGAACTCTGGAGCTCTGTCAGAGTGACCATCGGGTTCTTGGTCACCTCCCTGACCAAGGCCCTTCTCCCCCGATTGCTCAGTTTGTCCGGGCGGACAGCTCAAGGAAGAGTCTTGGTGGTTCCAAACTCCTTCCATTTAAGAATGATGGAGGCCAAAGTGTTCTTGGGGACCTTCAATGCTGCAGAAATGTTTTTGTACACTTCCCCATATCTGTGCCTCGACACAATCATGTCTTGGCGCTCTACGGACAATTCCTTCCACCTCATGGCTTGGTTTTTACTCTGACATGCACTGTCAACTGTGGGACCTTATATAGACAGGTTTGTGCCTTTTCAAATCATGTCCAATCAATTTAATTTACTACAGGTGGACTCCAATCAAGTTGTAGAAACATCTCAAGGATGATCAATGGAAACAGGAGGCACCTGAGCTCAGTTGTGAGTCTCAGAGCAAAGGGTCTGAACACTTATGTAATTATGTTTTTCATTTTTTATTAATTTTCAAATGTCTAAAAAACCTGTTTTCACTTTGTCAGGATATTGCATGTAGATTGATAAAACCATCAAGTTAATCCACATTAGAATAAGGCTGTAACGTAACAGAATGTGGAAAAAGTCAATGAATACTTTCCGAATACACTGTATATGTTGTTTTCAAACTCTCGTAAGAATGTTTCAGATTGACTCATTAACCTCTATGGGCTCCGTGGTGCACTCCATCAACAGCAGGTGCATTTCAAGAGCGGCAAATTTGAATCCAAATAAATGTCAAAATTCAAATTTTTCAAACATACAACTATTTTACACCCTTTGAAAGATAAACATCTCCTTAATCTAACCACGTTTTACGATTTCAAAAAGGTTTTACGGCGAAAGCATAAATTTAGAGTATGTTAGGACAGTACATTTACAAGAGTTGTGTGTAATGTTTTGTCAATTCAAAGACAGGGTCACCAAAACCATAAAACCAGCTAAAATGATGCACTAACCTTTTACAATCTCCATCAGATGACACTCCTAGGACATTATGTTAGACAATACATGCATTTTTAGTTCTATCAAGTTCATATTTATATCCAAAAACAGCGTTTTACTATGGCATTGATGTTGAGGAAATCGTTTCCCTCCAATAACCGGCAGTCAAGTCAGCATCACAAATTAAATAATTAAAATTAGAAAACATTGGTAAAATATTATACTGTCATTTAAAGAATTATAGATTTACATCTCTTGAACGCAATCAACTTGCCAGATTTAAAAATAACCTTACTGGGAAATCACACTTTGCAATAATCTGAGCACTGCGCCCAGAAAAATACGCGTTGCGATACAGACTAGTCGTCATGTTGGGGAGATCTAAAATCGAAAATACTATGTAAATAATCCATTACCTTTGATTCTCTTCATCAGATGTCACTTCCAGGTATCACAGGTCCATAACGAATGTAGTTTTCTTCAAAAAAGCTCATCATTTATGTCCAAAAATCTCCGTCTTGTTAGCACATGATCTAAGCCCGCCGGACTTCACTTCATGAACGAGGGGAAAAAATATATTTACGTTCGTTCAAACATGTCAAACGTTGTATAGCATAAATCATTAGGGCCTTTTTTAACCAGAACATGAATAATATTCAAGGTGGACGAATGCATTCTCTTTTATAACGTATTGGAACGAGGGTACCCAACATGAACTCGCGCCAGGTGTCTAATGGGACATCATCGTTCCATGGCTCTTGTTCGGTCAGATCTCCCTCCAGAAGACTCAAAACACTTTGTAAAGGCTGGTGACATCTAGTGGAAGCAATAGGAAGTGCCAAAATATTCCTCAGCCCCTGTGTTTTTCAATGGCATAGGTTTAAAGGTAATACAACACATCAGGTATCCACTTCCTGTCAGAAAATGTCTCAGGGTTTTGCCTGCCAAATGAGTTCTGTTATACTCACAGACACCATTCAAACAGTTTTAGAAACTTTAGAGTGTTTTCTATCCATATATAATAAGTATATGCATATTCTAGTTACTGGGTAGGATTAGTAACCAGATTAAATCGGGTACATTTTTTTTATCCAGCCGTGTCAATACTGCCCCCTAGCCCTAACAGGCTAAGCAGTAGGAAGCAGATTATTCAGTCAGTTGCCATACCAGGTGGTGATGCAACCGGTCAGGATGCTCTCGATGGTGCAGCTGTATAACTTTTTTGCGGATCTGGGGACCCATACCAAATCTTTTCAATCTCCTGAGGGGGAGAAAGCCCTCTTCACAACTTTGTTGGTGTGTTCGAACCATGATAATTTGTTGGTGATGTATGTTTTTTTTTTTTTGGACACCAAGGAACTTGGAACTCTCAACCCGCTCCACTACAGCCCCGTCGATGTGAATGGGGGTGTGTTTGGCCCTCCTTTTCCTGTAGTCCACGATCATCTTCTTTGTCTTGTTCACGTTGAGGGAGAGGTTGATTTCCTGGCACCACACTGCCAGGTCTCTGACCTCCCTATAGGCTGTCTCATCGTTGTTGGTGATCAGAGCCTACCACCGTTGTGTCGTCAACAAACTTCATGATGGTGTTGGAGTCGTGCTTGGCCATGCAGTCATGGGTGAACAGGGAGTACAGGAGGGGACTAAGCACACACCCCTGGGGAGCCCCCTGTCACACCCTGATCTGTTTCACCTGTCTCCACCCCCCACCAGGTGTCTCCCATCTGTCCCCATTACCTCCTGTGCATTTATACCTGTCCTGACTCTGATTTGGATTACAACCCTTTACCTGCCTTGATGTACCTTTTTCCTTGAGCTATAATAAACTCTGAGACTAGTGCTTGGTTTGGTTTGTCACCGTTATTTCTCTGGCGCATGCGCTCTGCTACCTGTGCTTCCTGAATAAAGGAAAGGACTAGCCTACCTGTGTCGTGTATGGACCAACCTCTGAATTCACCGTGTTGCGTGGCGCTGAATCGGAATATCAGCGGTCTACCTGACAAACTCCCGTTACTTTAAGTCAAAGATGAGCTCGTGGGCACTACGGTGTTGAACGCTGAGCTGTAGTCAATGAATAGCATTCTCACATAGGTGTTCCTATTGTCCAGGTGGGAAAGGGCAGTGTGGAGTGCAATAGAGATTGAATCATCTGTTGGGGCGGTATGCAAATTGGAGTGGGTCTAGGGTTTCTGGGATAATGGTGTTGATGTGTGTCCTTACCAGCCTTTCAAAACACTTCATGGCTACCGACGTCAGTGCTATGGGGCGGTAATCATTTAGGCAGGTTACCTTCGCTTTCTTGGGCACAGGAACTATGGCGGTCTGCTTGAAACATGTTGGTATTACAGACTTGGACAGGGAGAGGTTGAAAATGTCAGTGAATCTACAGACCTGTAGATCTCTACATTACTCCCTTTTTGTTTACAACTCCATATATTTCTGTCTAACTTTGCTGTTGAAGTATAGACACCTGAGTTGCCTAACCCGTTCACAGGATTGGCCAACTCTTGCGATTCCTAGGGTCTTCACCGAGCTAGGTAAATCTGCTTTAAGTTTTAAAGCACCGTTTTGCTGGAACAAAATTCCAAATACATTCGATCTTGATGTTCTGTTGCCGTTTGGGTAATTTAAAGTTTTATTTGTGGAGGAATGTAACTGTTTTTCTAGGTGATTTGTGATTACTTATTTCCCATGACTGTGTTTTTTGTATTTAATGTGTATATGTTTATATATATATACAGTTGAATGTATATACAGTTGAAGTCAGAAGTTTACATGCACTTAGGTTGGAGTCATTATTAAAACTCGTTTTTCAACCACTCCACAAATTTCTTGTTAACAAATCTACTTTGTGCATGACACAAGTCATTTTTCCAACAATTGTTTACAGACAGATTATTTCACTTATAATTCACTGTATCACAATTCCAGTGGGTCAGATGTTTACATACATTAAGTTGACTGTGCCTTTAAAGAGCTTGGAAAATTCCAGAAAGTGATGTCATGGCTTTAGAAGCTTATGATAGGCTAATTGACATAATTTGAGTTAATTGGAGGTGTACCTGTGGATGTATTTCAAGGCCTACCTTCAAACTCAGTACCTCTTTGCTTGAAATCATGGGAAAATCAAAAGAAAATCAGCCAAGACCTCAGAAAAAAAATTGTAGACCTCCACAAGTCTGGTTCATCCTTGGGAGCAATTTCCAAACGCCTGAAGGTACCACGTTCATCTGTACAAACAATAGAAGGCAAGTATAAACACCATGGGACCATGCAGCCATCATACCGCTCAGGAAGGAGACACGTTCTGTCTCCTAGAGATGAACATACTATGGTGCGAAAGTGCAAATAAATCCCAGAACAACAGCAAAGAACCTTGTGAAGATGCTGGAGGAAACAGGTACAAAAGTATCTATATCCACAGTAAAACGAGTCCTATATCGACATAACCTGAAAGGCCGCTCAGCAAGGAAGAAGCCACTGCTCCAAAACTGCCATAAAAAAGCCAGACTACGGTTTGCAACTGCACATGCGGACAAATATCGCACTTTTTGGAGAAATGTCCTCTGGTCTGATAAAACAAAAATAGAACTGTTTGGCCATAATGACCATTGTTAGGTTTGGAGGAAAAAGGAGGAGGCTTGCAAGCCGAAGAACACCATCCCAGCCGTGAAGCACGGGGGTGGCAGCATCATGTTGTGGGGTCCTTTGCTGCAGGAGGGACTGATGCACTTCACAAAATAGATGGCATCATGAGGAAGAGAAATGATGTAGATATATTGAAGCAACATCTCAAGACATCAGTCAGGAAGTTAAAGCTTGGTCGCAAATGGGTCTTCCAAATGGACAATGACCCCAAGCATACTTCCAAAGTTGTGGCAAAATGGCTTAAGGACAACAAAGTGAAGGTATTGGAGTGGCCATCACAAAGCCCTGACCTCAATCCTATAGAAAATGAATGGGCAGAACTGAAAACGCGTGTGCGAGCAAGGAGGCCTACAAACCTGACTCAGTTACACCAGCTCTGTCAGGAGGAATGGGCCAAAATTCACCCAACTTATTGTGAGACGTTTGTGGAAGGCTACCCGAAACGTTTGACACCCATGCAAACATCCTGGTGTGAAGCAACTGACTTTAGTCCACTGTATTATGTAATACTAGAATATGACATGGTATCATTATTAAGATCGTGTAAAACTCACAAACTACACCCTAACATTCCAGACCTAGGTTGGGTTTAGAATTTGGGTTTTTATCTTCCTTTTATCTCTGACACACTCACCATAGTGGCCTCTCTAACCAATCAAACCAGCATGTTGGCCAATCCCTGGTTCCTCCTTTGTCTTGTATCTCTAAAGACATCATTGGTCTGAATGTGGGTCATGTTAGAGAGAGGTTAGTACTTGTGATGTAGGACTCTGAATACACACAAAAAAATATGTCGTGCGAGAGACATAGAGAGAGAGGAGAGAGAGGGAGGAGAGAGACAGAGAGAGGAGAGAGAGAGACAGAGGAGAGAGAGAGTGAAGGATAGAGAAGGATAGAGAGCGAGCGAGAGATAGATAGATAGAGGGGTAGAGAGATAGATAGGTAGAGAGATAGATAGATAGGTAGAGAGATAGATAGATAGATAGATAGATAGATAGATAGATAGATAGATAGATAGATAGATAGATAGATAGATAGATAGATAGATAGATAGATAGATAGATAGATAGATAGATAGATAGATAGATAGATAGATAGATAGATAGATAGATAGATAGAGATAAGAAAGAGAGCCAGAGAGAGAGAGAGAGAGAGAGAGGAGAGAGCAATAGAGAGAGAAGGATAGAGAAGGATAGAGAGAGAGAGCGAGCGAGCGATAGATAGATAGATAGATACTATAGATAGATAGATAGATAGATAGATAGATAGATAGATAGATAGATAGATAGATAGATAGATAGATAGATAGATAGATAGATAGATAGATAGATAGATAGATAGATAGATAGATACGATAGATAGATACTATAGATAGATAGAGATAAGAAAGAGAGCGAGGGGGAGGAGAGAGACAGAGAGAGAGAGAGAGAGAGAGGAGAGAGCAATAGAGAGAGAAGGATAGAGAAGGATAGAGAGAGAGAGCGAGCGAGCGATAGATAGATAGATAGATAGATAGATAGATAGATAGATAGATAGATAGATAGATAGATAGATAGATAGATACTATAGATAGATAGAGATAAGAAAGAGAGCGAGAGGGAGGAGAGAGACAGAGAGAGAGAGAGAGAGAGAGGAGAGAGCAATAGAGAGAGAAGGATAGAGAAGGATAGATAGAGAGAGCGAGCGGCGATAGATAGATAGATAGATAGATAGATAGATAGATAGATAGATAGATAGATAGATAGATAGATAGATAGATAGATAGATAGATAGATAGATAGATAGATAGATAGAGATAAGAAAGAGAGCCAGAGAGAGAGAGAGAGAGAGAGAGAGAGGAGAGAGCAATAGAGAGAGAAGGATAGAGAAGGATAGAGAGAGAGAGGACGAGCGATAGATAGATAGATAGATAGATAGATAGATAGATAGATAGATAGATAGATAGATAGATAGATAGATAGATAGATAGATAGATAGATAGATAGATAGATAGATAGATAGATAGATAGATAGATAGATAGATAGATAGATAGATAGATACTATAGATAGATAGAGATAAGAAAGAGAGCGAGAGGGAGGAGAGAGACAGAGAGAGAGAGAGAGAGAGAGGAGAGAGCAATAGAGAGAGAAGGATAGAGAAGGATAGAGAGAGAGAGCGAGCGAGCGATAGATAGATAGATAGATAGATAGATAGATAGATAGATAGATAGATAGATAGATAGATAGATAGATAGATAGATAGATAGATAGATAGATAGATACTATAGATAGATAGAGATAAGAAAGAGAGCGAGAGGGAGGAGAGAGACAGAGAGAGAGAGAGAGAGAGGAGAGAGCAATAGAGAGAGAAGGATAGAGAAGGATAGAGAGAGAGAGCGAGCGAGCGATAGATAGATAGATAGATAGATAGATAGATAGATAGATAGATAGATAGATAGATAGATAGATACGATAGATAGATACGATAGATACGATAGATAGATACGATAGATAGATAGATAGATACGATAGATAGATAGATAGATAGATAGATAGATAGATAGATACTATAGATAGATAGATACTATAGATAGATAGATAGATACTATAGATAGATAGAGATAAGAAAGAGAGCGAGAGGGAGGAGAGAGACAGAGAGAGAGAGGAGAGAGCAATAGAGAGAGAAGGATAGAGAAGGATAGAGAGAGAGAGCGAGCGAGCGATAGATAGATAGATAGATAGATAGATAGATAGATGATAGATAGATAGATAGATAGATAGATAGATAGATAGATAGATAGATAGATAGATAGATAGATAGATAGATAGATAGAGAGAACTTCAGAAGCTGTTGCTACAGTAACCTTGAACCAGGCTCAGAAGCTGTTGCTACAGTAACCTTGAACCAGGCTCAGAAGCTGTTGCTACAGTAACCTTGAACCAGGCTCAGAAGCTGTTGCTACAGTAACCTTGAACCAGGCTCAGAAGCTGTTGCTACAGTAACCTTGAACCAGGCTCAGAAGCTGTTTCTACAGTAACCTTGAACCAGGCTCAGAAGCTGTTGCTACAGTAACCTTGAATCAGCCAGAGGTTGAACTCATAGAGATATCCCTTAGCTCCCTGAGCTGTAGGACTGGGAAGACTCTGCTTATTGTACTGGGCAGGACATGGTAAACATGGCTATCGGAAGACAGAGAGAGTGTGTGTGTGTGTGTGTGTGTGTGTGTGTGTGTGTGTGTGTGTGTGTGTGACTCAAGAGGTTAAAGGGAGGACACACACACACACACACACACACACACACACACACACACACACACACACACACACACACACACACACACACACACACATCACTGACCGGTTTGGTGTATACAGATTCTCCCAAACCTTGTACTAAGGCCAATACAAGGGTTAAGCTGGGAGAATGAGTCAAGATGGGGCCAAGCTCTTCTGTAGTGGCCTGAGGTGACTCATAGACAAACAGTTGGGTTGTTTGTGGAGGTGCAGGGGACTGGGGGAATAGTTAGGAGGTAGAATATCAACACAGAAGAGAGTGTGACAGAGAGGGACACACTGACCTTTTCTAAATGTATGGTGAAAACGGAGTGAGAATGGATTTTACATTGATTCTCCGTACGCAGACTAAGGTTGGGAAAAGGGGCAGCGTTCTGTCATCACACACATGGCCTGTTCTGGTTGTGCCACATCTGAGGTGGCTGATTGTGACTCATCGTGGGGTTAAGAGCAGGACAAAGGAACAAAGGATTATGGATTTGTTAGGAGGGAGAGAGGGTGGACACTGTCTGATTTACCTCAAAGGGAACAGGGGTGAGGGGTGAGGGGGTAAGGGGTGAGGGGTGAGGGTGAGGGGTGAGGGGAGAGAGGGTGGGCACTGTCTGATTTACCTCAAAGGGAACAGGGGTGAGGGGTGAGGGGTAAGGGGTGAGGGTGAGGGTGAGGGGTGAGGGGAGAGAGGGTGGACACTGTCTGATTTACCTCAAAGGGAACAGGGGTGAGGGGTGAGGGGTAAGGGGTGAGGGGTGAGGGTGAGGGGTGAGGGGAGAGAGGGTGGGCACTGTCTGATTTACCTCAAAGGGAACAGGGGTGAGGGTGAGGGGAGAGAGGGTGAGGGGTAAGGGGTGAGGGGTAAGGGGAGAGAGGGTGTGAGTTATTCATATCTGGTTATTCCTAATGCAGGAGAACACACACACTCTCACTCACACTCACACACACACACACACACACACACACACACACACACACACACACACACACACACACACACACACACACACACACACACACACACACACACACACACACACACATACACACACATACACACACACAATTAAGGAAACCTTTGACTACTCTATGTACAGACTCAGTGAGCATAGCCTTGCTATTGAGAAAGGCCGCCTTAGGCAGACCTGGCTCTCAAGAGAAGACAGGCTATGTGCAACGCTGCCCACAAAATGTATTTTCCCTTTTGTACATTAACTATTTGCACATCATTACAACACTGTATAAAGACATAATATCACATTTGAAATGTCTTTATTCTTTTGGAGAGAGAGCGTGAGAGAGAGCGAGAGAGAGAGACAGAGGGAAGGAAATAGAGAGAGAGAGAGCGAGGGAAGGAGATAGAGAGAGACAGACAGAGATAGAGAGAGAAGGAGATAGAGAGAGCGAGGGAAGGAGATAGAGAGAGAGGGACAGAGAGGGACAGACAGTTACAATGAACTGAGGAGTAGCAGAATGACTACAACAGTGAGTTGATTCATAGTCTACTGAGTCTCAAATTGCACCCTGTCCCCTTTATAGTGCACTACTTATAACCAGGGCCCTATTCAGGGAATAAGGTGCCATTTGTGACACAGACTTAGTTCTCTACGGCCACAGAAGCAACAGAATCTAGAGGTTTCCTGTGTTAGTCTGACCCCTCAGCCTGGTCCGTTTATGTAACGTCTGAATCTAGAGGTTTCCTGTGTTATGGGCTAGCGTCCCACCTAGCCCATAGAAGTTAAAATCTGACATAGCGTTTGCATAAAGTAGGTCTGTATCTATAATTCTTAAAATAATTGTTATGTACTTTGTCAACGTTTATCATGATTAATTTAGTAAATTCACCGGAAGTTTTCGGTGGGTATGCTAGTTCTGAACATCACATGCTAATGTAAAAAGCTGTTTTTTTATATAAATATGAACTTGATTGAACAAAACATCCATGTATTGTATAACATAATGTCCTAGGAGTGTCATCTGATGAAGATCATTGAAGGTTAGTGCTGCATTTAGCTGTGGTTTTGGTTTTTGTGACATATATGCTTGCTTTAAAAATGGGTGTGTGATTATTTTTGGCAGGGTACTCTCCTGACATAATCTAATGTTTTGCTTTCGCTGTAAAGCCTTTTTGAAATCGGACAATGTGGTTGGTTTAACGAGAGTCTTATCTTTCAAATGGTATAAAATAGTCATACATTTGAGAAATTGAAGTTATAGCATTTTTGAGGTATTTGTATTTCGCGCCACGCGATTCCACTGGCTGTTGATTAACCTCTCTGGGCTAGGCGGGACGAATTCGTCCCACCTACGTAACAGCCAGTTGAATCCTGTGGCGCGATTTTCAAAACGTTTGAAATGCTATTACTTCAATTTCTCAAACATATGACTATTTTACAGCTATTTAAAGACAAGACTCTCGTTAATCTAACCACACTGTCCGATTTCAAAAAGGCTTTACAAAGAAAGCAAAACATTAGATTATGTCAGCAGAGTACCAAGCCAGAAATAATCAGACACCCATTTTTCAAGCTAGCATATAATGTCACAAAAACCCAGAAGACAGCAAAATGCAGCACTAACCTTTGATGATCTTCATCAGATGACAACCCTAGGACATTATGTTATACAATACATGCATGTTTTTGTTCAATCAAGTTCATATTTATATCAAAAACCAGCTTTTTACATTAGCATGTGACGTTCAGAACTAGCATACCCCCCGCAAACCTCCGGTGAATTTACTAAATTACTCACGATAAACGTTCACAAAAAGCATAACAATTATTTTAAGAATTATAGATACAGAACTCCTCTATGCACTCGATATGTCCGATTTTAAAATAGCTTTTTGGTGAAAGCACATTTTGCAATATTCTAAGTACATAGCCCAGGCATCACGGGCTAGCTATTTAGACACCCGGCAAGTTTAGCACTCACCAATATCAGGTTTACTATTATAAAAGTTTGATTAACTTTTGTTGTCTTCGTCAGAATGCACTCCCAGGACTGCTACTTCAATAACAAATGTTGGTTTGGTCCAAAATAATCCATCGTTATATCCGAATAGCGGCGTTTTGTTCGTGCGTCCCAGACACTATCTGAAATGGTAAATCAGGGTCGTGCGCATGGCGCAATTCGTGACAAAAAAAATCTAAATATTCCATTACCGTACTTCTAAGCATGTCAACCGCTGTTTAAAATCAATTTTTATGCCATTTTTCTCGTAAAAAAGCGATAATATTCCGACCGGGAATGTCCATTTAGCTAAACAGAGGAAAGTAAACAAAGCTTTCGGTCGACGCGGACACGAGCCTGAGTCTCACAGTACTGTAACCAGCCACTACCCAAATGAGCTACTTTTTTTCAGCCAGAGCCTGCAAAGCCACGATTCAGCTTTTTACCGCCTTCTGAGACCCTATGGCAGCCGTAGGAAGTGTCACGGGACAGCTAAGATCCTCACTCTTCAATAAACAGAGACAAGAAGAACGACACCTTGTCAGACAGGATCACTTCCTGAATGAAACCTTCTCAGATTTTTGCCTGCCAAATGAGTTCTGTTATACTCACAGACACCATTCAAACAGTTTTAGAAACTTTAGGGTGTTTTCTATCCATATGTAATAAGTATATGCATATTCTAGTTACTGGGTAGGAGTGGTAACCAGATTAAATCGGGTACGTTTTTTATCCAGCCGTGTCAATACTGCCCCCTAGCCCTAACAGGCTAGGGTGGGACGCTAACGTCCCACTGGCCCAGAGAGGTTAACCCTAACCCTAAATCTAACCCTACACTAAATCTAACCCAACACTAAATCTAACCCAACACTAAATCTAACCCTACACTAAATCTAACCTAACACTAAATCTAACCCTATACTAAATCTAACCCTATACTAAATCTAACCTAACACTAAATCTAACCCTACACTAAATCTAACCCTACACTAAATCTTACCCTACACTAAATCTAACCCAACACTAAATCTAACCTAATACTAAATCTTACCCAACACTAAATCTAACCCTACACTAAATCTAACCCTATACTAAATCTAACCCTACACTAAATCTAACCTAATACTAAATCTAACCCAACACTAAATCTAACCTAATACTAAATCTTACCCAACACTAAATCTAACCCTAACACTAAATCTAACCCTATACTAAATCTAACCCTACACTAAATCTAACCCTATACTAAATCTAACCTAACACTAAATCTAACCCTATACTAAATCTAACCCTACACTAAATCTAAGCCAACACTAAATCTAACCCTACACTAAATCTAACCCTATACTAAATCTAACCCTACACTAAATCTAACCCTATACTAAATCTAACCCAACACTAAATCTAACCTAACACTAAATCTAACCCAACACTAAATCTAACCCTACACTAAATCTAACCCCACACTTAATCTAACCCTGGAACACACTCTGCCTCCATTATATATATATATATGTATGTATGTATGTATGTATGTATGTATGTATGTATGTATGTATGTATGTATGTATGTATGTATGTATGTATGAGAGAGAGAGAGAGAGAGAGAGAGAGAGAGAGAGAGAGAGAGAGAGAGAGAGAGAGAGAGAGAGAGAGAGAGAGAGAGAGAGAGAGAGAGAGAGAGAGAGAGAGAGAGAGAGAGAGAGAGAGAGAGAGAGAGAGAGAGAGAGAGAGAGAGAGAGAGAACTGTGGAAAAGCCAGGATGTGAACCAGTGTGTTTGGGAATCTTTATTTTTCTTTCTGCTGTTCATAAACACATATTAAAGTTGAGACATGCAGCAAGTTATGTAAGTACATACACACTTCCAAGATGAAAAGAGGTTTGACAAAAGTTCGTAAAAGTTTGTAAAATTTCAAAGAAAAGTATTTTGACATGTGTACACTTTTTGAGGCCTTCATCGACCGTCATGGGTTCCCAGATGTGTGTTTTCCCAGCTTTAACCCTGGGGACCAGAAGTATGTTTACAGCTTCTCTGTCCCTGTTCTCTCTCTCTCTCTCCCCCTTTTTGTTTCTCTCCCTCTCTCCCATCTACACAGGTGACTAATGCAGACGAGGAGCGAGAAAAATAGGAAGTTTTGGGAATGGAAAACATCTCAAGATTACAACAAAAATGACAACAAAAGCTGGATACCATCTCCACGACAACAACAGAGGGGAGATACCATCTCCACGACAACAACAGAGGGGAGATACCATCTTGTGCATGGTACCGTACATCGCAGGGGGTGCGGGTCACGACGGTGTGTGGCCCTTTCATTAAAACCTGCATCAAGCCAATCTACAACATACAGGTAGTCCCTTTGACCTCCATACCAGTACTGCCTGTGACGAGGCACGAAACAACACTTAACAGAAGCCAAGTAAGTTTTGAAAGTTAAGACCTACCGGTGTGTAAGATTTTTATAGATGACAATAGCATTTTTCTGGTGGTAGACGTGTTAGGGGACATAACAAGGCAGTCAGGAACTCCCACTCCACGCGGTGTTACAAAGGGGTGAATATCTGCATCACTCCATTTTCTAATGAAATTGAAGTTGTGTTTGTTTGAGGTCTGGCACGCACACTTAAAAAACACGCTGAAGCAAACACATAATGAAATTCCACTGACTAACTGTGAGACAAACACACTGAACACGATGTTTTGAACTGTCAGAACGATGACAGAGTAGAAACAGAGCTGAATTGGGGAAAGACAGATGGAGAGAGAAAGGACAAGAGAGGAAAGGTCGCCAGAAGGACAGATGGATAATAAACCAGCCATCCTGTAGCTTTACCTCTATTCCACGATGTCACCTCTATTCCACTATGTTACCTCTATTCCACTATGTTACCTCTATTCCACTATGTTACCTCTATTCCACTGTTACCTCTATTCCACTGTTACCTCTATTCCACTATGTTACCTCTATTCCACTATTTAATGTTACTATGTTACCTCAATTCCACTGTGTAACTTTACCTCTATTCCACTATGTAATGTTGCCTCTATTCCACTATGTAATGTAACTATGTTACTTCTATTCCACTGTGTAATGTTGCCTCTATTCCACTATGTAATGTAACTATGTTACTTCTATTCCACTGTGTAATGTTACCTCTATTCCACTATGTAATGTAACTATGTTACTTCTATTCCCATATGTTATGTACAGTTGAAGTCGGACGTTTACATACACTTAGGTTGGAGTCATTAAAACTCGTTTTTCAAGCACTCCACAAATTTCTTGTTAACACACTATAGTTTTGGCAAGTCAGTTAGGACATCTACTTTGTGCATGACACAAGTAATTTTTCCAACAATTGTTTACAGACAGAATATTTCACTTATAATTAACTATATCACAAATCCAGTGGGTCAGAAGTAAAAAAGCATGAAAAAGCATGTGCGAGCAAGGAGGCCTACAAACCTGACTCAGTTACACCAGCTCTGTCAGGAGGAATGGGCCAAAAATCATCCAATTTATTGTTGTGGGAAGCCTGTGGAAGGCTACCTGAAACGTTTGACCCAAGTTAAACAATTTAAAGACAGTGCTACCAAATACTAATTGAGTGTATGTAAACTTCTGACCCACTGGGAATGTGATGAAAGAAATAAAAGCTGAAATAAATAATTCTCTCTACTATTATTCTGACATTTCACATTCTTAAAATGAAGTGGTGATCCTAACTGACCTAAGACAGTGAATTTTTACTAGGATTAAATGTCAGGAATTGTGAAAAACTGAGTTTAAATGTATTTGGCTAAGGTGTATGTAAACTGCCTCCACTCAATACTGCCTCTACTCAATACTATTGCCACTAAATACTGCCTCCACTCAATTCTGCCTCCACTCAATTCTGCCTCCACTCAATACTGCCTCCACTCAATTCTGCCTCCACCCAATACTGTCTCTACTCAATACTGCCTCTACTCAATACTGCCTCCACTCAATACTGCCTCCACTCAATACTGCCTCCACTCAATACTGCCTCCACACAATACTGCCTCTACTCAATACTGCCAATACTCAATACTGCCTCTACTCAATACTGCCTCCACTCAATACTGCCTCTACTCAATACTGCCTCCACTCAATACTGCCTCGACTCAATACTGCCTCTACTCAATACTGCCTCCACTCAATACTGCCTCCACTCAATACTGCCTCTACTCAATACTGCCTCTACTCAATACTGACAATACTCAATACTGCCTCCACTCAATACTGCCTCTACTCA
>NC_059448.1:4841869-4859369 GCF_905237065.1 Salmo salar
CCGCCACTCCACCCCTCCGTCCCTCCGCCCCTCCGTCCCTCCACCCCTCCACCCCTCCATCCCTCCATCCCTCCATCCCTTCTCCCCTCATGTTTGTGTTTTTTGACAGGTCAGAGCATGTTCGCCTTTGTATACTGTCGGTATTTACAATCAATTCAAAATCAAGAAAATAATTAACAGAGGGGTTTGACTTTAAGATGAGAGACAAAGAGAGAGGAGGGTAGAGAGAGAGAGAGAGAGAGAGAGAGAGAGAGAGAGAGAGAGAGAGAGAGAGAGAGAGAGAGAGAGAGAGAGAGAGAGAGAGAGAGAGAGAGAGAGAGAGAGAGAGAGAGAGAGAGAGAGAGAGAGAGAGAGAGAGGAAAGAGGAGCCAAGGAATAATGTTTGGATTGTGAGTGATTGTGTTTGTTACTGATGAGGATCCTTTGCCTAAATAGTGGAATTCCCATTTGACCTCTCGTCCTCTCTTCTCCCTCCATCCCTCACTCGTCTCCCTCCTCTCCGTTCCCCCATCCCTCCCTCCTGAGGCCTCCATCTCTCTCTCTCTGTTTTGGCTTCTGGTTCTTGTTGGCCCAGCATTCCGGTCCCTTGAAGATTCTGTCCCATTCCAGAGTTAGAGTTCGGAACATTGTAAAGACTCCGTCCCAAATAGCACCCTAGTCTCTACATAGTGCATTACTTCCCTATGGGCCCTGGTCAAAAGTGGTGCACTATCTAGGGAATAGGGTGCCATTTGGGATAAAACCCCAGTCTCTCCCTCTCTCTCTCTCTATAGCCCCTCCAGCATCACAGAGACAGAGACAGAAACAAACTCAAACCAGACCTTCTCAGACCCAGACACAGCCCTGATCTCTACCATACATACACTCCTTTACTCTCTCTCTCGCTCTCTCTCTCTCTCTCTCTCTCTCTCTCTCTCTCTCTCTCGCTCTCTCTCTCTCTCTCTCTCTCTCTCTCTCTCTCGCACTCTCGCTCTTGCTCTCTCTCTCTCTCTCTCTCTCTCTCTCGCTCTCTCTCTCTCTCTCTCACTCTCTCTCGCTCTCTCTCTCTCTCTCACTCTCTCTCGCTCTCTTGCTCTCTCGCTCTCCCCTCTCTCTTTGTAGCTTTCCCTCATTCTCCCATTCTCTCATTCTCACTTTCTCTCACAAATCTCTATGTCCTTGAGAAGAATACAGTCAATAAGGTGATACTATAATAGTAAGGTAATTCATAATGTAACATATAACGTTAATGTAATCATTTTGTGGTCCTCTGTAGCTCAGTTGTTAGAGCCTGGGGCTTGTAATGACAGGGTGGTGGGTGTGAAGCATGACTATAATAAAAAAGGGTTATTTATTACATTACAAACTTATTTAAGATAAATTCAAAACTTCAAATCATTCCACAAACCTGAGACCCTTTTCCGTCCAGATGTATTCCCAATCCCAGATGTATTCCCAATCCCAGATGTATTCCCAATCCCAGAAGTATCCCCAATCCCAGATGTATTCCCAATCCCAGATGTATTCCCAATCCCAGATGTATTCCCAATCCCAGATGTATCCCCAATCCCAGATGTATTCCCAATCCCAGATGTATCCCCAATCCCAGATGTATTCCCAATCCCAGATGTATCCCCAATCCCAGATGTATTCCCAATCCCAGATGTATTCCCAATCCCAGCAGTATTCCCAATCCCAGATGTATTCCCAATCCCAGATGTATCCCCAATCCCAGATGTATTCCCAATCCCAGATGTATCCCCAATCCCAGATGTATTCCCAATCCCAGATGTATCCCCAATCCCAGATGTATCCCCAATCCCAGATGTATCCCCAATCCCAGATGTATCCCCAATCCCAGATGTATCCCCAATCCCAGATGTATTCCCAATCCCAGATGTATTCCCAATCCCAGATGTATTCCCAATCCCAGATGTATCCCCAATCCCAGATGTATTCCCAATCCCAGATGTATCCCCAATCCCAGATGTATTCCCAATCCCAGATGTATCCCCAATCCCAGATGTATTCCCAATCCCAGATGTATTCCCAATCCCAGATGTATCCCCAATCCCAGATGTATTCCCAATCCCAGATGTATCCCCAATCCCAGATGTATTCCCAATCCCAGATGTATCCCCAATCCCAGATGTATCCCCAATCCCAGATGTATCCCCAATCCCAGATGTATTCCCAATCCCAGATGTATCCCCAATCCCAGATGTATCCCCAATCCCAGATGTATTCCCAATCCCAGATGTATTCCCAATCCCAGATGTATTCCCAATCCCAGATGTATCCCCAATCCCAGATGTATCCCCAATCCCAGATGTATCCCCAATCCCAGATGTATCCCCAATCCCAGATGTATTCCCAATCCCAGATGTATCCCCAATCCCAGATGTATTCCCAATCCCAGATGTATTCCCAATCCCAGATGTATTCCCAATCCCAGATGTATTCCCAATCCCAGATATATTCCCAATCCCAGATATATTCCCAATCCCAGAAGTATTCCCAATCGCAGACACTTGCTTTGCATTCAAGTCTCTCTCCTTCATTATCTCTCTCTTTCACTCTCTCTCTTTTTCTCCCCCCTTCAGCATCTTTTTTTTGTTTTGAGGACAATCAGACTGGGATCATTCCAGGACGATCAGAGCAGGGGCGATTGTTGAAGGGACAGGACAAGCACACACACACACACACACACACACACACACACACACACACACACACACACACACACACACACACACACACACACACACACACACACACACACACACATAATCAGAAACACACAAACAGGATATAAAGCTTGGCCTCCAAAACATCTGCTGCAAACAAACCACAACCAGTAGTCGTTATGGTGTGTGTGTGTGTGTGTGTGTGTGTGTGTGTGTGTGTGTGTGTGTGTGTGTGTGTCTGTGTCCGTGTGTGTGTGTGTGTGTGTCTATGAGTTTGCGTACGCGTGCATCTGTGCGTGTTTGTTTATACTCCAAACCACAACAAGAAGTTGTAGGATAAAGCAGAAATGGAAACCAGGGATAATCACATTCCTGCACAAACCTCCCCAAGACAGTAGACTAGAGGAAGGAGAGGAGGAGAGGAACGGAGGAGGAGGAGGAGGAGGAGGAGGAGGAGGAGGAGGAAGAGGGGAGGAGGAGGGGAGGAGGAGAGGAGGGGAGGAGGAGCAGAGGAGGGGAGGATGAGGAAGAGGAGGGGAGGATGAGGAGGAGGGGGAGGAGGGGAGTAGGAGGGGAGGAGGGGAGGATGAGGAGGAGGGGGAGGAGGAGGAGCGGAGGATGAGGAGGAGGAGGAGGGGGAGGAGGAGGGGAGGAGGGGAGGAAGGGAGGATGAGGAGGAGGAGGAGGAGGGGAGGAGGGGAGGAGGAGGAGGAGGAGGAGGGGAGGATGAGGGGAGGAGGAGGAGGAGAGGAGGAGGGGAGGATGAGGAGGAGAGGAGGAGGAGGGGAGGAGGAGGAAGAGAACAGATGGGGAGAAAGAGAGGAGGATGGGGAGGAAGAGAGGAGAGGAGGAGGAGGAGGAGGAGGAGGAGGGGAGGAGGAGTGGAGAGGAAGAGGAGGGGACGAGGGGAGGAGAGGAGAGGGGAGGAAGAGAGAAGAGGAGGATGAGGAGAAATGGCGCCGTCTAGCCCCCGTAACGAATGTTAACGTTTCATCGCTAATGAAAACGATAGAATCTAACAGGTGAATGTTTTTGGCCCAGGAGTGTGTGTGAGAGCATGCATCCCATGTGTGGCTATCCACAGTAATCTGTGTTAAGCACGTATCTTTAGCCCTCACGTTTTCCATACAGTGTTAAGTGTTTAACTGCAGTGAGACCTCGGCCTAGCCTTCTATCACCTCATGACAACATTTATTTCTGCGTCTTCACCACCATTGATGAACTCGTTGACATGGCAACGCGTTAGTGCAATGTGGCCCGATAACCCGAGGGGTTCTCGTTGTCTGTAATGCTCCCAGTGTGTGTGTGTGTGTGTGTGTGTGTGTGTGTGTGTGTGTGTGTGTGTGTGTGTGTGTGTGTGTGTGTGTGTGTGTGTGTGTGTGTGTGTGTGTGTGTGTGTGTGTGTGTGTGTGTGTGTGAGTGTGCATTGGATATGAGAACTCTCTGGTCAATGTTGTCTTCCAATGCTAGAGTATGACTCACATCCCTTAGCCTGGCAGTGTTAGTTTTCACATCTCTTAGCCTGGTAGTGCTAGTTTTCACATCTCTTAGCCTGGCAGTGTTAGTTTTCACATCCCTTAGCCTGGTAGTGCTAGTTTTCACATCTCTTAGCCTGGTAGTGCTAGTTTTCACATCTCTTAGCCTGGCAGTGTTAGTTTTCACATCTCTTAGCCTGGTAGTGCTAGTTTTCACATCTCTTAGCCTGGCAGTGTTAGTTTTCACATCTCTTAGCCTGGCAGTGTTAGTTTTCACATCCCTTAGCCTGGCAGTGCTAGTTTTCACATCCCAGCTACTTTATGGCCACCATGCTCATCAATCATAAACACACACACACACACACACACACACCTCGAGAGGTGAGTTTTCACGGCCACCAGCTGAGGTTGTCTAGTCCCCACCCATCATCCACACAGGTTGGCAGAGACAGGACAACGGTGTAGGGAGAGGGGAATCAACTCGCATACAGACAGGCCCACACCTCCAGGGCCGAGGCAAAGCAAGGTGTCACAGAGAGAGGAACTCAATCACACCAGTACAACCACTTCAGAGTTTCAGTACGAAAATCAAGCCAGGAAATTCAAACAGATGAAAATGAACAGGAAGTGTAATATTTCAGGGTTGCTTCATCTACAGTAGCACACACAGTTACAGGAAGTGTAATATGTTTCCTTAAACCCATCTAGTCTCCACAGCCTTCATTATAGTAGTAGGGTGATGGAATGAGTTATGCAGGAGACGAAGCTTGTCTGATAACGGTAAGGATTTAGTTCACCAGAGGCAGGAGACGAAGCTTGTCTGATAACGGGAATGATTTAGTTCACTAGAGGCAGGAGACGAAGCTTGTCTGATAACGGTAAGGATTTAGTTCACCAGAGGCAGGAGACGAAGCTTGTCTGATAACGGTAATGATTTAGTTCACTAGAGGCAGGAGACGAAGCTTGTCTGATAACGGTAATGATTTAGTTCACCAGAGGCAGGAGACGAAGCTTGTCTGATAACGGTGAGGATTAATTTCACCAGAGGCAGGAGACGAAGCTTGTCTGATAACGGTAATGATTTAGTTCACTAGAGGCAGGAGACGAAGCTTGTCTAATAACGGTAAGGATTTAGTTCACCAGAGGCAGGAGACGAAGCTTGTCTGATAACGGTAAGGATTTAGTTCACCAGAGGCAGGAGATATACCATATAAACAGCAGTATGTGGACATCGTTTCAGATTAGTAGATTCAGCTATTTTAGCCACACCCGTCGCTGACAGGTGTACAGAATCGACCACACAGCCATGCCATCTCCATAGACAAACATTGGCAGTAAAATGGTCCGTACTGAAGAGCTCAGTGACTTTCATCGTGGCACCGTCATAGGATGTCACCTTTCCAACAAGTTAGTTTGTCAAATTTCTGCCCTGCTAGAGCTGCCCTGGTCAACTGTAAGTGTTGTTATTGTGAAGTGGAAACGTCTAGGAGCAACAACGGCTCAGCCGCAATGTGAGAGACCACACAAGCTCCCAGAACCCAAATACCTCATCCCCATATTGTTATTTATTTTTTTGCTCCTTTGCACCCCAGTATCTCTACTTGCACGTTCATCTTCTGCACATCTATCACTCCAGTGTTTAATTGCTAAATTGCAATTATTTCGCCACTATGGCCTATTTATTGCCTTACCTCCTTAATCTTACTACATTTGCACTCACTGTATACAGACTTTTCTATTGTGTTATTGACTGTACGTTTGTTTATCTCATTGTTGTTTGCGTCGCACTGCTTTGTTCTATCTTGGCCAGGTCGCAGTTGTAAATGAGAACTTGTTCTCAACTTGCCTACCTGGTTAACTTCTTTGGAATAGGGGGCAGTATTTTCACGGCCGGATAAAAAAACGTACCTGATTTAATCTGGTTACTACTCCTGCCCGGAAACTAGAATATGCATATAATTAGTAGATTTGGATAGAAAACACTCTAATGTGTCTAAAACTGTGGCGGATGTCAAAATAGCTAGCTGTGATGGCCGAGCTATGTACTCAGAATATTGCAAAATGTGCTCTCTCGAAAAGCTATTTTAAAATCGGACATAGCGATTGCATAAAGGAGTTCTGTATCTATAATTCTTAAAATAATTGTTATGTTTTTTGTGAACGTTTATCATGAGTAATTTAGTAAATTCACCGGAAGTTTTCGGTGGGTATGCTAGTTCTGAACATCACATGCTAATGTAAAAAACTAGTTTTTGATATAAATATGAACTTGATTGAACAAAACATGCATGTATTGTATAACATAATGTCCTAGGAGTGTCATCTGATGAAGATCATCAAAGGTTAGTGCTGCATTTAGCTGTGGTTTGGGTTTATGTGACATATATGCTTGCTTAGAAAATGGCTGTGTGATTATTTGTGTCTATGTACTCTCCTAACATAATCTAATATTTTGCTTTCGCTGTAAAGCCTTTTTGAAATTGGACAACGTGGTTAGATTAACGAGAGTCTTATCTTTAAAATGGTGTAAAATAGTTGATTGTTTGGGAAAATTGAATTTTGGTATTTTAGTTGGTTTTGTATTTCGCGCCGTGCGATGCCATTGGCTAGGGGTTCCGCAGGCGGAACAGGGTTCCGCTAGCGGAACGTCTGTCCTCAACAGGTTAACTGCCTTGGTCAGGGGGCAGAACGACAGATTTTTACCTTGTCAGCTCGGGGATTCGATCCAGCGACCTTTCGTTTACTGGCCCAACACTCTAACCACTAGGCTACCTAACCTACAACCTTCCCCATCTGCGGTGAACGGTGACAGAGCGGTGTTTGTCAGACCATGGGACATCACGAAAAATCTATCTTCTCACAAAGTTGTCTGTAGCTTCCGAACCACTCGATGGAAAGGTGAGACTCTCACGAACACGTACATGTTTTGCTCTAGGACGCCTACAAGCCTCACAAGGATTGTATGAAGGTATCCCAGTACCAGTTGAACAGATGAATGGAAGTATATTTTCATTCATCTTTTTTGGGGGGGAGGGAGAGGAAAGGGGTGAGGGGAGAGAATGAGTGAGGGGGATGTGGAATGAGGGGGAGGAGGATTGAGGGGGAGGAGTGACCCTGTGTGTGTGATCTCCCCGTCTCTATGACCCGGTGTTGTTGTTTCCAACGTGGCGAAACAGGCAAGATGTACATGACCAAATATCTCCTTCCAAAATGGGCATTAATATGGAGTTGGTCCCCCCTTTTTCCGTTATAACAGCCTCCACTCTTCTGGGAAGGCTTTCCACTAGATGTTGGCACATTGCTGTGGGACTTGCTTCCATTCAGCCACAAGAGCAATAGTGGGCGATTAGGCCTGGATCGCAGTCGGTGTTCCAATTCATCCCAAAGGTTTTCGAAGGGGTTGAGATCAGGGCTCTGTGCAGGCCAGTCAAGTTCTTCCACACCGATCTCTACAAACCATTTCTGTATTGTCATGCTGAAACAGGAAAGGGCCGCAAAGTTAGAAGCACAGTATCGTCTAGAATGTCATTGTATGCTGTAGCGTAAAGATTTCCCTTCACTGGAACTAAGGGGTCTAGCCTGAACCATGAAAAACAGCCCCAGACCATTATTCCTCCTCCACCAAACTTTACAGTTGGCACTATGCATTGGGGCAGTTAGCATTCTCCTGGCATCCGCCGAACCCAGATTCATCGGTCGGACTGCCAGATGGTGAAGCGTGATTCATCACTCCAGAGAACGTGTTTCCACTGCTCCAGAGTCCATTGGCAGCGAGCTTTACACCACTCCAGCCGACGCTTGGCATTGTGCATGGTGATCTTAGGCTTACGTTCGGCTGCTCGGCCATGGAAATGAATGAAGCTCCCAACGAACAGTTATTGTGCTGCCGTTGCTTCCAGAGGCAGTTTGTAACTCGATAGTGAGTGTTGCAACCGAGGACAGACAATTTTTACTCATTTCAGAACTGGACAGTCCCATTTTTTTAAATATTTTTTTATTTTTCACCTTTATTTAACCCACCTACCCCGGGCGCCGAAGACGTGGATGTCGATTAAGTGTTATGATTAAAATTATTAAAAGACGAAAAAGCAATTGTGTTGAATTGTGTTCGGGAAAAAAGAACATAGAGTTGGTTTTAAAAAGGAGTGTTAATATTTCCTTTAGTACCGAAATCTATAAGTGTCTGTCCGACATCTCAACTTACCCCATACCTGCCAAGAGACCACTTCTTTAGACAAAATATATTTTCAAAACTGTGATGTGGAATTCTAATCATTTCCAGGGATACACAATATCCTGAAATATAAGTAGATATCTTTGTTAGGAACATGATGCACCACTGTCAGAGAAACAAGATGTCCCACTGTCAGAGAAACAAGATGTCCCACTGTCAGAGAAACAAGATGTCCCACTGTCAGAGAAACAAGATGTCCCACTGTGAGAGAAACAAGATGTCCCACTGTCAGAGAAACAAGATGATGTCCCACTGTCAGAGAAACAAAATGTCCCACTGTCAGAGATACAAGATGATGTCCCACTGTCAGAGAAACAAGATGATGTCCCACTGTCAGAGAAACAAGATGATGTCCCACTGTCAGAGAAACAAGATGATGTCCCACTGTCAGAGAAACAAAATGTCCCACTGTCAGGGAAACAAGATGTCCCACTGTCAGAGAAACAAGATGTCCCACTGTCAGAGAAACAAGATGATGTCCCACTGTCAGAGATACAAGATGATGTCCCACTGTCAGAGAAACAAGATGTCCCACTGTCAGAGAAACAAGATGATGTCCCACTGTCAGAGAAACAAGATGATGTCCCACTGTCAGAGAAACAAGATGATGTCCCACTGTCAGAGATACAAGATGATGTCCCACTGTCAGAGATACAAGATGTCCCACTGTCAGAGAAACAAAATGCGGAACAGATGTCCCACTGTCAGAGATACAAGATGTCCCACTGTCAGAGAAACAAGATGATGTCCCACTGTCAGAGATACAAGAGATGTCCCACTGTCAGAGAAACAAGATGTCCCACTGTCAGAGAAACAAGATGATGTCCCACTGTCAGAGAAACAAGATGATGTCCCACTGTCAGAGAAACAAGATGTCCCACTGTCAGAGAAACAAGATGATGTCCCACTGTCAGAGATACAAGATGTCCCACTGTCAGAGAAACAAGATGATGTCCCACTGTCAGAGATACAAGGATGTCCCACTGTCAGAGAAACAAGATGTCCCACTGTCAGAGATACAGAGATGTCCCACTGTCAGAGATACAAGATGTCCCACTGTCAGAGAAACAAGATGATGTCCCACTGTCAGAGAAACAAGGATGTCCCACTGTCAGAGATACAAGATGTCCCACTGTCAGAGAAACAAGATGATGTCCCACTGTCAGAGATACAAGATGATGTCCCACTGTCAGAGAAACAAGATGTCCCACTGTCAGAGATACAAGATGTCCCACTGTCAGAGAAACAAGATGATGTCCCACTGTCAGAGATACAAGATGATGTCCCACTGTCAGAGATACAACATGATGTCCCACTGTCAGAGAAACAAGATGTCCCACTGTCAGAGAAACAAGATGATGTCCCACTGTCAGAGAAACAAGATGTCCCACTGTCAGAGATACAAGATGTCCCACTGTCAGAGAAACAAGATGTCCCACTGTCAGAGATACAAGATGATGTCCCACTGTCAGAGATACAGGATGTCCCACTGTCAGAGAAACAAGATGATGTCCCACTGTCAGAGAAACAAGATGATGTCCCACTGTCAGAGAAACAAGATGTCTGCCAACTTTGGATCTTGGTCTCAGCTGTGTCTTGTTTGTCTGTTCACCAGAACTCAGTTTGAAGCTTTGGAGAGGAAGAATATGTGGGACTATTTCAAACAATACATTTCCCCCCTCCTCCCTCCCCTCCAGTCAGCTTGTTCACTAGAGACAAGGACAGACACTCATGCACACGTATATACACACATCACACAACAACACACACACACACACACACACTGCAACCATATTCTCCCACTTAGCATCTAATTTGTAGCCATACGAGGGGAGGGTCCCAAGACTTTCCTTCTGACCTTTCTCAGTGTTCTAGAATATGCCAGAATGTTCCAGAATGTTGCCATCCTCTCTCTTTAAAGGGTCAGTGCAGTCAAAAACAATATAGATTCCCCCCCGTGTTTATAGGTTGGAATAATACTATGAAATTGTGGAAATTATGATAATGCCCTTTTTAGTGTAAGAGCTGTTTGAAAAGACAGCGTGTCTTGCATGAGTAGGTTTTAGTGGTGACATCACCAGGAGGTATAAGTTATTGGACCAATAACAAAACCCTCCTCTCTGCCAATAACATTTGGTTGTCAGGTTACACATTCCTCCCATTAGGGCCCTCACTCAGACCACTCCCAGACAGTCCTAGCAAAACAATTCTTGAGAAATAGCATTTTGCTATTTAAGCTTTATTGTTTATTTTTGACAATTTTATTTGAAAACAATCACAGTAATGTACTTAATTGTTACCCAGAAATAATTTGGTATTGAGATGAAAATGGCTGCATTGGGCCTTTAACACCACTATGAGAGAATGACTCCACACTAATTCCTCTGGTCTTCTTCCTCCTCCTCCTCCTCCTCCTCCCCTGATTTTCAAAGGACCAGAACATCAGGCAATGGCCATGCTGTCTTTCAACTCCTCCTCCTCCTCTTTATCCCTTCATCCTTCATCCCTCCTTCTCTCTCTCTCTCTCTTTCTCTCTCTCTTCTGATGAGAAAGTCTTAGCTGTGACTGGTTTGTGGTCATCAGAGAGAGAGAGAGAGAGAGAGAGACAGAACAGAGAGACAGAACAGAGAGAGAGAGAGAGGGAACAGAGAGACAGAACAGAGAGAGAGAGAGAGGGAACAGAGAGGGAGAGAGAGAGAGGGAGAGAGAGAGAGAGGGAACAGAGAGAGAGAGAGAGAGAGAGAGAGAGAGAGAGAGAGAGGGAACAGAGAGGGAGAGAGAGAGAACAGAGAGAGAGAGAGGGAACAGAGAGGGAGGGAGAGAGCGAGAAAGAGAAGGAGGAATATTGGAAGCTGTACGCATCGTTACAAGCCATCAGGATGCAAGTTTTCAATTTGTGGTAATTACTACAAGCTGAGAGGAGAGGGCGTAGATGGTGAAAGGGTTGTTTAAAGTCTTGTCTTGGGGGAGAAGGGGGGAGGGGTGGCAGGTTTACAGGACCCTAAGATTTGGGACCCCACTTGGTCATGGGTCGTCCCTGAACCCTGACACAGTGGTCAGATTGTGATGTTGGACCATGACGAAGGACCGTGACGAAGGACCCTGACGAAGGACCGTGGATCATCTGTTTCTGACTCAGCAATAAAACTGTGTCTCCGCTCTCATCTCAACTCTTTTCCAAGGAGGAAGTAAAAGCGTTGTGTCACGTTTACATTTTTTCCCGCACAATGTCACTAACTGTGAGAGGTGAACGTGTGCCGTCACGTGTTGTCCCCATCTGTTACTCTGTTTAGCTCCTCTGATGATCCAGGTGAGAGCTGAATGGCTGACGTAAATCTGAAAACACTCACAGACAAAGAAGTGTGGGATCAACATATACCGGTAGTTGAGCAGGTCACCTGAGGTCAGTCTCCCCTTCTCATTGAGCAGGTCACCTGAGGTCAGTCTCTTCTTCTCATTGAGCAGGTCACCTGAGGTCAGTCTCTTCTTCTCATTGAGCAGGTCACCTGAGGTCAGTCTCTTCTTCTCATTGAGCAGGTCACCTGAGGTCAGTCTCTTCTTCTCATTGAGCAGGTCACCTGAGGTCAGTCTCTTCTTCTCATTGAGCAGGTCACCTGAGGTCAGTCTCTTCTTCTCATTGAGCAGGTCACCAGAGATCAGTCTCTTCTTCTCATTGAGCAGGTCACCTGAGGTCAGTCTCTTCTTCTCATTGAGCAGGTCACCAGAGATCAGTCTCCTCTTCTCATTGAGCAGGTCACCAGAGATCAGTCTCCACTTCTCCAATAAACAGAGGGATTTTTGTTCTGTCCTTCTTGCTCCTTCCCTCTCTTTCTCTCCCACTCTTTCCCTTCTACTCCATCTCCCTTACCCCCTCTTTACTTTTCACCCCTACCCTGCTCTCTCTCTTCACTCCGTCTGCCTCTATGTTCCCTTTCTCTTCCTCTCTCTTCTCTCTCTTCTCTCTCTTTTCTCTCCGTCTGCCTCTCTCTCTTCTCTTTCTCTTCCTCTCTCTTCTCTCTTCTCTCTCTTCTCTTCGTCTGCTTCTCTGTCCTCTCTCTCTTCCGCTCTCTTCTCTCCGTCTGCCTCTCTCTTCTCTATCTTCTGCTTCTCTGTCCTCTCTCTCTTCTCTTTTCTATTTTCTGAGACAGCAGAAAGGTTAGTTATGGAAATATGAAACAGGAGGTAAAACTCTCCAGACATATCTTAACTACTCTACGGCTGAGCACACACACACACACACACACACACACACACACACACACACACACACACACACACACACACACACACACACACACACACACACACACACACACACACACACACAGACACACCCAGACACACACACCCAGACACACAACACACACACACACACACACACACACACACACACACACACACACACACACACACACACACACACACACACACACACACACTCAGACACACACACACTCAGACACACACACACACACACACACACACACACACACACACACACACACACACACACACACACACACACAAAAACACACACTCAGACACAAACACACACTCAGACACACACACACACAAACACACACTCAGACACACACACAAACATGCACTCAGACACACACACACACACAAAAACACACACTCAGACACACACACACACCTTCTCCTGTGTCTCTGTGTAACCGGGCCGTATGACCGTTAAGCTAATTACCATCTCCGCTCTGTCTCTCGTTAGATGCTGTGTGTGTGTGTGTGTGTGTGTGTGTGTGTGTGTGTGTGTGTGTGTGTGTGTGTGTGTGTGTGTGTGTGTGTGTGTGTGTGTGTGTGTCAAATCAAATTGTATTGGTCACATACTCATGGTTAACAGATGTCAATGCGAGTGTAGCAAAATGCTTGTGCTTCTAGTTCCGGCAATGCAGTAATATCTAAACAAGCAATCTAAGAAATTCACAACGACTACCTTATACACACAAATGTAAAGAAATGAATAAGAATATATATATGAACTCAGCAAAAAAAGAAACGTCTCTCACTGTCAACTGTGTTTACTTTCAGCAAACTTAACGTGTGTAAATATTTGCATGAACATAACAAGATTCAACAACAGACATAAACTGAACAAGTTCCACAGACATGTGACTAAAAGAAATGGAATAATGTGTCCCTGAACAAAGGGGGAGTCAAAGGCACCTGCAAGTTCCCGTACATTTCTGGGGGGAATGGCCCTAGACCTCACCCTCCAATCCAGCAGGTCTCAGACGTGCTCAATGGGATTGAGATCCGGGCTCTTCGCTGGCCATGGCAGGACACTGACATTCCTGTCTTGCAGGAAATCACGCACAGAACGAGCAGTATGGCTGGTGGCATTGTCATGCTGGAGCGTCATGTCAGGATGAGCCTGCAGGAAGGGTACCACATGAGGGAGGAGGATGTCTTCCCTGTAACGCACAGCGTTGAGATTGCCTGCAATGACAACAAACTCAGTCTGATGATGCTGTGACACACCGCCCCAGACCATGACGGACCCTCCACCTCCAAATCGATCCCGCTCCAGAGTACAGGCCTCGGTCTAACGCTCATTCCTTCGACGATAAACGCGAATCCGACCATCACCGCTGGTGAGACAAAACCCCGACTCGTCAGTGAAGAGCAGTTTTTGCCAGTCCTGTCTGGTCCAGCGACGGTGGGTTGTGCCATAGGCGACGTTGTTGCCGGTGATGTCTGGTGAGGACCTGCCTTACAACAGGCCTACAAGCCGTCAGTCCAGCCTCTTTCAGCCTATTTCGGGACAGTCTGAGCACTGATGGAGGGATTGTGCATTCCTGGTGTAACTCGGGCAGTTGTTGTTGCCATCCTGTAC
Organism: Salmo salar; assembly: GCF_905237065.1. Taxonomy (NCBI): domain Eukaryota; kingdom Metazoa; phylum Chordata; class Actinopteri; order Salmoniformes; family Salmonidae; genus Salmo; species Salmo salar. The sequence continues at coordinate 4,856,102 of NC_059448.1, forward strand.
CTGTCCCGCAGGTGTGATGTTCGGATGTACCGATCCTGTGCAGGTGTTGTTACACATGGTCTGCCACTGCGAGGACGATCAGCTGTCCGTCCTGTCTCCCTGTAGCACTGTCTTAGGCGTCTCACAGTACGGACATGGCAATTTATTGCCCTGGCCACATCTGCAGTCCTCATGCCTCCTTGCAGCATGCCTAAGGCACGTTCACGAAGATGAGCAGGGACCCTGGGCATCTTTCTTTTGGTGTTTTCAGAGTCAGTAGATAGGCCTCTTCAGTGTCCTAAGTTTTTATAACTGTGACCTTAATTGCCTACCGTCTGTAAGCTGTTAGTTTCATAATGACAGTTCCACAGGTGCATGTTCATTAATTGTTTATGGTTCATTGAAGCATGTTTAAACCCTTTACAATGAAGATCTGTGAAGTTATTTGGATTTTTACGAATTATCTTTGAAAGACAGGATCCTGAAAAAGGAATGTTTATTTTTTTGCTGTGTTTATAAATATATGGATGAGCGATGGCTTTGCGGCACAGGCAAGATGCAGTAGATGGTATAGAGTATAAACATATGAGGTGAGTAATGTAGGATATGTAGACATTATTAAAGTGGTGTTATTTAAAGTGACTAGTGACACCTTTGTTAAATCCATTAATTTAAGTGGCTAGAGATTTGAGTCAGTATGTTGTCAGCAGCCTCTCTGTGTTAGTGATGGCTGTTTAACAGTCTGATGGCCTTGAGATGGAAGCTGTTTTTCAGTCTCTCGGTCCCAGCTTTGATGCACCTGTACTGACCTCCCCTTCTGGATGATAGCGGGGTGAACAGACAGTGGCTCGGGTGGTTGTTGTCCTTGATGATCTTTTTGGCCTTCCTGAGACATCGGGTGGTGTAGGTGTCCTGGAGGGCAGGCAGTTTGCACCCGGTGTTGCATTGTGCAGACCGCACTACCCTTTGGAGAGTCTTGCGGTTGTGGGTGGAGCAGTTGCCGTACCAGGCGGTGATACAGCCCGACAGGATGCTCTCAATTGTGCATCTGTAAAAGTTTGTGAGGGTTTTAGTTGACAAGCAGAATTTCGTCAGCCTCCGAATTTCGTCAGCCTCCTGAGGTTGAAGAGGCGCAGTTGCCCCTTCTTCACCACGCTGGCTGTGTGGGTGGACCATTTACACCGTGGTACTTAAAACTTTACACCTCCTTCACTACTGTCCCGTCGATGTGGATAGGGGGATGCTCCCTCTGCTGTTTCCTGAAGTCCACGATCATCTCCTTTCTTTTGTTGATGTTGAGTGAGAGGTTATTTTCCTGACACCACACTCCCAGGGCCCTCACCTCCTCTCTGTAGGCTGTCTTGTCATTGTTGGTAATCAGGCCTACCACTGTAGTGTCGTCTGCAAACTTGATGATTGAGTTGGAGGCGTGCATGGCCACGCAGTCATGGGTGAACAGGGAGTACAGGAGAGGGCTGAGAACGCACCCTTGTGGGGCCCCGGTGTTGAGGATCAGCGGGGTGGAGATGTTGTTTCCTACCCTCACCACCTGGGGGGCACAGGGCGGGGTCGAGACCCAGGGTCTCGAGCTTAATGACAAGGTTGGAGGGTACTATGGTGTTAACCTCTATGGGCTAGGTGGGACGCTTGCGTCCCACCTACGTAACAGCCAGTTGCAGCCTGTGGCGCGATTTTCAAAACCTTAAATATCCTATTACTTCAATTTCTCAAACATATGACTATTTTACAGCTATTTAAAGACAAGACTCTCGTTAATCTAACCACACTGTCCGATTTCAAAAAGGCTTTACAACGAAAGCAAAACATTAGATTATGTCAGCAGAGTACCCAGCCAGAAATAATCAGACACCCATTTTTCAAGCCAGCATATAATGTCACCAAAACCCAGAAGACAGCTAAATGCAGCACTAACCTTTGATGATCTTCATCAGATGACAACCCTAGGACATTATGTTATACAATACATGCATGTTTTGTTCAATCAAGTTCATATTTATATCAAAAACCAGCTTTTTACATTAGCATGTGACGTAGCAGTGACTAGCATACCCACCGCAACACATCCGGAATTCGTAACATTTTACTAAATTACTCACGATAAACGTTCACAAAAAGCATAACAATTATTTTAAGAATTATAGATAAAGAACTCCTCTATGCACTCGATATGTCCGATTTTAAAATAGCTTTTCGGTGAAAGCACATTTTGCAATATTCTCAGTAGATAGCCCAGGCATCACAGGGCTAGCTATTTAGACACACAGCAAGTTTAGCACTCACCAAAGTCAGATTTACTATAATAAAAAGTTTGATTACCTTTTGCTGTCTTCGTCAGAATGCACACCCAGGACTTCTACTTCAATAACAAATGTTGGTTTGGTCCAAAATAATCCATAGTTATATCCGAATAGCGGCGTATTGTTTGTGCGTTCAAGACACTATCCGAAAGGGTAAATAAGGGTGACGAGCATGGCGCAATTCGTGCCAAAAAAATTCTAAATATTCCATTAACGTACTTCGAAGCATGTCAACCGCTGTTTAAAATCTATTTTTACGCCATTTTTCTCGTAAAAAGCGATAATATTCCAACCAGGAATCTCCTTTTCGGTAAACAGACGAAAGAAAATAAAGCATGGGGTCGACTCGGGCACGCGCCTAAGCCCATTGTCCTCTGATCGGCCACTTGCCAAAAGCGATAATGTGTTTCAGCCAGAGGCTGCCTCGATATCGTTCAGCTTTTTCCCGGGCTCTGAGAGCATATGGGAGCCGTAGGAAGTGTCACATTAGAGCAAAGATCCTCAGTCTTCAATAAAAAGAGCCAAGATGAAACACAACTTGTCAGACAGGCCACTTCCTGAATGGAATCTTCTCAGGTTTTGGCCTGCCATATGAGTTCTGTTATACTCACAGACACCATTCAAACAGTTTTAGAAACTTTAGGGTGTTTTCTATCCAAAGCCAATAATTATATGCATATTCTAGTTACTGGGCAGGAGTAGTAACCAGATTAAATCGGGTACGTTTTTAATCCGGCCGTGTCAATACTGCCCCCTAGCCCTAACAAGTTAAAAAGTTAAAATGTTTTACTCACGTTGGCCGAAGAGAGCCCACAGGCTTTGGTGCACTACTCTTAGTCTAGTACCCATGATGCACTGCTTTTAGTCCAGTACCCATGATGCACTGCTCTTAGTCCAGGACCCATGATGCACTGCTCTTAGTCCAGGACCCATGATGCACTGGGAGGTTTTTCATTTTCTCTGGCTTGCTA
>NC_059448.1:4864369-4939369 GCF_905237065.1 Salmo salar
CAATCCAAGCTTGATGCCCTCAATCTCACACAAATTATCAATGAACCTACCACGTACAACCCCAAAGCCGTAAACACAGGCACCCTCATAGATATCATCCTAACCAACGTGCCCTCTAAATACACCTCTGCTGTTTTCAACCAGGATCTCAGCGATCACTGCCTCATTGCCTGCATCCGTAATGGGTCAGCGGTCAAACGACCTACACTCATCACTGTGAAACGCTCCCTGAAACATTTCAACGAGCAAGCCTTTCTAATCGACCTGGCCCTGGTATCCTGGAAGGATATTGACCTCATCCCGTCAGTAGAGGATGCCTGGTTATTTAAAAAAAATGCCTTCCTCACCATCTTAAATAAGCATGCCCCTTTCAAGAAATTTAGAACCAGGAACAGATATAGCCTTTGGTTCTCCCCAGACCTGACTGCCCTTAACCAACACAAAAATATCCTGTGGCGTTCTGCATTAGCATCGAACTGCCCCCGCAATACACACAGGCAGTTAGAAACGCCAAGGCTAGCTTTTTCAAACAGAAATTGCTTCCTGCAACTCAAACTCTAAAAAGTTCTGGGACACTGTAAAGTCCATGGAGAATAAGAACACCTCCTCCCAACTGCCCACTGCACTGAGGCTAGGAAACTCTGTCACCACCGATAAGCCCACTATAATTGAGAATTTCAATAAGCATTTTTCTACGGCTGGCCATGCTTTCCACCTAACTAACCCTACTGCATTCAACAGCACTGCACCCCCACAGCTACTCGCCCAAGCCTCCCCCATTTCTCCTTCTCCCAAATACATTCAGCTGATGTTCTGAAAGAGCTGCAAAATCTGGACCCCTACAAATCAGCTGGGCTTGACAATCTGGACCCTTTCTTTCTAAAATTATCTGCCGAAATTATTGCAACCCCTATTACTAGCCTGTTCAACCTCTCTTTCGTGTCGTCTGAGATTCCCATAGATTGGAAAGCAGCTGCTGTCATCCCCCTCTTCAAAGGAGGTGACACTCTTGACCCAAATTGCTACAGACCTATATCCATCCTACCCTGCCTTTCTAAGGTCTTCGAAAGCCAAGTCAACAAACAGATTACCGACCATTTCGAATCCCACCGCACCCTCTCCGCTATGCAATCTGGTTTCAGAGCTGGTCATGGGTGCACCTCAGCCACGCTCAAGGTCCTAAACGACATCGTAACCGCCATCGATAAGAAACAATACTGTGCTGCCGTATTCATTGACCTGGCCAAAGCTTTTGACTCTGTTAATCACCACATCCTCATCAGCAGACTCAGTAGCCTTGGTTTCTCAAACGATTGCGTCGCCTGGTTCACCAACTACTTCTCTGATAGAGTTCAGTGTGTCAAATCGGAGGGCCTGCTGTCCGGACCTCTGGCAGTCTCTATGGGGGTACCACAGGGTTCAATTCTTGGGCCAACTCTTTTCTCTGTATACATCAATGATGTCGCACTTGCTGCTGGTGAATCTCTGATCCACCTCTACGCAGACGACACCATTCTGTATACTTCTGGCCCTTCTTTGGACACTGTGTTAACAACCCTCCAGACGAGCTTCAATGCCATACAACTCTCCTTCCGTGGTCTCCAACTGCTCCTAAATACAAGTAAAACTAAATGCATGCTCTTCAACCGATCGCTGCCTGCACCTGTCCGCCTGTCCAGCATCACTTCTCTGGACGGTTCTGACTCAGAATTTGTGGACAACTACAAATACCTAGGTGTCTGGTTAGACTGCAAACTCTCCTTCCAGACTCACATCAATCATCTCCAATCCAAAGTTAAATCTAGAATTGGCTTCCTATTTCGCAACAAAGCATCCTTCACTCATGCTGCCAAACATACCCTCGTAAAACTGACCATCCTACCAATCCTCGACTTCGGCGATGTCATTTACAAAATAGCCTCCAATACCCTACTCAACAAACTGGATGCAGTCTATCACAGTGCCATCCGTTTTGTCACCAAAGCCCCATATACTACCCACCACTGCGACCTGTACGCTCTCGTTGGCTGGCCTTCGCTTCATAATCGTCGCCAAACACATTGGGTCCAGGTCATCTACAAGACCCTGCTAGGTAAAGTCCCCCCTTATCTCCGCTCACTGGTCACCATAGCAGCACCCACCTGTAGCACGCGCTCCAGCAGGTATATCTCTCTGGTCACCCCTAAAGCCAACTCCTCCTTTGGTCATCTCTCCTTCCAGTTCTCTGCTGCCAATGACTGGAACGAACTACAAAAATCTCTGAAACTGGAAACACTTATCTCCCTCACTAGCTTTAATCACCAGCTATCAGAGCAGCTCCCAGATCACTGCACCTGTACATAGCCCATCTATAATTTAGCCCAAACTACTACCTCTTCCCCTACTGTATTTATTTATTTTATTTATTATTTTGCTCCTTTGCACCATATTATTTATATTTTAACTTTGAACTTTCTTCAAATTATAATTCTACCATTCCAGTGTTTTACTTGCTATACTTTATTCACTTTGCCACCATGGCCTTTTTTTGCCTTTACCTCCCTTATCTCACCTCATTTGCTCACATTGTATATAGTATCATTTTTGTCTACAGTATCATTGATTGTATGTTGTTTTACTCCATGTGTAACTCTGTGTTTTTGTATGTTGTCGAACTGCTTTGCTTTATCTTGGCCAGGTCGCAATTGTAAATGAGAACTTGTTCTCAACTTGCCTACCTGGTTAAATAAAGGTGAAATAAAATGAATTGAATTGAATAGAGAGATGTCATAATTCAGCCCTTTATTAGACTTGTATGTTTGTTGGGTAGACGGTTTAAGAGATAGATAGGTGGAGAGATAAGGCTATTATTTCCATGTAAAAAGGACTCACAAGCATCAACATGTGTATAGGAGCATATCAAATTGGGTGTCAAATGAAAAGCATTCATATGAAAAGCAACCATAGTAGTCCATATTTTGGGAAAATTAAGGCATAGATACAGTTTTCCCACCATTTTAAATCCTAAAATTAGAAACATCAAAGGCTTTGATTTCTGGTCAAACAGATGGAAAGGGGGTCTTAGAAAACATCTACCAGAAAAAGTCAAAAAATATATATATAAAAAATACATAAAAACACAATGATGTCATTTCCATGTTAAAGGAGCCAAGAGGACCAGGTCAATTCCATGTAAAAGGAGCCAAGAGGCCCAGGTCAATTCCATGTAAAATGAGCCAAGAGGCCCAGGTCAATTCCATGTAAAAGGAGCCAAGAGGCCCAGGTCAATTCCATGTAAAAGGAGCCAAGAGAACCCAGGTCAATTCCATGTAAAAGGAGCCAAGAGGACCAGGTCAATTCCATGTATTAGGAGCCAAGAGGACCAGGTCAATTCCATGTAAAAGGAGCCAAGAGGACCAGGTCAATTCCATGTAAAGGGAGCCAAGAGGACCAGGTCAATTCCATGTAAAAGGAGCCAAGAGGACCAGGTCAATTCCATGTAAAAGGAGCCAAGAGGCCCAGGTCAATTCCATGTAAAAGGAGCCAAGAGGGACAGGTCAATTCCATGTAAAAGGAACCAAGAGGACCAGGTCAATTCTATGTAAAAGGAGCCAAGAGGACCAGGTCAATTCCATGTAAAAGGAGCCAAGAGGACCAGGTCAATTCCATGTATTAGGAGCCAAGAGGACCAGGTCAATTCCATGTAAAAGGAGCCAAGAGGACCAGGTCAATTCCATGTAAAAGGAGCCAAGCACATTCATGCTGACCTAAAGACCCCCAGGATACTAATGTCAACACATATATTTAGATATGGGAAATTGTTTGCATTCTGTAAGTTTATGAAATATTGTATTTACATTTACATTTTAGTCATTTAGCAGACGCTCTTATCCAGAGCGACTTACAGTAGTGAATGCATACATTTCATACATTTTTTTTTATTTGTATTTTTTTCCCGTACTGGTCCCCCGTGGGAATCGAACCCACAACCCTGGCATTGCAAACACCATGCTCTACCAACTGAGCCTCGTGCCTTGTAGTTCCCTTAACAAAAACCCACATATATTTAAGATATTTTCTGTTTTCTCTCCCTCATGAGGAGGGAGGATAATGATGGTTCACAGAAGTAACAAGTAATGCTATTCCTACCAATTAGTTGCAGGGATTTTTATTTATTAATTATTAAGTGATTAAAACTGGCACACTGTTATGTTCAAATAACTGTTTTCTTTCTCTTTCTGGATGAAAAACCAGCTGAGTCTGGACAACCCCTCCCTTTCTCTCAAGGTAGAGTATAGCAGAGCACAGTACAATACGCTACAGTACAGTAAAATACAGTACAGTACAATACAATACAATACAATACAGTACAATACAGTATCGTACAGTACAGTAAAATACAGTACAGTACAGTACAGTACAATACAGTGCAGTACAGTACAATACAGTACAATCCAATATAATACAGTACAGTACAATACAATATAATACAGTACAATACAATACAGTACAATACAATACAGTACAATACAATACAATACAATACAGTACAGTACAGTACAATACAGTACAGTACAGTACAATACAATACAGTATAGTACAGTACAGTATAATACAGTACAATACAGTACAATACAGTACAGTACAGTACAATACAGTACAATACAGTACAATACAATACAGTACAGTACAGTACAATACAGCACAGTACAATACAACATAATACAGTACAGTACAATACAATACAGTACAATAGAGTCGTGTAGTAGAGTTGAGTAATAAAGTAGTAGAGTAGAGATTATTGAGTGATTATTGCTGAGTGATTAGTGCTGAGAGATTAGTGCTGAGAGAATAGTGCTGAGAGATTAGTGCTGAGAGAATAGTGCTGAGAGAATAGTGCTGAGAGAATAGTGCTGAGAGATTAGTGCTGAGTGATTAGTGCTGAGAGATTAGTGCTGAGAGAATAGTGCTGAGGGATTAGTGCTGAGGGATTAGTGCTGAGGGATTAGTGCTGAGGGATTAGTGCTGAGAGATTAGTGCTGAGAGAATAGTGCTGAGTGATTAGTGCTGAGTGATTAGTGCTGAGTGGTTAGTGCTGAGAGGTTAGTGCTGAGAGAATAGTGATTAGTGCTGAGAGATTAGTGATTAGTGCTGAGAGGTTAGTGCTGAGAGATTAGTGATTAGTGCTGAGAGGTTAGTGCTGAGAGATTAGTGATTAGTGCTGAGAGGTTAGTGCTGAGAGATTAGTGCTGAGAGAATAGTGCTGAGTGATCAGTGCTGACAGATTAGTGCTGAGAGGTTAGTACTGAGAGAATAGTGCTGAGTGATTAGTACTGAGAGAATAGTGCTGAGAGATTAGTTATTAGTGCTGAGAGGTTAGTGCTGAGAGATTTGTGCTGAGAGATTTGTGCTGAGAGATTAGTGATTAGACCTGAGTGGATAGTGCTGAGTGATTAGTGATTAGTGCTGAGTGATTAGTGATTAGTGATTAGTGCTGATTGATTAGTGCTGAGTGATTAGTGCTGAGTGATTAGTGATTAGTACTGAGTGATTAGTGATTAGTGCTGAGTGATTACTGATTAGTGCTGAGTAATTAATGCTGAGTGATTAGTGATTATTGATTAGTGCTGAGACATTAGTGCTGAGTGATTAGTGATTAGTGATTAGTGCTGAGTGATTCGTTATTAGTGCTGAGTGATTAGTGCTGAGGGATTAGTGATTAGTGCTGAGCGATTCGTTATTAGTGCTGAGTGATTAGTGCTGAGTGATTAGTGCTGAGTGATTAGTGCTGAGTGATTAGTGATTAGTGCTGAGTGATTAGTGATTAGTGATTAGTGCTGAGACATTAGTGCTGATTGATTAGTATTTAGTACAAAGCGATTAGTGATTAGTGCAGAGTGATTAGTGAACAAAAACAAGAAACACTAACAGCGCACTGACAATAAACAGAAACAATAACGCCTGTGGAAGGAACCAAACGGAGTGACATAAACAAGGCAGGTAAACAAGGAGGTGATGGAATCCAGATGCGTGTCATTATGCGCTGGTGCCAGGTCAATAATCAGCGGCCTGGTGACCAAGAGGCCGGAGAGGAAGCACACGTGACACACTTATTAATCATAATTGACTTACTTTACTTTCATTAAAATATTTCAGTTGTGTTTTATTAATTAGCTTTTATTTCATGACGTTATTATATTTCATATTTTCTGCCAGATAGCCTACAGTAGCAGTAGCCAGAGAGACAGACGGACGAACAGACGGACGGACGAACAGACGGACGGACGGACGAACAGACGGACGGACAAACAGACGGACGGACGAACAGACAGACGGACGAACAGACGGACGGACAAACAGACGGACGGACAAACAGACGGACGGACGAACAGACAGACGGACAAACAGACGGACGGACAAACAGACGGAAGGACGAACAGACGGACGGACGGACGGACGGACGAACAGACGGACGGACGAACAGACGGACGGACGAACAGACGGACGGACGAACAGACGGACGGACGAACAGACGGACGGACGAACAGACGGACGGACGAACAGACGGACGGACGGACGAACAGACGGAGCGAACAGACAGAGGCGAACAGACGCGGACAAACAGACGGACGGACGAACAGACGAACGGACGGACGGACGAACAGACGGACGGACGAGCGGGCGGACGAACAGACGGACGGACGGCGGGCGGGCGGACGGACAGACAACCAATTCCGTGCTCCTCATTGAACAAGTCCATCTAATTTCTAGGCCAGTAGCTAGCTGTCTGACTAAATCATTTTACTAGTTCTTCAAAGTAGATAAGGAATGCTATCAATACTGATTATTACCTACTACTACAACTATCAATTGGGCAGAGCTCCCTCACCAACTGTCTCTGTCCCTCTCCTTGTTGTTTTGTGTACATTCCTCTCTCAAGCCGTCTGTGTGTGGGCTATTTGTCTTGGTCCGAGCCAGGAGGAACAGGCGCAATAGATTATGGTCATTGTAGTCAATTCCCACTTTTCTGCACTGAACTAGGTTGAAAATTTGCCTAATAAAAACTACAACTCCCTTCAGCCCAGCGTTACAAATACAGTTGAAGTCGGAAGTTTACATACACTTACGTTGGAGTCATTAAAACTTGTTTTTCAAATACTCCACAAATGTCTTGTTAACAAACTATAGTTTTGGCAAGTCGGTTAAGACATCTACTTTGTGCATGACACAAGTCCTTTTGCCAACAATTGTTTACAGACAGATTATTTCACTTATAATTCACTGTATCACAATTCCAGCGGGTCAGAAGTTTACATACACTAAGTTGACTGTGCCTTTAAACAGTTTGGAAAATTCCAGAAAATGATGTCATGGCTATAGAAGCTTCTGATAGTCTAATTGACATAATTTGAGTCAATTGAAGGTGTACCTGTGGATGTATTTCAAGGCCTACCTTCGAACTCAGTGCCTCTATGCTTGACATCATGGGAAAATCAAAAGAAATCAGCCAAGACCTCAGAAAAAATTGTAGACCTCCACAAGTCTGGTTCAACCTTTTGGAGCAATTTCCAAACGCCTGAAGGTACCACGTTCATATGTACAAACAATAGTACGCTATTATAAACACCATGGGACCAAGCAGCCGTTATACCGCTCAGGAAGGAGACGTGTTCTGTTTCCTAGAGATGAACATACTTTGGTGCGAAAAGTACAAGTCAATCCCAGAACAACAGTAAAGGACCTTGTGAAGATGCTGGAGGAAACAGGTACAAAAGTATCTATATCCACAGTAAAACGAGTCCAATATTGACATAACCTGAAAGGCCGCTCAGCAAGGAAGAAGCCACTGCTCCAAAACCGCCATAAAAAAGCCAGACTACGGTTTGCAACTGCACAAGGGGACAAAGATTGTACTTTTTGGAGAAATGTCCTCTGGTCTGATGAAACAATAATAAAACTGTTTGGCCATAATGACCATCGTTATGTTTGGAGGAAAATGGGGGAGACTTGCAAGCCGAAGAACTCCATCCCAACCGTGAAGCACGGGGGGTGGCAGCATCATGTTGTGGGGTTGCTTTGCTGCAGGAGGGACTGGTGCACTTCACAAAATAGATGGCATCATGAGGGAGGAAAATTATGTGGATATATTGAAGCAAGAAGTTAAAGCTTGGTCGCAAATGGGTCTTCCAAATGGACAATGACCCCAAGCATACTTCCAAAGTTGTGGCAAAATTGCTTAAGGACAACAAAGTCAAGGTATTGGAGTGGCCATCACAAAGCCCTGACCTCAATCCCATAGAAATTTGGTGGGCAGAACTGAAAAAGCATGTGCGAGCAAGGAGGCCTACAAACCTGACTCAGTTACACCAGCTCTGTCAGGAGGAATGGGCCAAAATTCACCCAACTTATTGTGGGAAGCTTGTGGAAGGCTACCCAAAACGTTTGACCAAAGTTAAACAATTTAAAGGTAATGCTACCAAATACTAATTGAGTGTATGTTAACTTCTGACCCACTGGGAATGTGATGAAAGAAATAAAAGCTGAAATAAATCATTCTCTCTACTATTATTCTGACATTTCAGATTCTTAAAATAAAGTGGTGATTCTAACTGACCTAAAGACAGTGAATTTTTACTAGGATTAATTGTCAGGAATTGTGAAAAACTGAATTTAATGTATTTGGCTAAGATATATGTAAACTTTCGACTTAAACTGTAGTTCCAGACTTGATTTCTCTCATGAATTATCTGATTTCTCTCAAGAGAAATTGCAAATTGGACTCACAGAAAACAATTATGTAAATAGATTTCAAGTAATTGAATGACGTCGGTCGATTAGTTTAATAACCCCAAAAATAAAATAACATTTTGGTTAATCGCTGAGCATTATGGTGGATGAAATTCACTTCAAATGTATTTTCCTGGACGGAGAGAGTGAACTCAAGTGTACCTTAGACCTTTCACACATCTTCCAGATACAATATTACGTTACATTCCTGGTCGAATCTGTTTAACTCTCCCAACTCTCACTCACAACTTCCCGAAAGTCTTTCATTTCTATTTTTGCTATTTCTTTTTCTACATAAGCATTGGTGCTTCCATCTCAACTAACCACATTGCTTCCATAATGGTTTTGATCTCTTCTCCCAGTTTCCAATCCTCTCTGTTTTCAAATCCCACAGATTCAGAATCAGCAAACAGAACCCAAGTTCTATTTATAAGCTGGAGATCATGGAGGCTGTTGAAACAGAGATATTTCAATTTCTACAGAAGCCAGAAGGTATTGACTAGGTCCAACTGGCATAGACATCGTTGAGAAGGAGATGGATTAAGGAAAGGGGAGTTAAAGAGAGAGAGAAAGAGAGGGAGAGAGAGATGGATTGACTCGAAGACAGTGCTAACCCCCTGTGGAAGATGTTAAATAAAAAGACAGACATAGAGATGTAGAGGTGACTCATTAAAGGCATGGTATCTTATTATAGGTATAGTATCTAATTATAGGTATAGTATCTTGTTATAGGTATATTATGTTGTTATAGATTTAGTATCTTATTATAGGTATAGTATCTTATTATAGGTATGGTATCTTATTATAGGTATGGTATCTTATTATAGGTATAGTATCTTGTTATAGGTATAGTATCTTATCATAGGTATGGTATCTTATTATAGGTATAGTATCTTATTATAGGTATAGTATCTTATTATAGTAACCCTGTGGGTGTGGTATCTTATTATAGGTATAGTATCTTATTGTAGGTATAGTATCTTATTATAGTTATGGTATCTTATTATAGGTATAGTATCTTATTATAGGTATAGTATCTTATTATAGGTACAGTATCTTATTATAGGTATAGTATCTTATTATAGGTGTAGTATCTTATTATAGGTATAGTATCTTATTATAGGTATGGTATCTTATTATAGGTATAGTATCTTATTATAGGTATGGTATCTTATTATAGGTATGGTATCTTATTATAGGTATAATATCTTATTATAGGTATAGTATCTTATTATAGGTATGGTATCTTATTATAGGTATAGTATCTTATTATAGGTATAGTATCTTATTATAGGTATAGTATCTTATTATATGTGTAGTATCTTATTATAGTAGCCCTGTGGGTGTGGTATCCACCAGACGATAATCTTCTTATCATACACATCTGTATTGGGAAAGAAATAAAACACACCCAGGTTAGTGAAGACTCCCTGTTCAAACACACACTACATACCCTGACTGCACGTATACAAACACATATATCTGATAAGACCATGACACTGGTTACACAACCAAAGAATATAAGTGGAGAGAGAGAGAGAGAGAGAGAGGAGCGAGGGAGGGAGGGAGCGAGGGAAGGAGGGATTGGGAGAGATAATGCGAGTGAAAGAGACAGGTGAAATGCTTCATGGGTCAACAGCAGTGCACAGCAGAGAAAGGAGTGAAGTGACAACTCTTTGAGCCAATCTCCCACCTGTGATTCTTTCACCTGTCATTGGGCCTTAGATCCACCTCCACACACACACACACACACACACACACACACACACACACACACACACACACACACACACACACACACACACACACACACACACACACACACACACACACACACACACACACACACACACAGACGCTGGAGGAACCTCATCAACCTGTCACTTCGGTTTAGGCATCTCAGTAGCTCTGGAGAATGATGAGAGGAGTGTGTATGTGTGTGTGTGTGTGTGTGTGTGTGTGTGTGTGTGTGTGTGTGTGTGTGTGTGTGTGTGTGTGTGTGTGTGTGTGTGTGTGTGTGTGTGTGTGTGTGTGTGTGTGTGTGTGTGTGTGTTGGGAGGAGCCCCTGTCTGCTTCAACTAGCTCTCACAGTCTCTCGTCAGAATTAGGCGTTCATCCATGTTGTTTTTCAAAACGTCACATTTCCAAGTGTGAAAGGTTAAGTTAAGTCATTAACTCTGAATAGCGGTAGGTAGGGGTTAAGGTTTGGGAAAGGCTTAAAAAAACAAAGATAAAAAATAAAATAAAATACTGGATTTGAACATTTGGAATCAGAGACCGGTGCTTAAAAGCCCATCTGCCATCTGCCACAACACCCGAGCAGAAGTGCAACGCTTCCCTAAAGGTAACAGCGCTCACTGTCGCCCCTAGTGACCGGTTTCCACATCATCTCCTGAAGTCCTCAGACGTGGACGGATATCGAATACTGACTTGTATCACAGGTGACCTGGCTGCTCTGCCTGGCGGGCGTAGCTGTCAAGGTGTGTAGGTAATGACTTCCCTTTGATCTCCACTAGACACCTGTACCTGTTAAGATTTAGACACACCTCTACAGGGTTCACACTCAGGTCAGTATCCCTCACCCACACCTATGGTATTCCCTTATCTACTGTCAGGTCAGTATCCCTCACCCACACCTATGGTATCCCCCTATCTACTGTCAGGTCAGTATCCCTCACCCACACCTATGGTATTGCCCTTGTGGTCAGTCCCAATGGTATTCCCCTATCTACTGTCAGGTCAGTATCCCTCACCCACACCTATGGTATTCCCCTATCTACTGTCAGGTCAGTATCCCTCACCCACACCTATGGTATTCCCCTATCTACTGTCAGGTCAGTATCCCTCACCCACACCTATGGTATTCCCCCTATGTCCTGTCTTTCTATTTAGTTTTTTTCTCTCTTCTCTCCTTCTCATCCCTTTCTCTCTCTCTACCCCTCCTATGGCATTCCCCCTGTAGTTTCTCTCTATCTCTCTTTTGTTTTGTCTCTCTCTGTTTCTGTCTGTCTCTGTCTCTTTGTCTTTCTCTCTCTTTCCGTCTCTCTCTTTCTGTCTCTCTTTCTGTCTCTTTCTGTCTCTCTCTCTTTCCGTCTCTTTCTCTCTCTCTTTTTGTCTCTCTTCTCTTTAAACTTTTTTCTTCTTTCTGTCCTTTATATCATGTGTTCTAGGAGTGTAGTTGTATAGTGTTCTAGGTGTGTAGGTGAACAGTGTTCTAGGTGTGTAGGTGAACAGTGTTCTAGGTGTGTAGGTGAACAGTGTTCTAGGTGTGTAGGTGAACAGTGTTCTAGGTGTGTAGGTGAACATTGTTCTAGGTGTGTAGGTGAACAGTGTTCTAGGTATATAGGTGAACAGTATTCTAGGTGTGTAGGTGAACAGTATTCTAGGTGTGTAGGTGAACTTCAGAGAGACTCTTCAGAGAGAGATGGAGAGTCAGACAGAGAGATGGGGCAGTGTGTTCTCTCTTGAGACATTTCCTGTGGGAGACATTTCCTGTCTAAGACATTTCCTGTGGGAGACATTTCCTGTGGGAGACATTTCCTGTGGGAGACATTTCCTGTGGGAGACATTTTCTGTCTAAGACATTTCCGTGGGAGACATTTCCCGTCGAAGACATTTCCCGTCGAAAGACATTTCCTGTGGGTTACATTTCATGTCAAAGACATTTCCTGTGTGGTACAAGGACACAAAGAGCATACAGTTCTACCAGAAACTTTTCTAGTTGTTCTTAATGTCTCAATATTTCTTTAAGTCAGACAGGCAATTTTATGTTATTTATTCACTACAGTTTAAAACAAATAGCATTTGAATACACACAGCACTACAGTTTAAAACACACAGCAGTACAGTTTAAAAACACACAGCACTACAGTTTAAAACACACAGCACTACAGTTTAAAAACACACAGCACTATAGTTTAAAAACACACAGCACTATAGTTTAAAACACACAGCACTATAGTTTAAAAACACACAGCACTATAGTTTAAAACACACAGCACTACAGTTTAAAACACACAGCACTACAGTTTAAAAACACACAGCACTATAGTTTAAAACACACAGCACTACAGTTTAAAACACACAGCACTATAGTTTAAAACACACAGCACTACAGTTTAAAACACACAGCACTACAGTTTAAAACACACAGCACTACAGTTTAAAACACACAGCACTATAGTTTAATCCACACAGCGCTACATTTTAAAACACACATCACTACAGTTTAAAACAAACAGCACTACAGTTTAAAACACACAGCACTATAGTTTAAAACAAACAGCACTACAGTTTAAAACAAACAGCACTATAGTTTAATCCACACAGCACTACAGTTTAAAACAAACAGCACTACAGTTTAAAACACACAGCACTACAGTTTAAAACACACAGCACTATAGTTTAAAACACATAGCATTTTAATCCACACAGCACTACAGTATAAAACACACAGCACTACAGTTTGAAACACACAGCACTACAGTTTAAAACACACAGCACTACAGTTTAAAACACACAGCACTATAGTTTAAAACACACAGCACTACAGTTTAAAACACACATCAATACAGTTTAAAACACACAGCACTACAGTTTAAAACACACAGCACTACAGTTTAAAACACACAGCACTACAGTTTAAAACACACAGCACTACAGTTTAAAAACACACAGCACTATAGTTTAAAACACACAGCACTACAGTTTAAAACACACAGCACTATAGTTTAAAACACACAGCACTACAGTTTAAAACAAACAGCACTACAGTTTAAAACACACAGCACTACAGTTTAAAACACACAGCACTACAGTTTAATCCACACAGCGCTACAGTTTAAAACACACAGCACTACAGTTTAAAACAAACAGCACTACAGTTTAAAATACACAGCACTATAGTTTAAAACACACAGCACTACAGTTTAAAACAAACAGCACTACAGTTTAAAACACACAGCACTACAGTTTAAAACAAACAGCACTATAGTTTAATCCACACAGCACTACAGTTTAAAACAAACAGCACTACAGTTTAAAACACACAGCAAAACAGTTTAAAACACACAGCACTATAGTTTAAAACACATATCATTTTAATCCACACAGCACTACAGTATAAAACACACAGCACTACAGTTTGAGACACACAGCACTACAGTTTAAAACACACAGCACTATAGTTTAAAACACATAGCACTACAGTTTAAAACACACAGCACTACAGTTTAAAACACACATCAATACAGTTTAAAACACACAGCACTACAGTTTAAAACACACAGTACTACAGTTTAAAACACACAGCACTACAGTTTAAAACAAACAGCACTACAGTTTAAAACACACAGCACTACAGTTTAAAACACACAGCACTATAGTTTAATCCACACAGCGCTACAGTTTAAAACACACATCACTACAGTTTAAAACAAACAGCACTACAGTTTAAAACACACAGCACTACAGTTTAAAACAAACAGCACTATAGTTTAATCCACACAGCACTACAGTTTAAAACAAACAGCACTACAGTTTAAAACACACAGCACTACAGTTTAAAACACACAGCACTATAGTTTAAAACACATAGCATTTTAATCCACACAGCACTACAGTATAAAACACACAGCACTACAGTTTGAAACACACAGCACTACAGTTTAAAACACACAGCACTAGAGTTTAAAACACACAGCACTATAGTTTAAAACACACATCAATACAGTTTAAAACACACAGCACTACAGTTTAAAACACACAGTACTACAGTTTAAAACACACAGCACTACAGTTTAAAACACACAGCACTACAGTTTAAAACACACAGCACTACATTTTAAAACAAACAGCACTACAGTTTAAAACACACAGCACTACAGTTTAAAACACACAGCACTACAGTTTAATCCACACAGCACTACATTTTAATCCACACAGCACTACAGTTTAAAACACACAGCACTACAGTTTAAAACACACAGCACTATAGTTTAAAACACACAGCACTACAGTTTAAAACAAACAGCACTAAAGTTTAAAACACACAGCACTACAGTTTAAAACACACAGCACTATAGTTTAAAACACACAGCACTACAGTTTAAAACAAACAGCACTACAGTTTAAAACACACAGCACTACAGTTTAAAACACACAGCACTATAGTTTAATCCACACAGCGCTACAGTTTAAAACACACATCACTACAGTTTAAAACAAACAGCACTACAGTTTAAAACACACAGCACTATAGTTTTAAACACACAGCACTACAGTTTAAAACAAACAGCACTACAGTTTAAAACACACAGCACTACAGTTTAAAACAAACAGCACTATAGTTTAATCCACACAGCACTACAGTTTAAAACAAACAGCACTACAGTTTAAAACACACAGCACTACAGTTTAAAACACACAGCACTATAGTTTAAAACACATAGCATTTTAATCCACACAGCACTACAGTATAAAACACACAGCACTACAGTTTGAAACACACAGCACTACAGTTTAAAACACACAGCACTATAGTTTAAAACACACAGCACTATAGTTTAAAACACACAGCACTACAGTTTAAAACACACATCAATACAGTTTAAAACAAACAGCACTACAGTTTAAAACACACAGTACTACAGTTTAAAACACACAGCACTACAGTTTAAAACACACAGCACTACAGTTTAAAACACACAGCAATACATTTTAAAACAAACAGCACTACAGTTTAAAACAAACAGCACTACAGTTTAAAACACACAGCACTACAGTTTAATCCACACAGCACTGCATTTTAATCCACACAGCACTACAGTTTAAAACACACAGCACTACAGTTTAATCCACACCGCACTATAGTTTAAAACAAACAGCACTACAGTTTAAAACACACAGCATCACAGTTTAAAACACACAGCACTATACTTTAAAACACACAGCACTACAGTTTAAAACACACAGCACTACAGTTTAAAACACACAGCATCACAGTTTAAAAAACACAGCATCACAGTTTAATCCACACAGCACTACAGTTTAAAACACACAGCACTACAGTTTAAAACACACAGCACTATAGTTTAAAACACACAGCACTACAGTTTAAAACAAACAGCACTACAGTTTAAAACACACAGCACTACAGTTTAAAACACACAGCTCTATAGTTTAATCCACAAAGCGCTACAGTTTAAAACACACATCACTACAGTTTAAAACAAACAGCACTACAGTTTAAAACACACAGCACTATAGTTTAAAACACACAGCACTACAGTTTAAAACAAACAGCACTACAGTTTAAAACACACAGCACTACAGTTTAAAACAAACAGCACTATAGTTTAATCCACACAGCACTACAGTTTAAAACAAACAGCACTACAGTTTAAAACACACAGCACTACAGTTTAAAACACACAGCACTATAGTTTAAAACACATAGCATTTTAATCCACACAGCACTACAGTATAAAACACACAGCACTACAGTTTGAAACACACAGCACTACAGTTTAAAACACACAGCACTATAGTTTTAAAACACACAGCACTATAGTTTAAAACACACAGCACTACAGTTTAAAACACACATCAATACAGTTTAAAACACACAGCACTACAGTTTAAAACACACAGCACTACAGTTTAAAACACACAGCACTACAGTTTAAAACACACAGCACTATAGTTTAAAACACACAGCACTACAGTTTAAAACAAACAGCACTACAGTTTAAAACACACAGCACTACAGTTTAAAACACACAGCACTATAGTTTAATCCACACAGCGCTACAGTTTAAAACACACATCGATACAGTTTAAAACAAACAGCACTACAGTTTAAAACACACAGCACTATAGTTTAAAACACACAGCACTACAGTTTAAAACAAACAGCACTACAGTTTAAAACACACAGCACTACAGTTTAAAACAAACAGCACTACAGTTTAAAACACACAGCACTACAGTTTAAAACACACAGCACTATAGTTTAAAACACATAGCATTTTAATCCACACAGCACTACAGTATAAAACACACAGCACTACAGTTTGAAACACACAGCACTACAGTTTAAAACACACAGCACTATAGTTTAAAACACACAGCACTATAGTTTAAAACACACAGCACTACAGTTTAAAACACACATCAATACAGTTTAAAACACACAGCACTACAGTTTAAAACACACAGCACTATAGTTTAAAACACATAGCATTTTAATCCACACAGCACTACAGTATAAAACACACAGCACTACAGTTTGAAACACACAGCACTACAGTTTAAAACACACAGCACTACAGTTTAAAACACACAGCACTATAGTTTAAAACACACAGCACTACAGTTTAAAACACACATCAATACAGTTTAAAACACACAGCACTACAGTTTAAAACACACAGCACTATAGTTTAAAACACACAGCACTACAGTTTAAAACACACAGCACTACAGTTTAAAAACACACAGCACTATAGTTTAAAACACACAGCACTACAGTTTAAAACACACAGCACTATAGTTTAAAACACACAGCACTACAGTTTAAAACAAACAGCACTACAGTTTAAAACACACAGCACTACAGTTTAAAACACACAGCACTATAGTTTAATCCACACAGCGCTACAGTTTAAAACACACAGCACTACAGTTTAAAACAAACAGCACTACAGTTTAAAACACACAGCACTACAGTTTAAAACACACAGCACTATAGTTTATTCCACACAGCGCTACAGTTTAAAACACACATCACTACAGTTTAAAACAAACAGCACTACAGTTTAAAATACACAGCACTATAGTTTAAAACACACAGCACTACAGTTTAAAACAAACAGCACTACAGTTTAAAACACACAGCACTATAGTTTAAAACAAACAGCACTATAGTTTAATCCACACAGCACTACAGTTTAAAACAAACAGCACTACAGTTTAAAACACACAGCACTACAGTTTAAAACACACAGCACTATAGTTTAAAACACATAGCATTTTAATCAACACAGCACTACAGTATAAAACACACAGCACTACAGTTTGAGACACACAGCACTACAGTTTAAAACACACAGCACTATAGTTTAAAACACATAGCACTATAGTTTAAAACACACAGCACTACAGTTTAAAACACACATCAATACAGTTTAAAACACACAGCACTACAGTTTAAAACACACAGTACTACAGTTTAAAACACACAGCACTACAGTTTAAAACAAACAGCACTACAGTTTAAAACACACAGCACTACAGTTTAAAACACACAGCACTATAGTTTAATCCACACAGCGCTACAGTTTAAAACACACATCACTACAGTTTAAAACAAACAGCACTACAGTTTAAAACACACAGCACTATAGTTTAAAACACACAGCACTACAGTTTAAAACAAACAGCACTACAGTTTAAAACACACAGCACTACAGTTTAAAACAAACAGCACTATAGTTTAATCCACACAGCACTACAGTTTAAAACAAACAGCACTACAGTTTAAAACACACAGCACTACAGTTTAAAACACACAGCACTATAGTTTAAAACACATAGCATTTTAATCCACACAGCACTACAGTATAAAACACACAGCACTACAGTTTGAAACACACAGCACTACAGTTTAAAACACACAGCACTATAGTTTAAAACACACAGCACTATAGTTTAAAACACACAGCACTACAGTTTAAAACACACATCAATACAGTTTAAAACACACAGCACTACAGTTTAAAACACACAGTACTACAGTTTAAAACACACAGCACTACAGTTTAAAACACACAGCACTACAGTTTAAAACACACAGCAATACATTTTAAAACAAACAGCACTACAGTTTAAAACACACAGCACTACAGTTTAAAACACACAGCACTACAGTTTAATCCACACAGCACTACATTTTAATCCACACAGCACTACAGTTTAAAACACACAGCACTACAGTTTAAAACACACAGCACTATAGTTTAAAACACACAGCACTACAGTTTAAAACAAACAGCACTAAAGTTTAAAACACACAGCACTACAGTTTAAAACACACAGCACTATAGTTTAAAACACACAGCACTACAGTTTAAAACAAACAGCACTACAGTTTAAAACACACAGCACTACAGTTTAAAACACACAGCACTATAGTTTAATCCACACAGCGCTACAGTTTAAAACACACATCACTACAGTTTAAAACAAACAGCACTACAGTTTAAAACACACAGCACTATAGTTTTAAACACACAGCACTACAGTTTAAAACAAACAGCACTACAGTTTAAAACACACAGCACTACAGTTTAAAACAAACAGCACTATAGTTTAATACACACAGCACTACAGTTTAAAACAAACAGCACTACAGTTTAAAACACACAGCACTACAGTTTAAAACACACAGCACTATAGTTTAAAACACATAGCATTTTAATCCACACAGCACTACAGTATAAAACACACAGCACTACAGTTTGAAACACACAGCACTACAGTTTAAAACACACAGCACTATAGTTTAAAACACACAGCACTATAGTTTAAAACACACAGCACTACAGTTTAAAACACACATCAATACAGTTTAAAACACACAGCACTACAGTTTAAAACACACAGTACTACAGTTTAAAACACACAGCACTACAGTTTAAAACACACAGCACTACAGTTTAAAACACACAGTACTACATTTTAAAACACACAGCACTACAGTTTAAAACAAACAGCACTACAGTTTAAAACACACAGCACTACAGTTTAAAACACACAGCACTATAGTTTAATCCACACAGCGCTACAGTTTAAAACACACAGCACTACAGTTTAAAACAAACAGCACTACAGTTTAAAACACACAGCACTACAGTTTAAAACAAACAGCACTATAGTTTAATCCACACAGCACTACAGTTTAAAACAAACAGCACTACAGTTTAAAACACACAGCACTACAGTTTAAAACACACAGCACTATAGTTTAAAACACATAGCATTTTAATCCACACAGCACTACAGTATAAAACACACAGCACTACAGTTTGAAACACACAGCACTACAGTTTAAAACACACAGCACTATAGTTTAAAACACACAGCACTATAGTTTAAAACACACAGCACTACAGTTTAAAACACACATCAATACAGTTTAAAACACACAGCACTACAGTTTAAAACACACAGTACTACAGTTTAAAACACACAGCACTACAGTTTAAAACACACAGCACTACAGTTTAAAACACACAGCAATACATTTTAAAACAAACAGCACTACAGTTTAAAACACACAGCACTACAGTTTAAAACACACAGCACTACAGTTTAATCCACACAAGCACTACATTTTAATCCACACAGCACTACAGTTTAAAACACACAGCACTACAGTTTAAAACACACAGCACTATAGTTTAAAACACACAGCACTACAGTTTAAAACAAACAGCACTAAAGTTTAAAACACACAGCACTACAGTTTAAAACACACAGCACTATAGTTTAAAACACACAGCACTACAGTTTAAAACAAACAGCACTACAGTTTAAAACACACAGCACTACAGTTTAAAACACACAGCACTATAGTTTAATCCACACAGCGCTACAGTTTAAAACACACATCACTACAGTTTAAAACAAACAGCACTACAGTTTAAAACACACAGCACTATAGTTTTAAACACACAGCACTACATTTTAAAACAAACAGCACTACAGTTTAAAACACACAGCACTACAGTTTAAAACAAACAGCACTATAGTTTAATCCACACAGCACTACAGTTTAAAACAAACAGCACTACAGTTTAAAACACACAGCACTACAGTTTAAAACACACAGCACTATAGTTTAAAACACATAGCATTTTAATCCACACAGCACTACAGTATAAAACACACAGCACTACAGTTTGAAACACACAGCACTACAGTTTAAAACACACAGCACTATAGTTTAAAACACACAGCACTATAGTTTAAAACACACAGCACTACAGTTTAAAACACACATCAATACAGTTTAAAACACACAGCACTACAGTTTAAAACACACAGTACTACAGTTTAAAACACACAGCACTACAGTTTAAAACACACAGCACTACAGTTTAAAACACACAGCAATACATTTTAAAACAAACAGCACTACAGTTTAAAACACACAGCACTACAGTTTAATCCACACAGCACTACATTTTAATCCACACAGCACTACAGTTTAAAACACACAGCACTACAGTTTAATCCACACAGCACTATAGTTTAAAACAAACAGCACTACAGTTTAAAACACACAGCATCACAGTTTAAAACACACAGCACTATACTTTAAAACACACAGCACTACAGTTTAAAACACACAGCACTACAGTTTAAAACACACAGCATCACAGTTTAAAAAACACAGCATCACAGTTTATTCCACACAGCACTACAGTTTAAAACACACAGCACTACAGTTTAAAACACACAGCACTATAGTTTAAAACACACAGCACTACAGTTTAAAACAAACAGCACTACAGTTTAAAACACACAGCACTACAGTTTAAAACACACAGCACTATAGTTTAATCCACACAGCGCTACAGTTTAAAACACACATCACTACAGTTTAAAACAAACAGCACTACAGTTTAAAACACACAGCACTATAGTTTAAAACACACAGCACTACAGTTTAAAACAAACAGCACTACAGTTTAAAACACACAGCACTACAGTTTAAAACAAACAGCACTATAGTTTAATCCACACAGCACTACAGTTTAAAACAAACAGCACTACAGTTTAAAACACACAGCACTACAGTTTAAAACACACAGCACTATAGTTTAAAACACATAGCATTTTAATCCACACAGCACTACAGTATAAAACACACAGCACTACAGTTTGAAACACACAGCACTACAGTTTAAAACACACAGCACTATAGTTTAAAACACACAGCACTATAGTTTAAAACACACAGCACTACAGTTTAAAACACACATCAATACAGTTTAAAACACACAGCACTACAGTTTAAAACACACAGTACTACAGTTTAAAACACACAGCACTACAGTTTAAAACACACAGCACTACAGTTTAAAACACACAGCAATACATTTTAAAACAAACAGCACTACAGTTTAAAACACACAGCACTACAGTTTAATCCACACAGCACTACATTTTAATCCACACAGCACTACAGTTTAAAACACACAGCACTACAGTTTAATCCACACAGCACTATAGTTTAAAACAAACAGCACTACAGTTTAAAACACACAGCATCACAGTTTAAAACACACAGCACTATACTTTAAAACACACAGCACTACAGTTTAAAACACACAGCACTACAGTTTAAAACACACAGCATCACAGTTTAAAAAACACAGCATCACAGTTTATTCCACACAGCACTACAGTTTAAAACACACAGCACTACAGTTTAAAACACACAGCACTATAGTTTAAAACACACAGCACTACAGTTTAAAACAAACAGCACTACAGTTTAAAACACACAGCACTACAGTTTAAAACACACAGCACTATAGTTTAATCCACACAGCGCTACAGTTTAAAACACACATCACTACAGTTTAAAACAAACAGCACTACAGTTTAAAAACACACAGCACTATAGTTTAAAACACACAGCACTACAGTTTAAAACAAACAGCACTACAGTTTAAAACACACAGCACTACAGTTTAAAACAAACAGCACTATAGTTTAATCCACACAGCACTACAGTTTAAAACAAACAGCACTACAGTTTAAAACACACAGCACTACAGTTTAAAACACACAGCACTATAGTTTAAAACACATAGCATTTTAATCCACACAGCACTACAGTATAAAACACACAGCACTACAGTTTGAAACACACAGCACTACAGTTTAAAACACACAGCACTATAGTTTAAAACACACAGCACTATAGTTTAAAACACACAGCACTACAGTTTAAAACACACATCAATACAGTTTAAAACACACAGCACTACAGTTTAAAACACACAGTACTACAGTTTAAAACACACAGCACTACAGTTTAAAACACACAGCACTACAGTTTAAAACACACAGCAATACATTTTAAAACAAACAGCACTACAGTTTAAAACACACAGCACTACAGTTTAATCCACACAGCACTACATTTTAATCCACACAGCACTACAGTTTAAAACACACAGCACTACAGTTTAATCCACACAGCACTATAGTTTAAAACAAACAGCACTACAGTTTAAAACACACAGCATCACAGTTTAAAACACACAGCACTATACTTTAAAACACACAGCACTACAGTTTAAAACACACAGCACTACAGTTTAAAACACACAGCATCACAGTTTAAAAAACACAGCATCACAGTTTATTCCACACAGCACTACAGTTTAAAACACACAGCACTACAGTTTAAAACACACAGCACTATAGTTTAAAACACACAGCACTACAGTTTAAAACAAACAGCACTACAGTTTAAAACACACAGCACTACAGTTTAAAAACACACAGCACTATAGTTTAATCCACACAGCGCTACAGTTTAAAAACACACATCACTACAGTTTAAAACAAACAGCACTACAGTTTAAAACACACAGCACTATAGTTTAAAACACACAGCACTACAGTTTAAAACAAACAGCACTACAGTTTAAAAACACACAGCACTACAGTTTAAAACAAACAGCACTATAGTTTAATCCACACAGCACTACAGTTTAAAACAAACAGCACTACAGTTTAAAACACACAGCACTACAGTTTAAAACACACAGCACTATAGTTTAAAACACATAGCATTTTAATCCACACAGCACTACAGTATAAAACACACAGCACTACAGTTTGAAACACACAGCACTACAGTTTAAAACACACAGCACTATAGTTTAAAACACACAGCACTATAGTTTAAAACACACAGCACTACAGTTTAAAACACACATCAATACAGTTTAAAACACACAGCACTACAGTTTAAAACACACAGCACTACAGTTTAAAACACACAGCACTACAGTTTAAAACACACAGCACTATAGTTTAAAACACATAGCATTTTAATCCACACAGCACTACAGTTTAAAACACACAGCACTATAGTTTAAAACACATAGCATTTTAATCCACACAGCACTACAGTATAAAACCTACAGCACTACAGTTTGAAACACACAGCACTACAGTTTAAAACACACAGCACTATAGTTTAAAACACACAGCACTATAGTTTAAAACACACAGCACTACAGTTTAAAACACACATCAATACAGTTTAAAACACACAGCACTACAGTTTAAAACACACAGCACTATAGTTTAAAACACATAGCATTTTAATCCACACAGCACTACAGTATAAAACACACAGCACTACAGTTTGAAACACACAGCACTACAGTTTAAAACACACAGCACTACAGTTTAAAACACACAGCACTATAGTTTAAAACACACAGCACTACAGTTTAAAACACACATCAATACAGTTTAAAACACACAGCACTACAGTTTAAAACACACAGCACTATAGTTTAAAACACACAGCACTACAGTTTAAAACACACAGCACTACAGTTTAAAAACACACAGCACTATAGATTAAAACACACAGCACTACAGTTTAAAACACACAGCACTATAGTTTAAAACACACAGCACTACAGTTTAAAACAAACAGCACTACAGTTTAAAACACACAGCACTACAGTTTAAAACACACAGCACTATAGTTTAATCCACACAGCGCTACAGTTTAAAACACACAGCACTACAGTTTAAAACACACAGCACTACAGTTTAAAACAAACAGCACTACAGTTTAAAACACACAGCACTACAGTTTAAAACACACAGCACTATAGTTTAATCCACACAGCGCTACAGTTTAAAACACACATCACTACAGTTTAAAACAAACAGCACTACAGTTTAAAATACACAGCACTATAGTTTAAAACACACAGCACTACAGTTTAAAACAAACAGCACTACAGTTTAAAACACACAGCACTATAGTTTAAAACAAACAGCATTATAGTTTAATCCACACAGCACTACAGTTTAAAACAAACAGCACTACAGTTTAAAACACACAGCACTACAGTTTAAAACACACAGCACTATAGTTTAAAACACATAGCATTTTAATCCACACAGCACTACAGTATAAAACACACAGCACTACAGTTTGAGACACACAGCACTACAGTTTAAAACACACAGCACTATAGTTTAAAACACATAGCACTATAGTTTAAAACACACAGCACTACAGTTTAAAACACACATCAATAGAGTTTAAAACAAACAGCACTACAGTTTAAAACACACAGCACTATAGTTTAAAACACACAGCACTACAGTTTAAAACAAACAGCACTACAGTTTAAAACACACAGCACTACAGTTTAAAACAAACAGCACTATAGTTTAATCCACACAGCACTACAGTTTAAAACAAACAGCACTACAGTTTAAAACACACAGCACTACAGTTTAAAACACACAGCACTATAGTTTAAAACACATAGCATTTTAATCCACACAGCACTACAGTATAAAACACACAGCACTACAGTTTGAAACACACAGCACTACAGTTTAAAACACACAGCACTATAGTTTAAAACACACAGCACTATAGTTTAAAACACACAGCACTACAGTTTAAAACACACATCAATACAGTTTAAAACACACAGCACTACAGTTTAAAACACACAGCACTACAGTTTAAAACACACAGCACTACAGTTTAAAACACACAGCACTATAGTTTAAAACACATAGCATTTTAATCCACACAGCACTACAGTTTAAAACACACAGCACTATAGTTTAAAACACATAGCATTTTAATCCACACAGCACTACAGTATAAAACCTACAGCACTACAGTTTGAAACACACAGCACTACAGTTTAAAACACACAGCACTATAGTTTAAAACACACAGCACTATAGTTTAAAACACACAGCACTACAGTTTAAAACACACATCAATACAGTTTAAAACACACAGCACTACAGTTTAAAACACACAGCACTATAGTTTAAAACACATAGCATTTTAATCCACACAGCACTACAGTATAAAACACACAGCACTACAGTTTGAAACACACAGCACTACAGTTTAAAACACACAGCACTACAGTTTAAAACACACAGCACTATAGTTTAAAACACACAGCACTACAGTTTAAAACACACATCAATACAGTTTAAAACACACAGCACTACAGTTTAAAACACACAGCACTATAGTTTAAAACACACAGCACTACAGTTTAAAACACACAGCACTACAGTTTAAAAACACACAGCACTATAGATTAAAACACACAGCACTACAGTTTAAAACACACAGCACTATAGTTTAATCCACACAGCGCTACAGTTTAAAACACACAGCACTACAGTTTAAAACACACAGCACTACAGTTTAAAACAAACAGCACTACAGTTTAAAACACACAGCACTACAGTTTAAAACACACAGCACTATAGTTTAATCCACACAGCGCTACAGTTTAAAACACACATCACTACAGTTTAAAACAAACAGCACTACAGTTTAAAATACACAGCACTATAGTTTAAAAACACACAGCACTACAGTTTAAAACAAACAGCACTACAGTTTTAAAACACACAGCACTATAGTTTAAAACAAACAGCACTATAGTTTAATCCACACAGCACTACAGTTTAAAACAAACAGCACTACAGTTTAAAACACACAGCACTACAGTTTAAAACACACAGCACTATAGTTTAAAACACATAGCATTTTAATCCACACAGCACTACAGTATAAAACACACAGCACTACAGTTTGAGACACACAGCACTACAGTTTAAAACACACAGCACTATAGTTTAAAACACATAGCACTATAGTTTAAAACACACAGCACTACAGTTTAAAACACACATCAATACAGTTTAAAACACACAGCACTACAGTTTAAAACACACAGTACTACAGTTTAAAACACACAGCACTACAGTTTAAAACACACAGCACTATAGTTTAATCCACACAGCGCTACAGTTTAAAACACACATCACTACAGTTTAAAACAAACAGCACTACAGTTTAAAACACACAGCACTATAGTTTAAAACACACAGCACTACAGTTTAAAACAAACAGCACTACAGTTTAAAACACACAGCACTACAGTTTAAAACACACAGCACTATAGTTTAAAACACATAGCATTTTAATCCACACAGCACTACAGTATAAAACACACAGCACTACAGTTTGAAACACACAGCACTACAGTTTAAAACACACAGCACTATAGTTTAAAACACACAGCACTATAGTTTAAAACACACAGCACTACAGTTTAAAACACACATCAATACAGTTTAAAACACACAGCACTACAGTTTAAAACACACAGTACTACAGTTTAAAACACACAGCACTACAGTTTAAAACACACAGCACTACAGTTTAAAACACACAGCAATACATTTTAAAACAAACAGCACTACAGTTTAAAACACACAGCACTACAGTTTAAAACACACAGCACTATAGTTTAATCCACACAGCACTACATTTTAAAACACACATCGATACAGTTTAAAACAAACAGCACTACAGTTTAAAACACACAGCACTATAGTTTAAAACACACAGCACTACAGTTTAAAACAAACAGCACTACAGTTTAAAACACACAGCACTACAGTTTAAAACAAACAGCACTTCAGTTTAAAACACACAGCACTACAGTTTAAAACACACAGCACTATAGTTTAAAACACATAGCATTTTAATCCACACAGCACTACAGTATAAAACACACAGCACTACAGTTTGAAACACACAGCACTACAGTTTAAAACACACAGCACTATAGTTTAAAACACACAGCACTATAGTTTAAAACACACAGCACTACAGTTTAAAACACACATCAATACAGTTTAAAACACACAGCACTACAGTTTAAAACACACAGCACTATAGTTTAAAACACATAGCATTTTAATCCACACAGCACTACAGTATAAAACACACAGCACTACAGTTTGAAACACACAGCACTACAGTTTAAAACACACAGCACTACAGTTTAAAACACACAGCACTATAGTTTAAAACACACAGCCCTACAGTTTAAAACACACATCAATACAGTTTAAAACACACAGCACTACAGTTTAAAACACACAGCACTATAGTTTAAAACACACAGCACTACAGTTTAAAACACACAGCACTACAGTTTAAAAACACACAGCACTATAGTTTAAAACACACAGCACTACAGTTTAAAACACACAGCACTATAGTTTAAAACACACAGCACTACAGTTTAAAACAAACAGCACTACAGTTTAAAACACACAGCACTACAGTTTAAAACACACAGCACTATAGTTTAATCCACACAGCGCTACAGTTTAAAACACACAGCACTACAGTTTAAAACACACAGCACTACAGTTTAAAACAAACAGCACTACAGTTTAAAACACACAGCACTACAGTTTAAAACACACAGCACTATAGTTTAATCCACACAGCGCTACAGTTTAAAACACACATCACTACAGTTTAAAACAAACAGCACTACAGTTTAAAATACACAGCACTATAGTTTAAAACACACAGCACTACAGTTTAAAACAAACAGCACTACAGTTTAAAACACACAGCACTATAGTTTAAAACAAACAGCACTATAGTTTAATCCACACAGCACTACAGTTTAAAACAAACAGCACTACAGTTTAAAACACACAGCACTACAGTTTAAAACACACAGCACTATAGTTTAAAACACATAGCATTTTAATCCACACAGCACTACAGTATAAAACACACAGCACTACAGTTTGAGACACACAGCACTACAGTTTAAAACACACAGCACTATAGTTTAAAACACATAGCACTATAGTTTAAAACACACAGCACTACAGTTTAAAACACACATCAATACAGTTTAAAACACACAGCACTACAGTTTAAAACACACAGTACTACAGTTTAAAACACACAGCACTACAGTTTAAAACACACAGCACTATAGTTTAATCCACACAGCGCTACAGTTTAAAACACACATCACTACAGTTTAAAACAAACAGCACTACAGTTTAAAACACACAGCACTATAGTTTAAAACACACAGCACTACAGTTTAAAACAAACAGCACTACAGTTTAAAACACACAGTACTACAGTATAAAACACACAGCACTATACTTTAAAACACACAGCACTACAGTTTAAAACACACAGCACTACAGTTTAAAACACACAGCATCACAGTTTAAAAAACACAGCATCACAGTTTAATCCACACAGCACTACAGTTTAAAACACACTTCATCACAGTTTAATCCACACAGCACTACAGTTTAAAACACACAGCATCACAGTTTAATCCACACAGCACTACAGTTTAAAACACACAGCACTACAGTTTAAAACACACAGCACTATAGTTTAAAACACATAGCATTTTAATCCACACAGCACTACAGTATAAAACACACAGCACTACAGTTTGAAACACACAGCACTACAGTTTAAAACACACAGCACTATAGTTTAAAACACACAGCACTATAGTTTAAAACACACAGCACTACAGTTTAAAACACACATCAATACAGTTTAAAACACACAGCACTACAGTTTAAAACACACAGTACTACAGTTTAAAACACACAGCACTACAGTTTAAAACACACAGCACTACAGTTTAAAACACACAGCAATACATTTTAAAACAAACAGCACTACAGTTTAAAACACACAGCACTACAGTTTAAAACACACAGCACTACAGTTTAATCCACACAGCACTACATTTTAATCCACACAGCACTACAGTTTAAAACACACAGCACTACAGTTTAAAACACACAGCACTATAGTTTAAAACACACAGCACTACAGTTTAAAACAAACAGCACTAAAGTTTAAAACACACAGCACTACAGTTTAAAACACAGCACTATAGTTTAAAACACACAGCACTACAGTTTAAAACAAACAGCACTACAGTTTAAAACACACAGCACTACAGTTTAAAACACACAGCACTATAGTTTAATCCACACAGCGCTACAGTTTAAAAACACACATCACTACAGTTTAAAACAAACAGCACTACAGTTTAAAACACACAGCACTATAGTTTTAAACACACAGCACTACAGTTTAAAACACACAGCACTACAGTTTAAAACAAACAGCACTACAGTTTAAAACACACAGCACTACAGTTTAAAACACACAGCACTATAGTTTAATCCACACAGCGCTACAGTTTTAAAACACACAGCACTACAGTTTAAAAACACACAGCACTACAGTTTAAAACAAACAGCACTACAGTTTAAAACACACAGCACTACAGTTTAAAACACACAGCACTATAGTTTAATCCACACAGCGCTACAGTTTAAAACACACATCACTACAGTTTAAAACAAACAGCACTACAGTTTAAAATACACAGCACTATAGTTTAAAACACACAGCACTACAGTTTAAAACAAACAGCACTACAGTTTAAAACACACAGCACTATAGTTTAAAACAAACAGCACTATAGTTTAATCCACACAGCACTACAGTTTAAAACAAACAGCACTACAGTTTAAAACACACAGCACTACAGTTTAAAACACACAGCACTATAGTTTAAAACACATAGCATTTTAATCCACACAGCACTACAGTATAAAACACACAGCACTACAGTTTGAGACACACAGCACTACAGTTTAAAACACACAGCACTATAGTTTAAAACACATAGCACTATAGTTTAAAACACACAGCACTACAGTTTAAAACACACATCAATACAGTTTAAAACACACAGCACTACAGTTTAAAACACACAGTACTACAGTTTAAAACACACAGCACTACAGTTTAAAACACACAGCACTATAGTTTAATCCACACAGCGCTACAGTTTAAAACACACATCACTACAGTTTAAAACAAACAGCACTACAGTTTAAAACACACAGCACTATAGTTTAAAACACACAGCACTACAGTTTAAAACAAACAGCACTACAGTTTAAAACACACAGTACTACAGTATAAAACACACAGCACTATACTTTAAAACACACAGCACTACAGTTTAAAACACACAGCACTACAGTTTAAAACACACAGCATCACAGTTTAAAAAACACAGCATCACAGTTTAATCCACACAGCACTACAGTTTAAAACACACTTCATCACAGTTTAATCCACACAGCACTACAGTTTAAAACACACAGCATCACAGTTTAATCCACACAGCACTACAGTTTAAAACACACAGCACTACAGTTTAAAACACACAGCACTATAGTTTAAAACACATAGCATTTTAATCCACACAGCACTACAGTATAAAACACACAGCACTACAGTTTGAAACACACAGCACTACAGTTTAAAACACACAGCACTATAGTTTAAAACACACAGCACTATAGTTTAAAACACACAGCACTACAGTTTAAAACACACATCAATACAGTTTAAAACACACAGCACTACAGTTTAAAACACACAGTACTACAGTTTAAAACACACAGCACTACAGTTTAAAACACACAGCACTACAGTTTAAAACACACAGCAATACATTTTAAAACAAACAGCACTACAGTTTAAAACACACAGCACTACAGTTTAAAACACACAGCACTACAGTTTAATCCACACAGCACTACATTTTAATCCACACAGCACTACAGTTTAAAACACACAGCACTACAGTTTAAAACACACAGCACTATAGTTTAAAACACACAGCACTACAGTTTAAAACAAACAGCACTAAAGTTTAAAACACACAGCACTACAGTTTAAAACACAGCACTATAGTTTAAAACACACAGCACTACAGTTTAAAACAAACAGCACTACAGTTTAAAACACACAGCACTACAGTTTAAAACACACAGCACTATAGTTTAATCCACACAGCGCTACAGTTTAAAACACACATCACTACAGTTTAAAACAAACAGCACTACAGTTTAAAACACACAGCACTATAGTTTTAAACACACAGCACTACAGTTTAAAACAAACAGCACTACAGTTTAAAACACACAGCACTACAGTTTAAAACAAACAGCACTATAGTTTAATCCACACAGCTCTACAGTTTAAAACAAACAGCACTACAGTTTAAAACACACAGCACTACAGTTTAAAACACACAGCACTATAGTTTAAAACACATAGCATTTTAATCCACACAGCACTACAGTATTAAACACACAGCACTACAGTTTGAAACACACAGCACTACAGTTTAAAACACACAGCACTATAGTTTAAAACACACAGCACTATAGTTTAAAACACACAGCACTACAGTTTAAAAGACACATCAATACAGTTTAAAACACACAGCACTACAGTTTAAAACACACAGTACTACAGTTTAAAACACACAGCACTACAGTTTAAAACACACAGCACTACAGTTTAAAACACACAGCAATACATTTTAAAACAAACAGCACTACAGTTTAAAACACACAGCACTACAGTTTAATCCACACAGCACTACATTTTAATCCACACAGCACTACAGTTTAAAACACACAGCACTACAGTTTAATCCACACAGCACTATAGTTTAAAACAAACAGCACTACAGTTTAAAACACACAGCATCACAGTTTAAAACACACAGCACTATACTTTAAAACACACAGCACTACAGTTTAAAACACACAGCATCACAGTTTAAAAAACACAGCATCACAGTTTAATCCACACAGCACTACAGTTTAAAACACACAGCACTACAGTTTGAAACACACAGCACTACAGTTTAAAACACACAGCACTACAGTTTAAAACACACAGCACTATAGTTTAAAACACACAGCACTACAGTTTAAAACACACATCAATACAGTTTAAAACACACAGCACTACAGTTTAAAACACACAGCACTATAGTTTAAAACACACAGCACTACAGTTTAAAACACACAGCACTACAGTTTAAAAACACACAGCACTATAGTTTAAAACACACAGCACTACAGTTTAAAACACACAGCACTATAGTTTAAAACACACAGCACTACAGTTTAAAACAAACAGCACTACAGTTTAAAACACACAGCACTACAGTTTAAAACACACAGCACTATAGTTTAATCCACACAGCGCTACAGTTTAAAACACACAGCACTACAGTTTAAAACAAACAGCACTACAGTTTAAAACACACAGCACTACAGTTTAAAACACACATCACTATAGTTCAATCCACACAGCGCTACAGTTTAAAACACACATCACTACAGTTTAAAACAAACAGCACTACAGTTTAAAATACACAGCACTATAGTTTAAAACACACAGCACTACAGTTTAAAACAAACAGCACTACAGTTTAAAACACACAGCACTACAGTTTAAAACAAACAGCACTATAGTTTAATCCACACAGCACTACAGTTTAAAACAAACAGCACTACAGTTTAAAACACACAGCACTACAGTTTAAAACACACAGCACTATAGTTTAAAACACATAGCATTTTAATCCACACAGCACTACAGTATAAAACACACAGCACTACAGTTTGAGACACACAGCACTACAGTTTAAAACACACAGCACTATAGTTTAAAACACATAGCACTATAGTTTAAAACACACAGCACTACAGTTTAAAACACACATCAATACAGTTTAAAACACACAGCACTACAGTTTAAAACAAACAGCACTATAGTTTAATCCACACAGCGCTACAGTTTAAAACACACATCACTACAGTTTAAAACAAACAGCACTACAGTTTAAAACACACAGCACTATAGTTTAAAACACACAGCACTACAGTTTAAAACAAACAGCACTACAGTTTAAAACACACAGCACTACAGTTTAAAACAAACAGCACTATAGTTTAATCCACACAGCACTACAGTTTAAAACAAACAGCACTACAGTTTAAAACACACAGCACTACAGTTTAAAACACACAGCACTATAGTTTAAAACACATAGCATTTTAATCCACACAGCACTACAGTATAAAACACACAGCACTACAGTTTGAAACACACAGCACTACAGTTTAAAACACACAGCACTATAGTTTAAAACACACAGCACTATAGCTTAAAACACACAGCACTACAGTTTAAAACACACATCAATACAGTTTAAAACACACAGCACTACAGTTTAAAACACACAGTACTACAGTTTAAAACACACAGCACTACAGTTTAAAACACACAGCACTACAGTTTAAAACACACAGCAATACATTTTAAAACAAACAGCACTACAGTTTAAAACACACAGCACTACAGTTTAAAAAAAACAGCACTACAGTTTAATCCACACAGCACTACATTTTAATCCACACAGCACTACAGTTTAAAACACACAGCACTACAGTTTAAAACACACAGCACTATAGTTTAAAACACACAGCACTACAGTTTAAAACAAACAGCACTAAAGTTTAAAACACACAGCACTACAGTTTAAAACACACAGCACTATAGTTTAAAACACACAGCACTACAGTTTAAAACAAACAGCACTACAGTTTAAAACACACAGCACTACAGTTTAAAACACACAGCACTATAGTTTAATCCACACAGCGCTACAGTTTAAAACACACATCACTACAGTTTAAAACAAACAGCACTACAGTTTAAAACACACAGCACTACAGTTTAAAACACACAGTACTACAGTTTAAAACACAAAGCACTACAGTTTAAAACACACAGCAATACATTTTAAAACAAACAGCACTACAGTTTAAAACACACAGCACTACAGTTTAATCCACACAGCACTACATTTTAATCCACACAGCACTACAGTTTAAAACACACAGCACTACAGTTTAATCCACACAGCACTATAGTTTAAAACAAACAGCACTACAGTTTAAAACACACAGCATCACAGTTTAAAACACACAGCACTATACTTTAAAACACACAGCACTACAGTTTAAAACACACAGCACTACAGTTTAAAACACACAGCATCACAGTTTAAAAAACACAGTATCACAGTTTAATCCACACAGCACTACAGTTTAAAACACACAGCACTACAGTTTGAAACACACAGCACTACAGTTTAAAACACACAGCACTACAGTTTAAAACACACAGCACTATAGTTTAAAACACACAGCACTACAGTTTAAAACACACATCAATACAGTTTAAAACACACAGCACTACAGTTTAAAACACACAGCACTATAGTTTAAAACACACAGCACTACAGTTTAAAACACACAGCACTACAGTTTAAAAACACACAGCACTATAGTTTAAAACACACAGCACTACAGTTTAAAACACACAGCACTATAGTTTAAAACACACAGCACTACAGTTTAAAACAAACAGCACTACAGTTTAAAACACACAGCACTACAGTTTAAAACACACAGCACTATAGTTTAATCCACACAGCGCTACAGTTTAAAACACACAGCACTACAGTTTAAAACAAACAGCACTACAGTTTAAAACACACAGCACTACAGTTTAAAACACACAGCACTATAGTTTAATCCACACAGCGCTACAGTTTAAAACACACATCACTACAGTTTAAAACAAACAGCACTACAGTTTAAAATACACAGCACTATAGTTTAAAACACACAGCACTACAGTTTAAAACAAACAGCACTATAGTTTAATCCACACAGCACTACAGTTTAAAACAAACAGCACTACAGTTTAAAACACACAGCACTACAGTTTAAAACACACAGCACTATAGTTTAAAACACATAGCATTTTAATCCACACAGCACTACAGTATAAAACATACAGCACTACAGTTTGAGACACACAGCACTACAGTTTAAAACACACAGCACTATAGTTTAAAACACATAGCACTATAGTTTAAAACACACAGCACTACAGTTTAAAACACACATCAATACAGTTTAAAACACACAGCACTACAGTTTAAAACACACAGTACTACAGTTTAAAACACACAGCACTACAGTTAAAACAAACAGCACTACAGTTTAAAACACACAGCACTACAGTTTAAAACACACAGCACTATAGTTTAATCCACACAGCGCTACAGTTTAAAACACACATCACTACAGTTTAAAACAAACAGCACTACAGTTTAAAACACACAGCACTATAGTTTAAAACACACAGCACTACAGTTTAAAACAAACAGCACTACAGTTTAAAACACACAGCACTACAGTTTAAAACACACAGCACTATAGTTTAATCCACACAGCGCTACAGTTTAAAACACACATCACTACAGTTTAAAACAAACAGCACTACAGTTTAAAACACACAGCACTATAGTTTAAAACACACAGCACTACAGTTTAAAATAAACAGCACTACAGTTTAAAACACACAGCACTACAGTTTAAAACAAACAGCACTATAGTTTAATCCACACAGCACTACAGTTTAAAACAAACAGCACTACAGTTTAAAACACACAGCACTACAGTTTAAAACACACAGCACTACAGTTTAAAACACACAGCACTATAGTTTAAAACACATAGCATTTTAATCCACACAGCACTACAGTATAAAACACACAGCACTACAGTTTGAAACACACAGCACTACAGTTTAAAACACACAGCACTATAGTTTAAAACACACAGCACTATAGTTTAAAACACACAGCACTACAGTTTAAAACACACATCAATACAGTTTAAAACACACAGCACTACAGTTTAAAACACACAGCACTATAGTTTAAAACACATAGCATTTTAATCCACACAGCACTACAGTATAAAACACACAGCACTACAGTTTGAAACACACAGCACTACAGTTTAAAAC
Source organism: Salmo salar (assembly GCF_905237065.1). Taxonomy (NCBI): domain Eukaryota; kingdom Metazoa; phylum Chordata; class Actinopteri; order Salmoniformes; family Salmonidae; genus Salmo; species Salmo salar. The sequence goes on from NC_059448.1 coordinate 4,901,091, forward strand.
ACACAGCACTACAGTTTTAAAACACACAGCACTATAGTTTAAAACACACAGCACTACAGTTTAAAACACACATCAATACAGTTTAAAACACACAGCACTACAGTTTAAAACACACAGCACTACAGTTTAAAACACACATCAATACAGTTTAAAACACACAGCACTACAGTTTAAAACACACAGCACTACAGTTTAAAACACACAGCACTACAGTTTAAAACACACAGCACTATAGTTTAAAAACACACAGCACTACAGTTTAAAACAAACAGCACTACAGTTTAAAACACACAGCACTACAGTTTAAAACACACAGCACTATAGTTTAATCCACACAGCGCTACAGTTTAAAACACACATCACTACAGTTTAAAACAAACAGCACTACAGTTTAAAACACACAGCACTATAGTTTAAAACACACAGCACTACAGTTTAAAATAAACAGCACTACAGTTTAAAACACACAGCACTACAGTTTAAAACAAACAGCACTATAGTTTAATCCACACAGCACTACAGTTTAAAACAAACAGCACTACAGTTTAAAACACACAGCACTACAGTTTAAAACACACAGCACTATAGTTTAAAACACATAGCATTTTAATCCACACAGCACTACAGTATAAAACACACAGCACTACAGTTTAAAACACACAGCACTATAGTTTAAAACACACAGCACTATAGTTTAAAACACACAGCACTACAGTTTAAAACACACATCAATACAGTTTAAAACACACAGCACTACAGTTTAAAACACACAGCACTATAGTTTAAAACACATAGCATTTTAATCCACACAGCACTACAGTATAAAACACACAGCACTACAGTTTGAAACACACAGCACTACAGTTTAAAACACACAGCACTACAGTTTAAAACACACAGCACTATAGTTTAAAACACACAGCACTACAGTTTAAAACACACATCAATACAGTTTAAAACACACAGCACTACAGTTTAAAACACACTGCACTATAGTTTAAAACACACAGCACTACAGTTTAAAACACACAGCACTACAGTTTAAAAACACACAGCACTATAGTTTAAAACACACAGCACTACAGTTTAAAACACACAGCACTATAGTTTAAAAACACACAGCACTACAGTTTAAAACAAACAGCACTACAGTTTAAAACACACAGCACTACAGTTTAAAACACACAGCACTATAGTTTAATCCACACAGCGCTACAGTTTAAAACACACAGCACTATAGTTTAATCCACACAGCGCTACAGTTTAAAACACACATCACTACAGTTTAAAACAAACAGCACTACAGTTTAAAATACACAGCACTATAGTTTAAAACACACAGCACTACAGTTTAAAACAAACAGCACTACAGTTTAAAACACACAGCACTACAGTTTAAAACAAACAGCACTATAGTTTAATCCACACAGCACTACAGTTTAAAACAAACAGCACTACAGTTTAAAACACACAGCACTACAGTTTAAAACACACAGCACTATAGTTTAAAACACATAGCATTTTAATCCACACAGCACTACAGTATAAAACACACAGCACTACAGTTTGAGACACACAGCACTACAGTTTAAAACACACAGCACTATAGTTTAAAACACACAGCACTACAGTTTAAAACACACATCAATACAGTTTAAAACACACAGCACTACAGTTTAAAACACACAGTACTACAGTTTAAAACACACAGCACTACAGTTTAAAACAAATAGCACTACAGTTTAAAACACACAGCACTACAGTTTAAAACACACAGCACTATAGTTTAATCCACACAGCGCTACAGTTTAAAACACACATCACTACAGTTTAAAACAAACAGCACTACAGTTTAAAACACACAGCACTATAGTTTAAAACACACAGCACTACAGTTTAAAACAAACAGCACTACAGTTTAAAACACACAGCACTACAGTTTAAAACAAACAGCACTATAGTTTAATCCACACAGCACTACAGTTTAAAACAAACAGCACTACATTTTAAAACACACAGCACTACAGTTTAAAACACACAGCACTATAGTTTAAAACACACAGCACTATAGTTTAAAACACACAGCACTACAGTTTAAAACACACATCAATACAGTTTAAAACACACAGCACTACAGTTTAAAACACACAGTACTACAGTTTAAAACACACAGCACTACAGTTTAAAACAAACAGCACTATAGTTTAATCCACACAGCACTACAGTTTAAAACAAACAGCACTACAGTTTAAAACACACAGCACTACAGTTTAAAACACACAGCACTATAGTTTAAAACACATAGCATTTTAATCCACACAGCACTACAGTATAAAACACACAGCACTACAGTTTGAAACACACAGCACTACAGTTTAAAACACACAGCACTATAGTTTAAAACACACAGCACTATAGTTTAAAACACACAGCACTACAGTTTAAAACACACATCAATACAGTTTAAAACACACAGCACTACAGTTTAAAACACACAGCACTACAGTTTAAAACACACAGCACTACAGTTTAAAACACACAGCACTATAGTTTAAAACACACAGCACTACAGTTTAAAACAAACAGCACTACAGTTTAAAACACACAGCACTACAGTTTAAAACACACAGCACTATAGTTTAATCCACACAGCGCTACAGTTTAAAACACACATCACTACAGTTTAAAACAAACAGCACTACAGTTTAAAACACACAGCACTATAGTTTAAAACACACAGCACTACAGTTTAAAATAAACAGCACTACAGTTTAAAACACACAGCACTACAGTTTAAAACAAACAGCACTATAGTTTAATCCACACAGCACTACAGTTTAAAACAAACAGCACTACAGTTTAAAACACACAGCACTACAGTTTAAAACACACAGCACTATAGTTTAAAACACATAGCATTTTAATCCACACAGCACTACAGTATAAAACACACAGCACTACAGTTTGAAACACACAGCACTACAGTTTAAAACACACAGCACTACAGTTTAAAACACACAGCACTATAGTTTAAAACACACAGTACTACAGTTTAAAACACACATCAATACAGTTTAAAACACACAGCACTACAGTTTAAAACACACAGCACTATAGTTTAAAACACATAGCATTTTAATCCACACAGCACTACAGTATAAAACACACAGCACTACAGTTTGAAACACACAGCACTACAGTTTAAAACACACAGCACTACAGTTTAAAACACACAGCACTATAGTTTAAAACACACAGCACTACAGTTTAAAACACACATCAATACAGTTTAAAACACACAGCACTACAGTTTAAAACACACAGCACTATAGTTTAAAACACACAGCACTACAGTTTAAAACACACAGCACTACAGTTTAAAAACACACAGCACTATAGTTTAAAACACACAGCACTACAGTTTAAAACACACAGCACTATAGTTTAAAACACACAGCACTACAGTTTAAAACAAACAGCACTACAGTTTAAAACACACAGCACTACAGTTTAAAACACACAGCACTATAGTTTAATCCACACAGCGCTACAGTTTAAAACACACAGCACTATAGTTTAAAACACACAGCACTATAGTTTAAAACACACAGCACTACAGTTTAAAACACACATCAATACAGTTTAAAACACACAGCACTACAGTTTAAAACACACAGCACTACAGTTTAAAACACACAGCACTACAGTTTAAAACACACAGCACTATAGTTTAAAACACACAGCACTACAGTTTAAAACAAACAGCACTACAGTTTAAAACACACAGCACTACAGTTTAAAACACACAGCACTATAGTTTAATCCACACAGCGCTACAGTTTAAAACACACATCACTACAGTTTAAAACAAACAGCACTACAGTTTAAAACACACAGCACTATAGTTTAAAACACACAGCACTACAGTTTAAAATAAACAGCACTACAGTTTAAAACACACAGCACTACAGTTTAAAACAAACAGCACTATAGTTTAATCCACACAGCACTACAGTTTAAAACAAACAGCACTACAGTTTAAAACACACAGCACTACAGTTTAAAACACACAGCACTACAGTTTAAAACACACAGCACTATAGTTTAAAACACATAGCATTTTAATCCACACAGCACTACAGTATAAAACACACAGCACTACAGTTTGAAACACACAGCACTACAGTTTAAAACACACAGCACTATAGTTAAAAAAACACACAGCACTATAGTTTAAAACACACAGCACTACAGTTTAAAACACACATCAATACAGTTTAAAACACACAGCACTACAGTTTAAAACACACAGCACTATAGTTTAAAACACATAGCATTTTAATCCACACAGCACTACAGTATAAAACACACAGCACTACAGTTTGAAACACACAGCACTACAGTTTAAAACACACAGCACTACAGTTTAAAACACACAGCACTATAGTTTAAAACACACAGCACTACAGTTTAAAACACACATCAATACAGTTTAAAACACACAGCACTACAGTTTAAAACACACAGCACTACAGTTTAAAACACACATCAATACAGTTTAAAACACACAGCACTACAGTTTAAAACACACAGCACTACAGTTTAAAACACACAGCACTACAGTTTAAAACACACAGCACTATAGTTTAAAACACACAGCACTACAGTTTAAAACAAACAGCACTACAGTTTAAAACACACAGCACTACAGTTTAAAACACACAGCACTATAGTTTAATCCACACAGCGCTACAGTTTAAAACACACATCACTACAGTTTAAAACAAACAGCACTACAGTTTAAAACACACAGCACTATAGTTTAAAACACACAGCACTACAGTTTAAAATAAACAGCACTACAGTTTAAAACACACAGCACTACAGTTTAAAACAAACAGCACTATAGTTTAATCCACACAGCACTACAGTTTAAAACAAACAGCACTACAGTTTAAAACACACAGCACTACAGTTTAAAACACACAGCACTATAGTTTAAAACACATAGCATTTTAATCCACACAGCACTACAGTATAAAACACACAGCACTACAGTTTAAAACACACAGCACTATAGTTTTAAAACACACAGCACTATAGTTTAAAACACACAGCACTACAGTTTAAAACACACATCAATACAGTTTAAAACACACAGCACTACAGTTTAAAACACACAGCACTATAGTTTAAAACACATAGCATTTTAATCCACACAGCACTACAGTATAAAACACACAGCACTACAGTTTGAAACACACAGCACTACAGTTTAAAACACACAGCACTACAGTTTAAAACACACAGCACTATAGTTTAAAACACACAGCACTACAGTTTAAAACACACATCAATACAGTTTAAAACACACAGCACTACAGTTTAAAACACACTGCACTATAGTTTAAAACACACAGCACTACAGTTTAAAACACACAGCACTACAGTTTAAAAACACACAGCACTATAGTTTAAAACACACAGCACTACAGTTTAAAACACACAGCACTATAGTTTAAAACACACAGCACTACAGTTTAAAACAAACAGCACTACAGTTTAAAACACACAGCACTACAGTTTAAAACACACAGCACTATAGTTTAATCCACACAGCGCTACAGTTTAAAACACACAGCACTATAGTTTAATCCACACAGCGCTACAGTTTAAAACACACATCACTACAGTTTAAAACAAACAGCACTACAGTTTAAAATACACAGCACTATAGTTTAAAACACACAGCACTACAGTTTAAAACAAACAGCACTACAGTTTAAAACACACAGCACTACAGTTTAAAACAAACAGCACTATAGTTTAATCCACACAGCACTACAGTTTAAAACAAACAGCACTACAGTTTAAAACACACAGCACTACAGTTTAAAACACACAGCACTATAGTTTAAAACACATAGCATTTTAATCCACACAGCACTACAGTATAAAACACACAGCACTACAGTTTGAGACACACAGCACTACAGTTTAAAACACACAGCACTATAGTTTAAAACACACAGCACTACAGTTTAAAACACACATCAATACAGTTTAAAACACACAGCACTACAGTTTAAAACACACAGTACTACAGTTTAAAACACACAGCACTACAGTTTAAAACAAATAGCACTACAGTTTAAAACACACAGCACTACAGTTTAAAACACACAGCACTATAGTTTAATCCACACAGCGCTACAGTTTAAAACACACATCACTACAGTTTAAAACAAACAGCACTACAGTTTAAAACACACAGCACTATAGTTTAAAACACACAGCACTACAGTTTAAAACAAACAGCACTACAGTTTAAAACACACAGCACTACAGTTTAAAACAAACAGCACTATAGTTTAATCCACACAGCACTACAGTTTAAAACAAACAGCACTACATTTTAAAACACACAGCACTACAGTTTAAAACACACAGCACTATAGTTTAAAACACACAGCACTATAGTTTAAAACACACAGCACTACAGTTTAAAACACACATCAATACAGTTTAAAACACACAGCACTACAGTTTAAAACACACAGTACTACAGTTTAAAACACACAGCACTACAGTTTAAAACACACAGCACTACAGTTTAAAACACACAGCAATACATTTTAAAACAAACAGCACTACAGTTTAAAACACACAGCACTACAGTTTAAAACACACAGCACTACAGTTTAATCCACACAGCACTACATTTTAATCCACACAGCACTACAGTTTAAAACACACAGCACTACAGTTTAAAACACACAGCACTATAGTTTAAAACACACAGCACTACAGTTTAAAACAAACAGCACTAAAGTTTAAAACACACAGCACTACAGTTTAAAACACACAGCACTATAGTTTAAAACACACAGCACTACAGTTTAAAACAAACAGCACTACAGTTTAAAACACACAGCACTACAGTTTAAAACACACAGCACTATAGTTTAATCCAAACAGCGCTACAGTTTAAAACACACATCACTACAGTTTAATACAAACAGCACTACAGTTTAAAACACACAGCACTATAGTTTTAAACACACAGCACTACAGTTTAAAACAAACAGCACTACAGTTTAAAACACACAGCACTACAGTTTAAAACAAACAGCACTATAGTTTAATCCACACAGCACTACAGTTTAAAACAAACAGCACTACAGTTTAAAACACACAGCACTACAGTTTAAAACACACAGCACTATAGTTTAAAACACATAGCATTTTAACCCACACAGCACTACAGTATAAAACACACAGCACTACAGTTTGAAACACACAGCACTACAGTTTAAAACACACAGCACTATAGTTTAAAACACACAGCACTATAGTTTAAAACACACAGCACTACAGTTTAAAACACACATCAATACAGTTTAAAACACACAGCACTACAGTTTAAAACACACAGTACTACAGTTTAAAACACACAGCACTACAGTTTAAAACACACAGCACTACAGTTTAAAACACACAGCAATACATTTTAAAACAAACAGCACTACAGTTTAAAACACACAGCACTACAGTTTAATCCACACAGCACTACATTTTAATCCACACAGCACTACAGTTTAAAACACACAGCACTACAGTTTAATCCACACAGCACTATAGTTTAAAACAAACAGCACTACAGTTTAAAACACACAGCATTACAGTTTAAAACACACAGCACTATACTTTAAAACACACAGCACTACAGTTTAAAACACACAGCACTACAGTTTAAAACACACAGCATCACAGTTTAAAAAACACAGCATCACAGTTTAATCCACACAGCACTACAGTTTAAAACACACAGCACTACAGTTTAAAACACACAGCACTATAGTTTAAAACACACAGCACTACAGTTTAAAACAAACAGCACTACAGTTTAAAACACACAGCACTACAGTTTAAAACACACAGCACTATAGTTTAATCCACACAGCGCTACAGTTTAAAACACACATCACTACAGTTTAAAACAAACAGCACTACAGTTTAAAACACACAGCACTATAGTTTAAAACACACAGCACTACAGTTTAAAACAAACAGCACTACAGTTTAAAACACACAGCACTACAGTTTAAAACAAACAGCACTATAGTTTAATCCACACAGCACTACAGTTTAAAACAAACAGCACTACAGTTTAAAACACACAGCACTACAGTTTAAAACACACAGCACTATAGTTTAAAACACATAGCATTTTAATCCACACAGCACTACAGTATAAAACACACAGCACTACAGTTTGAAACACACAGCACTTCAGTTTAAAACACACAGCACTATAGTTTAAAACACACAGCACTATAGTTTAAAACACACAGCACTACAGTTTAAAACACACATCAATACAGTTTAAAACACACAGCACTACAGTTTAAAACACACAGCACTACAGTTTAAAACACACAGCACTACAGTTTAAAACACACAGCACTATAGTTTAAAACACACAGCACTACAGTTTAAAACAAACAGCACTACAGTTTAAAACACACAGCACTACAGTTTAAAACACACAGCACTATAGTTTAATCCACACAGCGCTACAGTTTAAAACACACATCACTACAGTTTAAAACAAACAGCACTACAGTTTAAAACACACAGCACTATAGTTTAAAACACACAGCACTACAGTTTAAAACAAACAGCACTACAGTTTAAAACACACAGCACTACAGTTTAAAACAAACAGCACTATAGTTTAATCCACACAGCACTACAGTTTAAAACAAACAGCACTACAGTTTAAAACACACAGCACTACAGTTTAAAACACACAGCACTATAGTTTAAAACACATAGCATTTTAATCCACACAGCACTACAGTATAAAACACACAGCACTACAGTTTGAAACACACAGCACTACAGTTTAAAACACACAGCACTATAGTTTAAAACAAACAGCACTATAGTTTAAAACACACAGCACTACAGTTTAAAACACACATCAATACAGTTTAAAACACACAGCACTACAGTTTAAAACACACAGTACTACAGTTTAAAACACACAGCACTACAGTTTAAAACACACAGCACTACAGTTTAAAACACACAGCAATACATTTTAAAACAAACAGCACTACAGTTTAAAACACACAGCACTACAGTTTAAAACACACAGCACTACAGTTTAATCCACACAGCACTACATTTTAATCCACACAGCACTACAGTTTAAAACACACAGCACTACAGTTTAATCCACACAGCACTATAGTTTAAAACACACAGCACTACAGTTTAAAACACACAGCATCACAGTTTAAAACACACAGCACTATACTTTAAAACACACAGCACTACAGTTTAAAACACACAGCACTACAGTTTAAAACACACATCAATACAGTTTAAAACACACAGCACTACAGTTTAAAACACACAGCACTATAGTTTAAAACACACAGCACTACAGTTTAAAACACACAGCACTACAGTTTAAAAACACACAGCACTATAGTTTAAAACACACAGCACTACAGTTTAAAACACACAGCACTATAGTTTAAAACACACAGCACTACAGTTTAAAACAAACAGCACTACAGTTTAAAACACACAGCACTACAGTTTAAAACACACAGCACTATAGTTTAATCCACACAGCGCTACAGTTTAAAACACACAGCACTATAGTTTAATCCACACAGCGCTACAATTTAAAACACACATCACTACAGTTTAAAACAAACAGCACTACAGTTTAAAATACACAGCACTATAGTTTAAAACACACAGCACTACAGTTTAAAACAAACAGCACTACAGTTTAAAACACACAGCACTACAGTTTAAAACAAACAGCACTATAGTTTAATCCACACAGCACTACAGTTTAAAACAAACAGCACTACAGTTTAAAACACACAGCACTACAGTTTAAAACAAACAGCACTATAGTTTAATCCACACAGCACTACAGTTTAAAACAAACAGCACTACAGTTTAAAACACACAGCACTACAGTTTAAAACACACAGCACTATAGTTTAAAACACATAGCATTTTAATCCACACAGCACTACAGTATAAAACACACAGCACTACAGTTTGAGACACACAGCACTACAGTTTAAAACACACAGCACTATAGTTTAAAACACACAGCACTACAGTTTAAAACACACATCAATACAGTTTAAAACACACAGCACTACAGTTTAAAACACACAGTACTACAGTTTAAAACACACAGCACTACAGTTTAAAACAAATAGCACTACAGTTTAAAACACACAGCACTACAGTTTAAAACACACAGCACTATAGTTTAATCCACACAGCGCTACAGTTTAAAACACACATCACTACAGTTTAAAACAAACAGCACTACAGTTTAAAACACACAGCACTATAGTTTAAAACACACAGCACTACAGTTTAAAACAAACAGCACTACAGTTTAAAACACACAGCACTACAGTTTAAAACAAACAGCACTATAGTTTAATCCACACAGCACTACAGTTTAAAACAAACAGCACTACATTTTAAAACACACAGCACTACAGTTTAAAACACACAGCACTATAGTTTAAAACACACAGCACTATAGTTTAAAACACACAGCACTACAGTTTAAAACACACATCAATACAGTTTAAAACACACAGCACTACAGTTTAAAACACACAGTACTACAGTTTAAAACACACAGCACTACAGTTTAAAACACACAGCACTACAGTTTAAAACACACAGCAATACATTTTAAAACAAACAGCACTACAGTTTAAAACACACAGCACTACAGTTTAAAACACACAGCACTACAGTTTAATCCACACAGCACTACATTTTAATCCACACAGCACTACAGTTTAAAACACACAGCACTACAGTTTAAAACACACAGCACTATAGTTTAAAACACACAGCACTACAGTTTAAAACAAACAGCACTAAAGTTTAAAACACACAGCACTACAGTTTAAAACACACAGCACTATAGTTTAAAACACACAGCACTACAGTTTAAAACAAACAGCACTACAGTTTAAAACACACAGCACTACAGTTTAAAACACACAGCACTATAGTTTAATCCAAACAGCGCTACAGTTTAAAACACACATCACTACAGTTTAAAACAAACAGCACTACAGTTTAAAACACACAGCACTATAGTTTTTAAACACACAGCACTACAGTTTAAAACAAACAGCACTACAGTTTAAAACACACAGCACTACAGTTTAAAACAAACAGCACTATAGTTTAATCCACACAGCACTACAGTTTAAAACAAACAGCACTACAGTTTAAAACACACAGCACTACAGTTTAAAACACACAGCACTATAGTTTAAAACACATAGCATTTTAATCCACACAGCACTACAGTATAAAACACACAGCACTACAGTTTAAAACACACAGCACTACAGTTTAAAACACACAGCACTATAGTTTAAAACACACAGCACTATAGTTTAAAACACACAGCACTACAGTTTAAAACACACATCAATACAGTTTAAAACACACAGCACTACAGTTTAAAACACACAGTACTACAGTTTAAAACACACAGCACTACAGTTTAAAACACACAGCACTACAGTTTAAAACACACAGCACTACATTTTAAAACAAACAGCACTACAGTTTAAAACACACAGCACTACAGTTTAATCCACACAGCACTACATTTTAATCCACACAGCACTACAGTTTAAAACACACAGCACTACAGTTTAATCCACACAGCACTATAGTTTAAAACAAACAGCACTACAGTTTAAAACACACAGCATTACAGTTTAAAACACACAGCACTATACTTTAAAACACACAGCACTACAGTTTAAAACACACAGCACTACAGTTTAAAACACACAGCATCACAGTTTAAAAAACACAGCATCACAGTTTAATCCACACAGCACTACAGTTTAAAACACACAGCACTACAGTTTAAAACACACAGCACTATAGTTTAAAACACACAGCACTACAGTTTAAAACAAACAGCACTACAGTTTAAAACACACAGCACTACAGTTTAAAACACACAGCACTATAGTTTAATCCACACAGCGCTACAGTTTAAAACACACATCACTACAGTTTAAAACAAACAGCACTACAGTTTAAAACACACAGCACTATAGTTTAAAACACACAGCACTACAGTTTAAAACAAACAGCACTACAGTTTAAAACACACAGCACTACAGTTTAAAACAAACAGCACTATAGTTTAATCCACACAGCACTACAGTTTAAAACAAACAGCACTACAGTTTAAAACACACAGCACTACAGTTTAAAACACACAGCACTATAGTTTAAAACACATAGCATTTTAATCCACACAGCACTACAGTATAAAACACACAGCACTACAGTTTGAAACACACAGCACTTCAGTTTAAAACACACAGCACTATAGTTTAAAACACACAGCACTATAGTTTAAAACACACAGCACTACAGTTTAAAACACACATCAATACAGTTTAAAACACACAGCACTACAGTTTAAAACACACAGCACTACAGTTTAAAACACACAGCACTACAGTTTAAAACACACAGCACTATAGTTTAAAACACACAGCACTACAGTTTAAAACAAACAGCACTACAGTTTAAAACACACAGCACTACAGTTTAAAACACACAGCACTATAGTTTAATCCACACAGCGCTACAGTTTAAAACACACATCACTACAGTTTAAAACAAACAGCACTACAGTTTAAAACACACAGCACTATAGTTTAAAACACACAGCACTACAGTTTAAAACAAACAGCACTACAGTTTAAAACACACAGCACTACAGTTTAAAACAAACAGCACTATAGTTTAATCCACACAGCACTACAGTTTAAAACAAACAGCACTACAGTTTAAAACACACAGCACTACAGTTTAAAACACACAGCACTATAGTTTAAAACACATAGCATTTTAATCCACACAGCACTACAGTATAAAACACACAGCACTACAGTTTGAAACACACAGCACTACAGTTTAAAACACACAGCACTATAGTTTAACACACAGAGCACTATAGTTTAAAACACACAGCACTACAGTTTAAAACACACATCAATACAGTTTAAAACACACAGCACTACAGTTTAAAACACACAGTACTACAGTTTAAAACACACAGCACTACAGTTTAAAACACACAGCACTACAGTTTAAAACACACAGCAATACATTTTAAAACAAACAGCACTACAGTTTAAAACACACAGCACTACAGTTTAAAACACACAGCACTACAGTTTAATCCACACAGCACTATAGTTTAAAACACACAGCACTACAGTTTAAAACACACAGCATCACAGTTTAAAACACACAGCACTATACTTTAAAACACACAGCACTACAGTTTAAAACACACAGCACTACAGTTTAAAACACACATCAATACAGTTTAAAACACACAGCACTACAGTTTAAAACACACAGCACTATAGTTTAAAACACACAGCACTACAGTTTAAAACACACAGCACTACAGTTTAAAAACACACAGCACTATAGTTTAAAACACACAGCACTACAGTTTAAAAACACACAGCACTATAGTTTAAAACACACAGCACTACAGTTTAAAACAAACAGCACTACAGTTTAAAACACACAGCACTACAGTTTAAAACACACAGCACTATAGTTTAATCCACACAGCGCTACAGTTTAAAACACACAGCACTATAGTTTAATCCACACAGCGCTACAGTTTAAAACACACATCACTACAGTTTAAAACAAACAGCACTACAGTTTAAAATACACAGCACTATAGTTTAAAACACACAGCACTACAGTTTAAAACAAACAGCACTACAGTTTAAAACACACAGCACTACAGTTTAAAACAAACAGCACTATAGTTTAATCCACACAGCACTACAGTTTAAAACAAACAGCACTACAGTTTAAAACACACAGCACTACAGTTTAAAACACACAGCACTATAGTTTAAAACACATAGCATTTTAATCCACACAGCACTACAGTATAAAACACACAGCACTACAGTTTGAGACACACAGCACTACAGTTTAAAACACACAGCACTATAGTTTAAAACACATAGCACTATAGTTTAAAACACACAGCACTACAGTTTAAAACACACATCAATACAGTTTAAAACACACAGCACTACAGTTTAAAACACACAGTACTACAGTTTAAAACACACAGCACTACAGTTTAAAACAAACAGCACTACAGTTTAAAACACACAGCACTACAGTTTAAAACACACAGCACTATAGTTTAATCCACACAGCGCTACAGTTTAAAACACACATCACTACAGTTTAAAACAAACAGCACTACAGTTTAAAACACACAGCACTATAGTTTAAAACACACAGCACTACAGTTTAAAACAAACAGCACTACAGTTTAAAACACACAGCACTACAGTTTAAAACAAACAGCACTATAGTTTAATCCACACAGCACTACAGTTTAAAACAAACAGCACTACATTTTAAAACACACAGCACTACAGTTTAAAACACACAGCACTATAGTTTAAAACACATAGCATTTTAATCCACACAGCACTACAGTATAAAACACACAGCACTACAGTTTGAAACACACAGCACTACAGTTTAAAACACACAGCACTATAGTTTAAAACACACAGCACTATAGTTTAAAACACACAGCACTACAGTTTAAAACACACATCAATACAGTTTAAAACACACAGCACTACAGTTTAAAACACACAGTACTACAGTTTAAAACACACAGCACTACAGTTTAAAACACACAGCAATACATTTTAAAACAAACAGCACTACAGTTTAAAACACACAGCACTACAGTTTAAAACACACAGCACTACAGTTTAATCCACACAGCACTACATTTTAATCCACACAGCACTACAGTTTAAAACACACAGCACTACAGTTTAAAACACACAGCACTATAGTTTAAAACACACAGCACTACAGTTTAAAACAAACAGCACTAAAGTTTAAAACACACAGCACTACAGTTTAAAACACACAGCACTATAGTTTAAAACACACAGCACTACAGTTTAAAACAAACAGCACTACAGTTTAAAACACACAGCACTACAGTTTAAAACACACAGCACTATAGTTTAATCCAAACAGCGCTACAGTTTAAAACACACATCACTACAGTTTAAAACAAACAGCACTACAGTTTAAAACACACAGCACTATAGTTTTAAACACACAGCACTACAGTTTAAAACAAACAGCACTACAGTTTAAAACACACAGCACTACAGTTTAAAACAAACAGCACTATAGTTTAATCCACACAGCACTACAGTTTAAAACAAACAGCACTACAGTTTAAAACACACAGCACTACAGTTTAAAACACACAGCACTATAGTTTAAAACACATAGCATTTTAATCCACACAGCACTACAGTATAAAACACACAGCACTACAGTTTGAAACACACAGCACTACAGTTTAAAACACACAGCACTATAGTTTAAAACACACAGCACTATAGTTTAAAACACACAGCACTACAGTTTAAAACACACATCAATACAGTTTAAAACACACAGCACTACAGTTTAAAACACACAGCACTACAGTTTAAAACACACAGCACTACAGTTTAAAACACACAGCACTATAGTTTAAAACACACAGCACTACAGTTTAAAACAAACAGCACTACAGTTTAAAACACACAGCACTACAGTTTAAAACACACAGCACTATAGTTTAATCCACACAGCGCTACAGTTTAAAACACACATCACTACAGTTTAAAACAAACAGCACTACAGTTTAAAACACACAGCACTATAGTTTAAAACACACAGCACTACAGTTTAAAACAAACAGCACTACAGTTTAAAACACACAGCACTACAGTTTAAAACAAACAGCACTATAGTTTAATCCACACAGCACTACAGTTTAAAACAAACAGCACTACAGTTTAAAACACACAGCACTACAGTTTAAAACACACAGCACTATAGTTTAAAACACATAGCATTTTAATCCACACAGCACTACAGTATAAAACACACAGCACTACAGTTTGAAACACACAGCACTACAGTTTAAAACACACAGCACTATAGTTTAAAACACACAGCACTATAGTTTAAAACACACAGCACTACAGTTTAAAACACACATCAATACAGTTTAAAACACACAGCACTACAGTTTAAAACACACAGTACTACAGTTTAAAAACACACAGCACTACAGTTTAAAACACACAGCACTACAGTTTAAAACACACAGCAATACATTTTAAAACAAACAGCACTACAGTTTAAAACACACAGCACTACAGTTTAAAACACACAGCACTACAGTTTAAAACACACAGCACTATAGTTTAAAACACACAGCACTACAGTTTAAAACAAACAGCACTACAGTTTAAAACACACAGCACTACAGTTTAAAACACACAGCACTATAGTTTAATCCACACAGCGCTACAGTTTAAAAACACACATCACTACAGTTTAAAACAAACAGCACTACAGTTTAAAACACACAGCACTATAGTTTAAAACACACAGCACTACAGTTTAAAACAAACAGCACTACAGTTTAAAACACACAGCACTACAGTTTAAAACAAACAGCACTATAGTTTAATCCACACAGCACTACAGTTTAAAACAAACAGCACTACAGTTTAAAACACACAGCACTACAGTTTAAAACACACAGCACTATAGTTTAAAACACATAGCATTTTAATCCACACAGCACTACAGTATAAAACACACAGCACTACAGTTTGAAACACACAGCACTACAGTTTAAAACACACAGCACTATAGTTTAAAACACACAGCACTATAGTTTAAAACACACAGCACTACAGTTTAAAACACACATCAATACAGTTTAAAACACACAGCACTACAGTTTAAAACACACAGTACTACAGTTTAAAACACACAGCACTACAGTTTAAAACACACAGCACTACAGTTTAAAACACACAGCAATACATTTTAAAACAAACAGCACTACAGTTTAAAACACACAGCACTACAGTTTAAAACACACAGCACTACAGTTTAATCCACACAGCACTACATTTTAATCCACACAGCACTACAGTTTAAAACACACAGCACTACAGTTTAATCCACACAGCACTATAGTTTAAAACACACAGCACTACAGTTTAAAAACACACAGCATCACAGTTTAAAACACACAGCACTATACTTTAAAACACACAGCACTACAGTTTAAAACACACAGCACTACAGTTTAAAACACACAGCATCACAGTTTAAAAAACACAGCATCACAGTTTAATCCACACAGCACTACAGTTTAAAACACACAGCACTACAGTTTGAAACACACAGCACTATTGTTTAAAACACACAGCACTACAGTTTAAAACACACATCATCACAGTTTAAAACACACAGCACTATAGTTTAAAACACATAGCATTTTAATCCACACAGCACTACAGTATAAAACACACAGCACTACAGTTTAATCCACACAGCACTACAGTTTAATCCACACAGCACTACAGTTTAATCCACACAGCACTATACTTTAAAACACACAGCACTACAGTTTAAAACACACAGCACTACAGTTTAAAACAAACAGCACTACAGTTTAAAACACACAGCACTATAGTTTAAAACACACAGCACTACAGTTTAAAACAAACAGCACTACAGTTTAAAACACACAGCACTACAGTTTAAAACACACAGCACTATAGTTTAATCCACACAGCGCTACAGTTTAAAACACACATCACTACAGTTTAAAACAAACAGCACTACAGTTTAAAACACACAGCACTATAGTTTAAAACAAACAGCACTACAGTTTAAAACAAACAGCACTATAGTTTAATCCACACAGCACTACAGTTTAAAACAAACAGCACTACAGTTTAAAACACACAGCACTACAGTTTAAAACACACAGCACTATAGTTTAAAACACATAGCATTTTAATCCACACAGCACTACAGTATAAAACACACAGCACTACAGTTTGAAACACACAGCACTACAGTTTAAAACACACAGCACTACAGTTTAAAACACACAGCACTATAGTTTAAAACACACATCAATACAGTTTAAAACACACAGCACTACAGTTTAAAACACACAGCACTATAGTTTAAAACACACAGCACTATAGTTTAAAACACACAGCACTACAGTTTAAAACACACAGCACTACAGTTTAAAAACACACAGCACTATAGTTTAAAACACACAGCACTACAGTTTAAAACACACAGCACTATAGTTTAAAACACACAGCACTACAGTTTAAAACAAACAGCACTACAGTTTAAAACACACAGCACTACAGTTTAAAACACACAGCACTATAGTTTAATCCACACAGCGCTACAGTTTAAAACACACAGCACTACAGTTTAATCCACACAGCACTATAGTTTAAAACAAACAGCACTACAGTTTAAAACACACAGCATCACAGTTTAAAACACACAGCACTATACTTTAAAACACACAGCACTACAGTTTAAAACACACAGCACTACAGTTTAAAACACACAGCATCACAGTTTAAAAAACACAGCATCACAGTTTAATCCACACAGCACTACAGTTTAAAACACACAGCACTACAGTTTAAAACACACAGCACTATAGTTTAAAACACACAGCACTACAGTTTAAAACAAACAGCACTACAGTTTAAAACACACAGCACTACAGTTTAAAACACACAGCACTATAGTTTAATCCACACAGCGCTACAGTTTAAAACACACATCACTACAGTTTAAAACAAACAGCACTACAGTTTAAAACACACAGCACTATAGTTTAAAACACACAGCACTACAGTTTAAAACAAACAGCACTACAGTTTAAAACACACAGCACTACAGTTTAAAACAAACAGCACTATAGTTTAATCCACACAGCACTACAGTTTAAAACAAACAGCACTACAGTTTAAAACACACAGCACTACAGTTTAAAACACACAGCACTATAGTTTAAAACACATAGCATTTTAATCCACACAGCACTACAGTATAAAACACACAGCACTACAGTTTGAAACACACAGCACTACAGTTTAAAACACACAGCACTATAGTTTAAAACACACAGCACTATAGTTTAAAACACACAGCACTACAGTTTAAAACACACATCAATACAGTTTAAAACACACAGCACTACAGTTTAAAACACACAGTACTACAGTTTAAAACACACAGCACTACAGTTTAAAACACACAGCACTACAGTTTAAAACACACAGCAATACATTTTAAAACAAACAGCACTACAGTTTAAAACACACAGCACTACAGTTTAAAACACACAGCACTACAGTTTAATCCACACAGCACTACATTTTAATCCACACAGCACTACAGTTTAAAACACACAGCACTACAGTTTAATCCACACAGCACTATAGTTTAAAACAAACAGCACTACAGTTTAAAACACACAGCATCACAGTTTAAAACACACAGCACTATACTTTAAAACACACAGCACTACAGTTTAAAACACACAGCACTACAGTTTAAAACACACAGCATCACAGTTTAAAAAACACAGCATCACAGTTTAATCCACACAGCACTACAGTTTAAAACACACAGCACTACAGTTTGAAACACACAGCACTACAGTTTAAAACACACATCATCACAGTTTAAAACACACAGCACTATAGTTTAAAACACACAGCACTATAGTTTAAAACAAACAGCACTACAGTTTAAAACACACAGCACTACAGTTTAATCCACACAGCGCTATAGTTTAATCCACACAGCGCTACAGTTTAAAACACACATCACTACAGTTTAAAACAAACAGCACTACAGTTTAAAACACACAGCACTATAGTTTAAAACACACAGCACTACAGTTTAAAACAAACAGCACTATAGTTTAATCCACACAGCACTACAGTTTAAAACAAACAGCACTACAGTTTAAAACACACAGCACTACAGTTTAAAACACACAGCACTATAGTTTAAAACACATAGCATTTTAATCCACACAGCACTACAGTATAAAACACACAGCAATACAGTTTGAAACACACAGCACTACAGTTTAAAACACACAGCACTATAGTTTAAAACACACAGCACTACAGTTTAAAACACACATCAATACAGTTTAAAACACACAGCACTACAGTTTAAAACACACAGCACTATAGTTTAAAACACACAGCACTACAGTTTAAAACACACAGCACTACAGTTTAAAAACACACAGCACTATTGTTTAAAACACACAGCACTACAGTTTAAAACACACAGCACTATAGTTTAAAACACACAGCACTACAGTTTAAAACAAACTGCACTACAGTTTAAAACACACAGCACTACAGTTTAAAACACACAGCACTATAGTTTAAAACACACAGCACTA
Organism: Salmo salar; assembly: GCF_905237065.1. Lineage (NCBI taxonomy): Eukaryota > Metazoa > Chordata > Actinopteri > Salmoniformes > Salmonidae > Salmo > Salmo salar. Next base: position 4,921,555 of record NC_059448.1, read on the forward strand.
CAGTTTAAAACACACAGCACTACAGTTTAAAACAAACAGCACTATAGTTTAATCCACACAGCACTACAGTTTAAAACAAACAGCACTACAGTTTAAAACACACAGCACTACAGTTTAAAACACACAGCACTATAGTTTAAAACACATAGCATTTTAATCCACACAGCACTACAGTATAAAACACACAGCACTACAGTTTGAAACACACAGCACTATAGTTTAAAACACACAGCACTATAGTTTAAAACACACAGCACTACAGTTTAAAACACACATCAATACAGTTTAAAACACACAGCACTACAGTTTAAAACACACAGTACTACAGTTTAAAACACACAGCACTACAGTTTAAAACAAACAGCACTACAGTTTAAAACACACAGCACTACAGTTTAAAACACACAGCACTATAGTTTAATCCACACAGCGCTACAGTTTAAAACACACATCACTACAGTTTAAAACAAACAGCACTACAGTTTAAAACACACAGCACTATAGTTTAAAACACACAGCACTACAGTTTAAAACAAACAGCACTACAGTTTAAAACACACAGCACTACAGTTTAAAACAAACAGCACTATAGTTTAATCCACACAGCACTACAGTTTAAAACAAACAGCACTACAGTTTAAAACACACAGCACTACAGTTGAAAACACACAGCACTATAGTTTAAAACACATAGCATTTTAATCCACACAGCACTACAGTATAAAACACACAGCACTACAGTTTGAAACACACAGCACTACAGTTTAAAACACACAGCACTATAGTTTAAAACACACAGCACTATAGTTTAAAACACACAGCACTACAGTTTAAAACACACATCAATACAGTTTAAAACACACAGCACTACAGTTTAAAACACACAGCACTACAGTTTAAAACACACAGCACTACAGTTTAAAACACACAGCACTACAGTTTAAAACACACAGCAATACATTTTAAAACAAACAGCACTACAGTTTAAAACACACAGCACTACAGTTTAAAACACACAGCACTACAGTTTAATCCACACAGCACTACATTTTAATCCACACAGCACTACAGTTTAAAACACACAGCACTACAGTTTAAAACACACAGCACTATAGTTTAAAACACACAGCACTACAGTTTAAAACAAACAGCACTACAGTTTAAAACACACAGCACTACAGTTTAAAACACACAGCACTATAGTTTAAAACACACAGCACTACAGTTTAAAACAAACAGCACTACAGTTTAAAACAAACAGCACTATAGTTTAATCCACACAGCACTACAGTTTAAAACAAACAGCACTACAGTTTAAAACACACAGCACTACAGTTTAAAACACACAGCACTATAGTTTAAAACACATAGCATTTTAATCCACACAGCACTACAGTATAAAACACACAGCACTACAGTTTGAAACACACAGCACTACAGTTTAAAACACACAGCACTATAGTTTAAAACACACAGCACTATAGTTTAAAACACACAGCACTACAGTTTAAAACACACATCAATACAGTTTAAAACACACAGCACTACAGTTTAAAACACACAGTACTACAGTTTAAAACACACAGCACTACAGTTTAAAACACACAGCACTACAGTTTAAAACACACAGCAATACATTTTAAAACAAACAGCACTACAGTTTAAAACACACAGCACTACAGTTTAAAACACACAGCACTACAGTTTAATCCACACAGCACTACATTTTAATCCACACAGCACTACAGTTTAAAACACACAGCACTACAGTTTAATCCACACAGCACTATAGTTTAAAACACACAGCACTACAGTTTAAAACACACAGCATCACAGTTTAAAACACACAGCACTATACTTTAAAACACACAGCACTACAGTTTAAAACACACAGCACTACAGTTTAAAACACACAGCATCACAGTTTAATCCACACAGCACTACAGTTTAAAACACACAGCACTACAGTTTGAAACACACAGCACTATTGTTTAAAACACACAGCACTACAGTTTAAAACACACATCATCACAGTTTAAAACACACAGCACTATAGTTTAAAACACATAGCATTTTAATCCACACAGCACTACAGTATAAAACACACAGCACTACAGTTTAATCCACACAGCACTACAGTTTAATCCACACAGCACTACAGTTTAATCCACACAGCACTATACTTTAAAACACACAGCACTACAGTTTAAAACACACAGCACTACAGTTTAAAACAAACAGCACTACAGTTTAAAACACACAGCACTATAGTCTAAAACACACAGCACTACAGTTTAAAACAAACAGCACTACAGTTTAAAACACACAGCACTACAGTTTAAAACACACAGCACTATAGTTTAATCCACACAGCGCTACAGTTTAAAACACACATCACTACAGTTTAAAACAAACAGCACTACAGTTTAAAACACACAGCACTATAGTTTAAAACAAACAGCACTACAGTTTAAAACAAACAGCACTATAGTTTAATCCACACAGCACTACAGTTTAAAACAAACAGCACTACAGTTTAAAACACACAGCACTACAGTTTAAAACACACAGCACTATAGTTTAAAACACATAGCATTTTAATCCACACAGCACTACAGTATAAAACACACAGCACTACAGTTTGAAACACACAGCACTACAGTTTAAAACACACAGCACTACAGTTTAAAACACACAGCACTATAGTTTAAAACACACATCAATACAGTTTAAAACAAACAGCACTACAGTTTAAAACACACAGCACTATAGTTTAAAACACACAGCACTACAGTTTAAAACAAACAGCACTACAGTTTAAAACACACAGCACTACAGTTTAAAACAAACAGCACTATAGTTTAATCCACACAGCACTACAGTTTAAAACAAACAGCACTACAGTTTAAAACACACAGCACTACAGTTTAAAACACACAGCACTATAGTATAAAACACATAGCATTTTAATCCACACAGCACTACAGTATAAAACACACAGCACTACAGTTTGAAACACACAGCACTACAGTTTAAAACACACAGCACTATAGTTTAAAACACACAGCACTATAGTTTAAAACACACAGCACTACAGTTTAAAACACACATCAATACAGTTTAGAACACACAGCACTACAGTTTAAAACACACAGTACTACAGTTTAAAACACACAGCACTACAGTTTAAAACACACAGCACTACAGTTTAAAACACACAGCAATACATTTTAAAACAAACAGCACTACAGTTTAAAACACACAGCACTACAGTTTAAAACACACAGCACTACAGTTTAATCCACACAGCACTACATTTTAATCCACACAGCACTACAGTTTAAAACACACAGCACTACAGTTTAATCCACACAGCACTATAGTTTAAAACAAACAGCACTACAGTTTAAAACACACAGCATCACAGTTTAAAACACACAGCACTATACTTTAAAACACACAGCACTACAGTTTAAAACACACAGCACTACAGTTTAAAACACACAGCATCACAGTTTAAAAAACACAGCATCACAGTTTAATCCACACAGCACTACAGTTTAAAACACACAGCACTACAGTTTGAAACACACAGCACTATTGTTTAAAACACACAGCACTACAGTTTAAAACACACATCATCACAGTTTAAAACACACAGCACTATAGTTTAAAACACATAGCATTTTAATCCACACAGCACTACAGTATAAAACACACAGCACTACAGTTTAATCCACACAGCACTACAGTTTAATCCACACAGCACTACAGTTTATTCCACACAGCACTATACTTTAAAACAAACAGCACTACAGTTTAAAACACACAGCACTACAGTTTAAAACAAACAGCACTACAGTTTAAAACACACAGCACTATAGTTTAAAACACACAGCACTATAGTTTAAAACAAACAGCACTACAGTTTAAAACACACAGCACTACAGTTTAATCCACACAGCGCTATAGTTTAATCCACACAGCGCTACAGTTTAAAACACACATCACTACAGTTTAAAACAAACAGCACTACAGTTTAAAACACACAGCACTACAGTTTAAAACAAACAGCACTATAGTTTAATCCACACAGCACTACAGTTTAAAACAAACAGCACTACAGTTTAAAACACACAGCACTACAGTTTAAAACACACAGCACTATAGTATAAAACACATAGCATTTTAATCCACACAGCACTACAGTATAAAACACACAGCACTACAGTTTGAAACACACAGCACTACAGTTTAAAACACACAGCACTATAGTTTAAAACACACAGCACTATAGTTTAAAACACACAGCACTACAGTTTAAAACACACATCAATACAGTTTAGAACACACAGCACTACAGTTTAAAACACACAGTACTACAGTTTAAAACACACAGCACTACAGTTTAAAACAAACAGCACTATAGTTTAATCCACACAGCACTACAGTTTAAAACAAACAGCACTACAGTTTAAAACACACAGCACTACAGTTTAAAACACACAGCACTATAGTATAAAACACATAGCATTTTAATCCACACAGCACTACAGTATAAAACACACAGCACTACAGTTTGAAACACACAGCACTACAGTTTAAAACACACAGCACTATAGTTTAAAACACACAGCACTATAGTTTAAAACACACAGCACTACAGTTTAAAACACACATCAATACAGTTTAGAACACACAGCACTACAGTTTAAAACACACAGTACTACAGTTTAAAACACACAGCACTACAGTTTAAAACACACAGCACTACAGTTTAAAACACACAGCAATACATTTTAAAACAAACAGCACTACAGTTTAAAACACACAGCACTACAGTTTAAAACACACAGCACTACAGTTTAATCCACACAGCACTACATTTTAATCCACACAGCACTACAGTTTAAAACACACAGCACTACAGTTTAATCCACACAGCACTATAGTTTAAAACAAACAGCACTACAGTTTAAAACACACAGCATCACAGTTTAAAACACACAGCACTATACTTTAAAACACACAGCACTACAGTTTAAAACACACAGCACTACAGTTTAAAACACACAGCATCACAGTTTAAAAAACACAGCATCACAGTTTAATCCACACAGCACTACAGTTTAAAACACACAGCACTACAGTTTGAAACACACAGCACTATTGTTTAAAACACACAGCACTACAGTTTAAAACACACATCATCACAGTTTAAAACACACAGCACTATAGTTTAAAACACATAGCATTTTAATCCACACAGCACTACAGTATAAAACACACAGCACTACAGTTTAATCCACACAGCACTACAGTTTAATCCACACAGCACTACAGTTTATTCCACACAGCACTATACTTTAAAACAAACAGCACTACAGTTTAAAACACACAGCACTACAGTTTAAAACAAACAGCACTACAGTTTAAAACACACAGCACTATAGTTTAAAACACACAGCACTATAGTTTAAAACAAACAGCACTACAGTTTAAAACACACAGCACTACAGTTTAATCCACACAGCGCTATAGTTTAATCCACACAGCGCTACAGTTTAAAACACACATCACTACAGTTTAAAACAAACAGCACTACAGTTTAAAACACACAGCACTACAGTTTAAAACAAACAGCACTATAGTTTAATCCACACAGCACTACAGTTTAAAACAAACAGCACTACAGTTTAAAACACACAGCACTACAGTTTAAAACACACAGCACTATAGTATAAAACACATAGCATTTTAATCCACACAGCACTACAGTATAAAACACACAGCACTACAGTTTGAAACACACAGCACTACAGTTTAAAACACACAGCACTATAGTTTAAAACACACAGCACTATAGTTTAAAACACACAGCACTACAGTTTAAAACACACATCAATACAGTTTAGAACACACAGCACTACAGTTTAAAACACACAGTACTACAGTTTAAAACACACAGCACTACAGTTTAAAACACACAGCACTACAGTTTAAAACACACAGCAATACATTTTAAAACAAACAGCACTACAGTTTAAAACACACAGCACTACAGTTTAAAACACACAGCACTACAGTTTAATCCACACAGCACTACATTTTAATCCACACAGCACTACAGTTTAAAACACACAGCACTACAGTTTAATCCACACAGCACTATAGTTTAAAACAAACAGCACTACAGTTTAAAACACACAGCATCACAGTTTAAAACACACAGCACTATACTTTAAAACACACAGCACTACAGTTTAAAACACACAGCACTACAGTTTAAAACACACAGCATCACAGTTTAAAAAACACAGCATCACAGTTTAATCCACACAGCACTACAGTTTAAAACACACAGCACTACAGTTTGAAACACACAGCACTATTGTTTAAAACACACAGCACTACAGTTTAAAACACACATCATCACAGTTTAAAACACACAGCACTATAGTTTAAAACACATAGCATTTTAATCCACACAGCACTACAGTATAAAACACACAGCACTACAGTTTAATCCACACAGCACTACAGTTTAATCCACACAGCACTACAGTTTATTCCACACAGCACTATACTTTAAAACAAACAGCACTACAGTTTAAAACACACAGCACTACAGTTTAAAACAAACAGCACTACAGTTTAAAACAAACAGCACTACAGTTTAAAACACACAGCACTATAGTTTAAAACAAACAGCACTACAGTTTAAAACAAACAGCACTATAGTTTAATCCACACAGCACTACAGTTTAAAACAAACAGCACTACAGTTTAAAACACACAGCACTACAGTTTAAAACACACAGCACTATAGTTTAAAACACATAGCATTTTAATCCACACAGCACTACAGTATAAAACACACAGCACTACAGTTTGAAACACACAGCACTACAGTTTAAAACACACAGCACTATAGTTTAAAACACACAGCACTACAGTTTAAAACACACATCAATACAGTTTAAAACACACAGCACTACAGTTTAAAACACACAGCACTATAGTTTAAAACACACAGCACTACAGTTTAAAACACACAGCACTACAGTTTAAAAACACACAGCACTATAGTTTAAAACACACAGCACTACAGTTTAAAACACACAGCACTATAGTTTAAAACACACAGCACTACAGTTTAAAACAAACTGCACTACAGTTTAAAACACACAGCACTACAGTTTAAAACACACAGCACTATAGTTTAAAACACACAGCACTACAGTTTAAAACACACAGCACTACAGTTTAAAACAAACAGCACTATAGTTTAATCCACACAGCACTACAGTTTAAAACAAACAGCACTACAGTTTAAAACACACAGCACTACAGTTTAAAACACACAGCACTATAGTTTATAACACATAGCATTTTAATCCACACAGCACTACAGTATAAAACACACAGCACTACAGTTTGAAACACACAGCACTACAGTTTAAAACACACAGCACTATAGTATAAAACACACAGCACTACAGTTTAAAACACACAGCACTATAGTTTAAAACACACAGCACTACAGTTTAAAACAAACTGCACTACAGTTTAAAACACACAGCACTACAGTTTAAAACACACAGCACTATAGTTTAAAACACACAGCACTACAGTTTAAAACACACAGCACTACAGTTTAAAACAAACAGCACTATAGTTTAATCCACACAGCACTACAGTTTAAAACAAACAGCACTACAGTTTAAAACACACAGCACTACAGTTTAAAACACACAGCACTATAGTTTAAAACACATAGCATTTTAATCCACACAGCACTACAGTATAAAACACACAGCACTACAGTTTGAAACACACAGCACTACAGTTTAAAACACACAGCACTATAGTTTAAAACACACAGCACTACAGTTTAAAACACACAGCACTATAGTTTAAAACACACAGCACTACAGTTTAAAACAAACAGCACTACAGTTTAAAACACACAGCACTACAGTTTAAAACACACAGCACTATAGTTTAAAACACACAGCACTACAGTTTAAAACAAACAGCACTACAGTTTAAAACACACAGCACTACAGTTTAAAACACACAGCACTATAGTTTAATCCACACAGCGCTACAGTTTAAAACACACATCACTACAGTTTAAAACAAACAGCACTACAGTTTAAAACACACAGCACTATAGTTTTAAACACACAGCACTACAGTTTAAAACAAACAGCACTACAGTTTAAAACACACAGCACTACAGTTTAAAACAAACAGCACTATAGTTTAATCCACACAGCACTACAGTTTAAAACAAACAGCACTACAGTTTAAAACACACAGCACTACAGTTTAAAACACACAGCACTATAGTTTAAAACACATAGCATTTTAATCCACACAGCACTACAGTATAAAACACACAGCACTACAGTTTGAAACACACAGCACTACAGTTTAAAACACACAGCACTATAGTTTAAAACACACAGCACTATAGTTTAAAACACACAGCACTACAGTTTAAAACACACATCAATACAGTTTAAAACACACAGCACTACAGTTTAAAACACACAGTACTACAGTTTAAAACACACAGCACTACAGTTTAAAACACACAGCAATACATTTTAAAACAAACAGCACTACAGTTTAAAACACACAGCACTACAGTTTAAAACACACAGCACTACAGTTTAATCCACACAGCACTACATTTTAATCCACACAGCACTACAGTTTAAAACACACAGCACTACAGTTTAATCCACACAGCACTATAGTTTAAAACAAACAGCACTACAGTTTAAAACACACAGCATCACAGTTTAAAACACACAGCACTATACTTTAAAACACACCGCACTACAGTTTAAAACACACAGCACTACAGTTTAAAACACACAGCATCACAGTTTAAAAAACACAGCATCACAGTTTAATCCACACAGCACTACAGTTTAAAACACACAGCACTACAGTTTGAAACACACAGCACTATTGTTTAAAACACACAGCACTACAGTTTAAAACACACATCATCACAGTTTAAAACACACAGCACTATAGTTTAAAACACATAGCATTTTAATCCACACAGCACTACAGTATAAAACACACAGCACTACAGTTTAATCCACACAGCACTACAGTTTAATCCACACAGCACTACAGTTTAATCCACACAGCACTATACTTTAAAACACACAGCACTACAGTTTAAAACACACAGCACTACAGTTTAAAACACACAGCACTACAGTTTAAAACACACAGCATCACAGTTTAAAAAACACAGCATCACAGTTTAATCCACACAGCACTACAGTTTTAAACACACAGCACTACAGTTTGAAACACACAGCACTATTGTTTAAAACACACAGCACTACAGTTTAAAACACACATCATCACAGTTTAAAACACACAGCACTATAGTTTAAAACACATAGCATTTTAATCCACACAGCACTACAGTATAAAACACACAGCACTACAGTTTAATCCACACAGCACTACAGTTTAATCCACACAGCACTACAGTTTAAAACAATCATCACTACAGTTTAAAATACACAGCACTACAGTTTAAAACACACAGCACTACAGTTTAAAACACACAGCACTATAGTTTAATCCACACAGCACTACAGTTTAAAACACACAGCACTACAGTTTAAAACACACAGCACTTCATTTTAAAACAAACAGCACTACAGTTTAAAACACACAGCACTACGGTTTAATCCACACAGCACTACATTTTAAAACAAACAGCACTACAGTTTAAAACACACAGCACTACAGTTTAAAACACACAGCACTACAGTTTAAAACACATAGCATTTTAATCCACACAGCACTACCGTTTGAAAAACACAGTACTACAGTTTAAAACACACAGCATCACAGTTTAATCCACACAGCACTACAGTTTGAAACACGCAGCACTACAGTTTAAAACACACAGCATCACAGTTTAATCCACACAGCACTACAGTTTAAAACACACAGCACTACAGTTTAAAACACACAGCACTACAGTTTAAAACACACAGCACTACAGTTTAAAACAAACAGCACTACAGTTTAAAACACATCCATGTACACATTGAACAGCCAGTGTGGTGCAACTAGGGGCCCACCATTTAATTTTCCATCATTGTGTTTAACCTGGTATTAAACTCAGTTGGACAGCCCTGTTGTGAGCCCAGTTGTCATTAGCCCGGGTTAGAATGTCAGATCCCCATTTTCTTCCTCTCTCGTCCTTTATATTCAGAGTATACATTCCCTAGGTCATCCTCTGTGTGTCCTGGATTTGGTAGATAATCCCTACAACAGTAGTGACCATATTTTTGGGGATTAAAAACGGTCTAATCCCATCTCTAATCTGACTAATTTAATGCAGTGCCGCACACCTGCTAATCTGAACACACAGATTAGGGCTGGGGCTCGGAAGGGTGGGTGAGGAGAATAACTAAACTAAAACACCAACGCAGCTGGAGTCAACAGAGTTTAGACCCTTCCTTCCTTCCTTCCTTCCTTCCTTCCTTCCTTCCTTCCTTCCTTCCTTCCTTCCTTCCTTCCTTCCTTCCTTCCTTCCTTCCTTCCTTCCTTCCTTCCTTCCTTCCTTCCTTCCTTCCTTCCTTCTCTCTTTCTCATTATCTCTCTTTTTCTACTCTCTCTCTCTCACTCGATTCAATTTAATTTAAGGGCTTTATTGACATGGGAAAGCAAGTGAAATTGATAAAAAAAAACTGAAGTGAAATAACCAATAAAAAATGTACATTAAATATTACACTTACAAAAATTCCAAAAGAATAAAGAAATGTCAAATGTCATATTATGTTGTAATGATGTGCAAATAGTTAAAGTACAAAAGGGAAAATAAAAAATATTGGTTGTTTGTTCTTCACTGGTTGCCCTTTTCTTGTGGCAACAGGTCACAAATCTTGCTGCTGTGATGTCACACTGTGGTATTTCACCCAGTAGATATGGGAGTTAATCAACATTGGATTTGTTTTCTAATTCTTTGTGGATCTGTGTAATCTGAGGGAAATATGTGTCTCTAATATGGTCATACATTTGGCAGGAGGTTAGGAAGTGCAGCTCAGTTTCCACCTCATTTTGTAGGCAGTGTGCACATAGCCTGTCTTCTCTTGAGAGCCAGGTCTGCATATGGTGGCCTTTCTCAATAGCAAGGCTATGCTCACTGAGTCTGTACATAGTCAAAGCTTTCCTTCATTTTGGGTCAGTCACAGTGGTCAAGTATTCTGACACTGTGTACTCTGTTTAGGGCCAAATAGCATTCTAGTTTGCTCAGTTTTTTGGTAAATTCTTTTCAATGAGTTAAACAGTTATGTTTTTGTTATCTCATGATTTGGTTGGGTCTAATTGTGTTGCTGTCCTGGGGCTCTGTGGGGTCTGTTTGTGTTTGTGAACAGAGCCCCAGGACCAGCTTGCTTAGGGACTCTTCACCAGGTTTATTTCTCTGTAGGTGATGGCTTTGTTATGGACGGTTTGAGAATTGCTTCCTTTTAGGTGGTTGTTGAATTTAACGTCTCTTTTCTGTATTTTGATAATTAGCGGGTATCGGCCTAATTCTGCTCTGCATGCATTATTTGGTGTTTTACGTTGAACACAGAGGATATTTCTGCAGAATTCTGCATTCAGAGTCTCAATTTGGTGTTTGTCGCATTTTGTTAATTATTGGTTGTTGAGTGGACTCCAGACCTCAAAACCATAAAGGGCAATGGGTTCTATAACTGAATCAAGTGTTTTTAGCCAGATCCTAATTGGTATGTTGAATTTTATGTTCCTTTTGATGGCAGGCCCTCCTTGCCTTCTCAGATCGTTCACAGCTTTTTGGAAGTTATCTGTGGCGCTGATGTTTAGGCCAATGTATGTATAGTTTTTTGTGTGCTCTAGGGCAATGGTGTCTAGATGGAATTTGTATTCGTGGTCCTGGGAACTGGACCTTTTTTGGAACACCATTATTTTTGTCTTACTGAGGTTTACTGTCAGGGACCCAGGTCTGTCAGGGACCTGGTCTGTCAGGGACCCAGGTCTGTCAGGGACCCAGGTCTGTCAGGCCCCAGGTCTGTCAGGGACCCAGGTCTGTCAGGGCCCAGGTCTGACAGAATCTGTGCAGAAGATCTAGGTGCTGCTGTAGGCCCTCCTTGGTTGGGGACAGAAGCACCAGATCATCAGCAAACAGTAGACATTTGACTTCAGATTCTAGTAGGGTGAGGCCGGGTGCTGCAGACTGTTCTAGTGCCCTCGCCAATTCGTTGATATATATATTGAAGAGGGTGGGGCTTAAACTGCATCCCTGTCTCACCCCACGGCCCTGTGGAAAGAAATTTGTGTTTTTGACAAATTTTAACCGCACACTTGTTGTTTGTGTACATGGATTTTATAATGTCGTATTTTTTTTCCCCGAACAACGCTTTCCATCAATTTGTATACCAGGCCCTCGTGCCAAATTGAGTGAAAACAAATATGAAATCAACCAAGCATGAGAAGACTTTACCTTTGTTTTGGTTTGTTTGTTTGTCAATTAGGGTGCGCAGGGTGAATACGTGGTCTGTCGTACGATAATTTGGTAAAAAGCCAATTTGACATTTGTTCAGTACATTGTTTTCACTGAGGAAATGTGCAAGTCTGCTGTTAATGATGATGTAGAGGATTTTCACAAGGTTGCTGTTGACGCATATCCCACGATAGTTATTGGGGTCAAATTTGTCTCCACTTTTGTGGATTGGGGTCATCAGTCCTTGGTTACAAATATTGGGGAAGATGCCAGCGCGGAGGATGATGTTAAAGAGTTTAAGTATAGCCAATTGGAATTTGTGGTCTGTATATTTTATCATTTCATTTAGGATACCATCAACACCACAGGCCTTTTTTGGGTTGGAGGGTTTTTATTTTGTCCTGTAGCTCATTCAATGTAATTGGAGAATCCAGTGGGTTCTGGTCGTCTTTAATAGTTGATTCTAAGATTTGTATTTAATCATGTATATGTTTTTGCTGTTTGTTCTTTGTTAAAGAGCCAAAAAGATTGGAGAAGTGGTTTATCCCAGAATCATTAACCCACCACACACCCCTGATTCATTAATGACTGATCGATTCCCAGAATCATTAACCCACCACACACCCCTGATTCATTAATGACTGATCGATTCCCAGAATCATTAACCCACCACACACCCCTGATTCATTAATGACTGATCGATTCCCATACTCGGTGCATCTTGTAGTGGTTTCACTGGCCTCTGTCCCCAACAGTAGCCTATTCCCTATGTAGTGCACTACTTCTCATGAAAGCCTTGTGGAAAGTACTGCACTATATAGGGAATATGGTGTCATTTGGGACAAACTTTCTGTTTCTGTGCTGTGGTCAGAGAGATATTTCCTCCTGCGGGCTAGAAGCTACAAACAAATGTGTTTCTGGACCCGTTTTTACCCCATGTCCACTTGTGTGTGTGTGTGTGTGTGTGTGTGTGTGTGTGTGTGTGTGTGTGTGTGTGTGTGTGTGTGTGTGTGTGTGTGTGTGTGTGTGTGTGTGTGTGTGTGTGTGTGTGTGATTATTTTTTTTTGTCTGTGTATGTACCAGAAACTCTTTGAAGTGTTTCTACAGACCAAGACATCTGCGTTCCATCGCTGTGTTCCATCGTACTGTTGTTTGTAGAAATGTATGTGTGTGGATGTGTGTGTGTGTGTGTGTGTGTATGTTTGTATGTATGTTTGCTGCGGTTCCCTCTACATGAAACACTCACTGTATACTGAGAGATGAATCATTTTAAACTATTAAACATTATGCTAAGATAAATCAAAAATATCTCAAATAACCTTCATCTTTCAATAACTTCAAATCAACAATGGTGTTTTGTCCCCGCAGTCTTCCATGTGTTCATGTAACAGAGGTTGTCGTCCCCTATGAACTCAAAGAGAGGACTTGGGTTCCATCTGATATGAGTGTACTGTTCTGTGTTCACCAATAGGCCTGTGTTGAGACCTCCGTTCTCCATCTAAAGACTGCTTTGTGGTTATGAGGCAATGGTGGAGTAACACACACACACACACACACACTGAGTCTTTCAATCTGTGGTCAACACATCCAGAAGGTCTTTCAAGATCATCAGAAGAACCTTGTGAAACAATGGAACCTCGGAACCATGGAACCATAGAAGTTTAGAACCTCAGAATGTCAGAACCACAGAACCTCAGAAGTATGGATCCTCAGAACCTCAGAACCTACGAACCTCGTAATGATATAAATTCATAACTACGGAACTACAGATCCACTGAACTTAAGAACTTCAGAATTGTTGAACCATAGAATGATGTAACCATGGAAACCACAGAACAGAGAAACCATGGAGTTGTTTGGTTGATTGTAGGTCTGTCCCTCAACTATTTCTACAGTCAAGATATTGATTGAAACATTAGTCTTAATTTTCACATTATATTTTATTACAGGAGTACATTTAAGAATAACGGTAACAAAAAAAATGAAAAAAACATTCATATAAACTAATTAAAATTGTTGGGATCTGGAAAATAAAATAAACATATTATGAACAGACAGACAGACAGAGCGACAGACAGACAGACAGAAAGACAGAAAGACAGACTGACAGACAGACAGATAACCAACAGAGGTTGCAACCCAAATGGCGCCCTATTCCCTATATAGTGCTCTACTTTAGACCAGAGCCCTATTCCCTATATAGTGCACTACTTTAGACCAGAGCCCTATTCCCTATATAGTGCACTACTTTAGACCAGGGCCCTATTCCCTATATAGTGCACTACTTTAGACCAGAGCCCTATTCCCTATGTAGTGCACTACTTTAGACCAGAGCCCTATTCCCTATGTAGTGCACTACTTTAGACCAGAGCCCTATTCCCTATGTAGTGCACTACTTTAGACCAGTGTCCTATTCCCTATGTAGTGCACTACTTTAGACCAGAGCCCTATTCCCTATGTAGTGCACTACTTTAGACCAGAGCCCTATTCCTATGTAGTGCACTACTTTAGACCAGAGCCCTATTCCCTATGTAGTGCACTACTTTAGACCAGAGCCCTATTCCCTATATAGTGCACTACTTTAGATCAGGGCTTATTCCCTATGTAGTGCACTACTTTAGACCAGAGCCCTATTCCCTATGTAGTGCACTACTTCAGACCAGAGCCCTATTCCCTATATAGTGCACTACTTTAGATCAGGGCCTATTCCCTATGTAGTGCACTACTTTAGACCAGGGCCCATTGGGGAATAGGGTGCCATTTGGGATGCATTCAGACATAAGAACCAATGTAGTCATGTGACACTTCCATAACGAACATACCTCGCAAGTGCTTATCTTCTTAATTGTAATAATTAATTAATGCAACGATAATAATTATTATAATAATAATAACCCAAAATAAGAATAACTAATACAATAAGCAATATTAACATATTCAACAATGTTTTACAATATATAACGGAAATAATTCATATCATACTAAATATAACAATATTTACCAACAAACAGACTTTTGTAATTTATACTTGAACTCTATTCTGGAAATATAATAAAAACTAATATTTTACTACAACGACAAATATTAATAGTAAATAATACCAATCATGATAATATTAGGGTATTAAAACAGACGTTACCCCATGGCTTACCTGTTAAACAGAAGAGTAAACATAAACAGCCCATCCCTAATCTTGCTTTTCACAAAATCAAAAAAAAAAAAAAATTATAATCAAAAAAAAAATAAATTGGGGAAGAATCTCACTTGCAATCTATATATCTTAGCAGTTCTAGAACTCTCAGTTAGAAACACAGAAGCAGCTCACTGTACTTATAGCAAGTATAGACAATCAGTGGTGTGGTTGGTCACGGGATATACATGTCTATAACATTATAGACATTATTATATTACATTATTATTATTATTATTATAGACAGGCATGCCGAAAGTGTGCAAAGCTGTCATCAAGGCAAAGGGTGGTTACTTTGAAGAATCTCAAATATAATATATATTTTGATTTTGTTTAAAACTTTTTTTTTTTGGTTTCTACATGATTCCATATGTGTTATTTCATAGTTATGATGTCTTCACTATCTACAATGTAGAAAATAGTACAAATAAAGAACAAACATGGAAATGAGTAGGTGGGTCCAAAACTTTTGACTGGTACTGTATCTGTAGAAGACAGTTGTAGGACAAAGTTTGTATTAGCTTTTTCCCAACAGAGTTTCTGGGTCCTAACTCCCTCCATGTTAAAACTCCCGCCTGTCCAAGGATTCCGGAAAGTTGTTTTTCGGGAATGTTCCGGGAATGTTTGTGACACCCAGAAGTGTTCTTTTGATGAGTCATAAAAGAAGGAGTTCTGTTTTGGAATTGTTTTCCCTCCGTCTCCATGACGGACATTTCTTGGTGTTTGAGTTAGTAATATGTTCTGAGATTCTGATTCTGATATCGGCTCACGTTGTTTAATCTAGTTAGCTAATAAAGTTTATATATTTTTTTGCATTTTAGTGTTGATAAAGAGGAGCAGCATGTCAAAATGTCACGATCGCGTTCCACAGAGGTCAACGACACTCTTCCTCTCTCTCTCCGACTTAGCTTTGTTATGTCCATAAGAAGTCCAGTCATCAGGCCCGACTGACAGACACAAGTCTTCATATAACATCATAGCACAGGTTTGAAGGTTGGAAAGGGGGAAGAGGAAGGAACGTGGTTAATAACAACTTATAGTCACTTCCTTATGTGCAGGTTGAGTAAAAAAAAAATTAAGAAATAAAGTCCTTAAAATCCGTCCAATGAAAGATCCGCTCCCACACCTGAGTTATTAACACACTGAAATTCCGTTCCAGCTTTTGAGTTTCTCCTTCTCATCATCCCTGAAGTCCTCTAGCAAGGGTCTCTGTTCCAACTCCGGATCTAGATAGTCAAAGTCCATTTTCTGGGTTTTGTACCCATCCCAGCGCTAAGAACCAGCCCAGGCTAATTTACCTAATTGTGATAGGTGATAGGTTGATAGCTTGATTGTTTAAGACAGGTAGGTTAGTGCAGGGCTGGAGGAAAATGATATAGCTTGCCAGGACCGGAGCTAAAGCACCATGCAATACATATATCACCCCTAGGCCTTAAAACAAAAATATACCCATCTCTCTCTCTCCTTCTATCTATCTCTCTCCTTCTATCTATCTATCTATCTATCTATCTATCTATCTATATATCTATCTATCTATCTATC
The DNA here is from genome assembly GCF_905237065.1 of Salmo salar. Classification (NCBI taxonomy): domain Eukaryota; kingdom Metazoa; phylum Chordata; class Actinopteri; order Salmoniformes; family Salmonidae; genus Salmo; species Salmo salar. The sequence goes on from NC_059448.1 coordinate 4,938,804, forward strand.
TATCTATCTATCTATCTATCTATCTATCTATCTATCTATCTATCTATCTATCTATCTATCTATCTATCTATCTATCTATCTATCTATCTATCTATCTATCTGGCTCTGGCTTGTTTTTTCACATTGAGATCATCTCTCTCTCTTGTGCAGATTCCCCACTCTTTTATTCTTTACCAAATGTTCATAAACCATTATACCCTGTTTTATCCTTTCTTTCCCCTCCTTTCTCCCTCTCTCCCTCCTTTCTTTCTTTCTTTCTTTCATCCCTCCATCCAAATACACTCCTCTACGAATCTGTTTCCTAATTGTGCATAACTTCACCTAATGTTACTTTCCCTATTTTTATTTCATTCATTATATTACATAACTTTTCAATTTCGTCATACACAGTTTTGTATATTTATTGGAAAACAAAAGGAATAGAGATTATAAACTTTTTTTTGGCAGCTTCTGTTCTTCTTCTTTCTCTCCCAGAAAGTTCTGACAACTGACAACAAAACGACAAAGAGAAGGAATCGGAATTCTGAATGTTCCTTTTTAGAGTTCAAAGGAGACCTACATTCCAA
>NC_059448.1:4946869-4981869 GCF_905237065.1 Salmo salar
CATATAACCAGACAGTACTCTAAGTGTGATTGGACCAGGGATTGACCATATAACCAGACAGTACGCTAAGTGTGACTGGACCAGGGATTGACCATATAACCAGACAGTACTCTAAGTGTGACTGGACCAGGGATTGACCATATAACTGGACAGTACTCTAAGTGTAACAGGACCAGGGATTGACCATATAACTGGACAGTACTCTAAGTGTGATAGGACCAGGGATTGACCATATAACCAGACAGTACTCTAAGTGTGATAGGACCAGGGATTGACCATATAACTGGACAGTACTCTAAGTGTGATTGGACCAGGGATTGACCATATAACCGGACAGTACTCTAAGTGTGATTGGACCAGGGATTGACCATATAACTGGACAGTACTCTAAGTGTGATTGGACCAGGGATTGACCATATAACCGGACAGTACTCTAAGTGTGATAGGACCAGGGATTGACCCTATAACTGGACAGTACTCTAAGTGTGATTGGACCAGGGATTGACCATATAACTGGACAGTACTCTAAGTGTGATTGGACCAGGGATTGACCATATAACTGGACAGTACTCTAAGTGTGATAGGACCAGGGATTGACCATATAACTGGACAGTACTCTAAGTGTGATTGGACCAGGGATTGACCATATAACTGGACAGTACTCTAAGTGTGATAGGACCAGGGATTGACCATGTAACCAGACAGTACTCTAAGTGTGATTGTACCAGGGATTGACCATATAACTGGACAGTACTCTAAGTGTGATTGGACCAGGGACTGACCATATAACTGGACAGTACTCTAAGTGTGATTGGACCAGGGATTGAATCACCTGATTCAGAGTGCTAGATGTTACCTACTCTGAACATTTTCTTGTAACAGTAATTCCCTTACCCATCTTAATAACAATATTATCTATGTGTTCTGACCGTGATAAAGCTGCTTCCAACATGACACCTTGTAGTTTGTTTTTTTCACTTGCTCTACATGTATTCTATTCATCGACAAATTCAATTGGGGATCATCACAGCAAGCATATATCTTCAACCAAATACAATACATTCAGTTTAAGAAATGTTCAACAGCAATTTTGTTCATATCAACCCACTCAGACACTATTCTTAGTTCACTGCTCAGTACATCTGTTAGCTCGTTACATTCTGATGCCGCGCTATACATTGTAGAGTCGTCATCATACATGACCACTCTTGCTTTGTTCATTACTGAAGTTAAATCATTAGTAAAGATTGAGAAGTGTTCCTAGGCAGCTTCCTTGAGGAACACCGGAGTGTATATATTTACTGTTTGAAAAGCCTTCTCTTGGATAGATGGCTTTCCATCCAGGATAGAGCTGCAGACTTAAAACCATAACATTTGAGTTGACCTAGCAACAGTTCATGATCAATTACATCAAAAGCAGCACTGAAATCCAGCAACACTGTACCAACTAACTTCTTGTCATCCACACTCTTTAACCAATCATCTGTCATTTTGTGCTAAGGCCGTACTCATAGAATGTCCTTCTTTGTATTGCATGCTGGAAAACCCATTATCAGACCATTACATGAGAAATAATCCTTGATTTTTTTTACAGGTACAATTTTTTCCAATAATTTACTACGCAGGCAGCAAGCTTATAGGATGACTATTAGGGCCAGTAAATGCTGATTTTTTTTATCCTTAGGTAGAGGAATGACCTTTGACTCTTTCCAGACCTCTGGGCACATAATTACATTCTGGTCAACCATGGAGAAACCCTGTTTAACACAAAATAGCGTTATGTACAATATCTTGGTGATGACAAAATCCACACATTCTCTCTCACTAGAATGAAAAATAAGAGTGAACATTGTGAATGGACTTCCTCTACTTATCCACACACCTCATTTACTGAAGGTAAAGGACATACAATCATGTATTTCAATAATGTGTCAGTTTACCAAAGCTTTATCATTACAGAGGCAGACAAAGTCAACCATGTAGAACAACCACAACGGGTTACATCTAGCACTTATTAAAAATATGAAAGATTGGGGGAGATATTTGGTTAGCAGTAACTCTAAGCAATTTGTCGTCCAGATGATCTGTACCAGGTGATTTGTCATCCGAAAGAAACAACAGCCGCCTTTCTACCTCTTTTTCTTTTTCTACTTTGGTGAAATTCAAACATTCCTTGCATCTCCTTCACGATACAATCTTTTATAAAGGCTATATGACATGGATCCACCAGTTGGAATCATAGCATTCCTCAACTTGTCCACTTTGCCTGTAACATATTAATTAAAGTAGTTTGTGACGTCGTATAGTTTTGTAATAAAAATACGATTCAACAAAAGAGGCGGACATTTTCGAATTCCTACCCATAATAACGTTCAATGTTCTCCACAGTTTAAACCCCCCCCATCAGCCTTTTCTTCATAAATTTGGTGCTGATATAACCCCTTCTTCTTTCCTTTGTTTAGCTTGGTCACAAAATGTCTTAATTGTCACGCCCCTGACCTGAGAGAGTCGTTTTTCTCTGTTTGGTTAGGTCAGGGTGTGACGTTGGGTGGGCATTCTATGTGTTGTATTTCTATGTTGTTTTTTTGTATTTCTTTGTTTTGGGCCGAGTATGGTTCCTAAACAGAGGCAGCTGTCTATCGTTGTCTCTGATTAGGAATCATACTTAGGCAGCCTGTTCCCCACCTGTGTTTGTGGGTTATTGTTATTTCTGTGTGTGTACGGCACAGTGCGTTACGTTTCTTGCTGCGTACCTGTTTATTGTTTTTGGTTTCTGTTTCCCTCAATAAAGATGTTGAATTACCGGCACGCTGCACCTTGGCTCCTTTATTACAGGGAATTTGAGGATTCAGAGCGTGACATTAATTTACAATAACTTTGCTTCTCAAACAGAGTGACAGATTTATCTGCTGCTTTTTTGGCATCATAACGTTGAATCATTACATTTCTCGGCTCGTCATCAATCCACGGGGCACCGTTTGACCTCACAGCGCATATTCTTAAAGGGGCGTGCTTATCAGCTTTACTCATAAATCATTTCATAAACATAACATTTAGTGACATTTCAGGATCATCCTTACTACACACTTCTAACCATTTCACATTCTTAATCTCATCCACAAATGAGTCCTGATTGAACCCTCTGGAGGACCTGCGGTAGATTACCTTAGAGCCAGCCTTTGGTATTTTAGTTTTCCTAGTGAGTTCAACCAAGTTATGATAACTACAACCTAGTGCCACTGATACAGCTTTAGAACAATGTTCAGCCATGTTAGTAAAAATAGGAGAGGAGGGGGAGGAGGCGAGGGAGGAGAGGATAGGAGGCGAGGAGAGGGAGAGAGGAGAGGAGAGGAGAGGAGAGGAGAGGAGAGGGAGAGGAGAGGAGAGGGAGGAGAGGAGAGGAGAGGAGAGGAGAGGAGAGGAGAGGAGAGGAGAGGAGAGGAGAGGAGAGGAGAGGAGAGGAGAGGAGAGGAGAGGAGAGGAGAGGAGAGGAGAGGAGAGGGGGAAGGAGGGGAAGGAAGAGAGGAAGCACCATTTTGGGGGGGAAACATAACAAACACAAATTAACCTTTTGACTTTTCAATGACTAGCTTCTGTAGACACACACAGAGTAATGATAGTGACAGGCCTCTGTAGTGAACCCTGTACTGACAGCTACACACCATGATAATGATTACAGACCAATAAACTGACTGGAGTTAATCCTCTCTCTCTTTCAGTAGCGATGATGGACACATCCTCCCTTTAACCTCTTGAGTCACACACACACACACACACACACACACACACACACACACACAGACACAGACACAGACACAGACACACACACACACACACACACACACACAGGATCAGTTTCTAAACACAGAAAATAACAATAATGGTAATGGATGATCTTTTAATTGATTTCAATGTTTTGCCCTGACTATAACTCTATAAATCACAGGAGGTTGGTGACACCTTAGTTGGGGAGGACTTGTAGTAATGGCTGGAGCAGAATCAGTGGAATGGTACATGAAACAGGAGCATCCGGATGATCCGTTGGTTGGGAACGTTGTTGTGGCTACGGGCTGGTTATCGTGATCCGTTGTTATAAGCCGTCCTCCCTTCAGCAGCCTCCACTGATACAACTACCGCTGCAACTTTCTGTTATAAATGGACAACCTCATCTCTCTCTACCTCTCCATTCCTCCATCCCTCTGTCCCTCCATCCCTCTGTCCCTCCATCCCTCTGTCCCTCCATCCCTCTGTCCAGTCATCCCTCTGTCCCTCCATCCCCCTGTCCAGTCATCCCTCTGTCCCTCCATCCCTCTGTCCCTCCATCCCTCTGTCCAGTCATCCCTCTATCCCTCTATCCAGTCATCCCTCTGTCCCTCCATCCCTCTGTCCCTCCATCCCTCTGTCCAGTCATCCCTCCATCCCTCTGTCCCTCTATCCCTCCATCCCTCTGTCCAGTCATCCCTCCATCCCTCTGTCCAGTCATCCCTCCATCCAGTCATCCCTCCATCCCTCTGTCCAGTCATCCCTCCATCCCTCTGTCCCTCCATCCCTCTGTCCAGTCATCCCTCCATCCAGTCATCCCTCCATCCCTCTGTCCAGTCATCCCTCTGTCCAGTCATCCCTCTATCCCTCCATTCCTCTGTCCCTCCATCCCTCCATCCAGTCATCCCTCCATCCCTCTATCACTCTGGCCAGTCATCCCTCCATCCCTCCATCCCTCTGTCCAGTCATCCCTCCATCCCTCCATCCCTCTGTCCAGTCATCCCTCTATCCCTCCATTCCTCTGTCCCTCCATCCCTCCATCCAGTCATCCCTCTATCCCTCCATCCAGTCATCCCTCTATCCCTCCATCCCTCCATCCAGTCATCCCTCTACCCCTCCATCCCTCCATCCAGTCATCCCTCCATCCCTCCATCCCTCTGGCCAGTCATCCCTCCATCCCTCCATCCATCTGGCCAGTCATCCCTCCGTCCCTCCATCCCTCTGGCCAGTCATCCGTCTGTCCCTCCATCCCTCTGGCCAGTCATCCCTCTGTCCCTCCATCCCTCTATCCATCCATCCCTCTGGCCAGCCATCCCTCTATCCCTCCATCCCTCTATCTCTCTATCCCTCTGGCCAGCCATCCCTCTATCCCTCCATCCCTCTATCTCTCTATCCCTCTGGCCAGTCATCCCTCCATCCTCTATTATCCATCCCTCTGTCTAGTCATCCCTTCTTCCTAGAAAGTTGTATTTCAATCCTCAGAGGAATAGAGGGATGAGAGCTCCACAATCCTGCCTCTTTGTAATTCAGTCGAAGGTGAATTGGACAGAGAGTTATTCAACAGAACAGCAAGAGGAAAAATAGCAAAAGAGCTCAAATAGTGTGCTACTGTCTGCCTGCATATTGTGGGATATCAGCCAACTCGTGGTAACTCAAGCCAGTTTACACAAACATACCTCCGATCGACCTCCACATGGACAGACAATTTGGTATCACCCGTCAATCAATCCCAGGAGAATGCCCTGTCACTCTGAGACGTACCAAATACCACACAGGGGGGAGGGAAGTGGATAAACCGTTTTGCCTTAGAACTACAAAATATGACTGTCTGATATTTGCTGTGTTACACACACACACACACACACACACACACACACACACACACACACACACACACACACACACACACACACACACACACACACACACACACACACACACACACACACTCTAATATTTTCCACATGTCCTGCTCAGTGCTCCTGGTTTTGCAGACATGCAAAGACCCTTTTATCCTTAGTTCTCTCTCTCCTTTTTCGTCCCTCTCTCTCTCTGCCCCCTCTCTCTCTCTCTCATTCTATTTGAGTATTTTTAGACATCTCTCTTGACTCTATTTCTCAGCTCTCCTTCTCCTTCTCTTCCACCCCCCTCCCACCTTTCTCTCTCTCTCTCTGTAACCCTGTTAAACTCACAGTTAATTCAATCAAAGTGCTGTATATATCTGGCTGGCAGTGTAGAGTAGAACAGCACAGAATGGTGAGTGCTGGCAATAAGATGAAGGGAAGGGGAGGACCATCCTCCTCAGTGAATTTCAGAAAAATAAAAATTGTAAAGCATTTAAAAAGTTATCCTTAATAGATATAACTATACTAAATATAATCACATATCACCAAATAATTGACTAAAACACACTTTTTTTTTTGCAAAGAATGTCTACAGCAGCCTCAACAACACTCAGCACAATGGTATAGCCGGAGGACAGCTAGCTTCTGTCCTCCTCTGGGTAGATTGACTTCAATACAAAACCTAGGAGGCTCATGGTCCTCACCTGCTTCCATAGACTTACACAGTAATTATGACAACTTCCAGTAGTTGACTCAAAGAGAGGTACAGACATTAGTTGAACACTTACTTAGCTATCAAATTGAGCTAGCAAGTTTAGCCTACTGAAAGACCCTGCTCAAACAGAGGGATGCTATGTTAGCTAGCTGGCTATAACAGAGGGATGCTATGTTAGCTAGCTGGCTGTAACAGAGGGATGCTATGTTAGCTAGCTGGCTATAACAGAGGGATGCTATGTTAGCTAGCTAGCCGTAACAGAGGGATGCTATGTTAGCTAGCTGGCTATAACAGGGAGATGCTATGTTAGCTAGTTGGCTATGACTTTCCAACACAACACTGGAACTCTTCCAAGTCAAGGTAAGCTTTTGGTTTTACTCATTTGTTTTCACCGGGGCCGCGGTGTAACTGCTAAACTGTTTACTGACTGTACAGTAACGTTACTGCATGATTGTAGCAGGTTTACTAACACATTAGTTATATAAGTTATGTTGACTATGACTTTAGCTAATATGGAGACAATGATGTAGGCTGTGTGCAGCGGTTATAATGTGGTTTGGCTTGGAAAGATTTTTTCACCTGGTCACATACAGCTAATTGTGTTGTGCCTTGAAGTCCACAAGTGAAGGGAAAAGGTGAGAGAAGGAGAGCACATAGATTAGAAAAGGAATAGAACGTGGCTGCTATGAACGTGAAATGTGTTTACTATGTGATCAGGGCTGTATTCAATCCGTCGATTTTGTTTGAAAAACGTTTCTTAAACGGAAGCAAACGGAACAAAACAATATATAAACATACCTGAATTTGTCTAAAAGAAACACTCTTTTGCAACTGTTGGACTAATGATTACACCATAGATCAGCTAGATGCAGGCAAGAGTGTACAAGGTGGTATTGAATGTGTGTCACTACCTGTCCAGGTGTCGCTGTCTGTTCATCTCAAATCTGTCTCTCGAACCTGTGTGCACTTATGTTGTAAACTTTAATTTATAGGCTAGCTTGTAGCGACCTCATGATGGTACGGGGAACATTCTAGTATCATGTAGTAGCCTAAACCTATCAATGTTACATTAAACTGGGTAAAAAGAATATGAAAATCGCCCTCCCTCATCTTAAACGGCACTGACCGCCACTGAAATGATGTTTCCCTCTGCTAGCAATGAGATAAATGATGTTGCCCTCTGCTAGCAATGAGATAAATGATGTTTCCCTCTGCTAGCAATGAGATAAATGATGTTTCCCTCTGCTAGCAATGAGCTAAATGATGTTGCCCTCTGCTAGCAATGAGATAAATGATGTTGCCCTCTGCTAGCAATGAGATAAATGATGTTTCCCTCTGCTAGCAATGAGATAAATGATGTTTCCCTCTGCTAGCAATGAGATAAATGATGTTGCCCTCTGCTGGCCATGAGATAAATGATGTTGCCCTCTGCTGGCCAGTATAGAATGTGCAGCCAGTCACACACATGACGGTGATGAGGACAACCAAAGCAACCGCTGTGTGTGTGTGTGTGTGTGTGTGTGTGTGTGTGTGTGTGTGTGTGTGTGTGTGTGTGTGTGTGTGTGTGTGTGTGTGTGTGTGCCTGCATATCTCTCTTTGGGCAAACCGTGAGAACAGAGTGGCTTCCTACCTCTTATCAGAGAGAGAATAAATGAGAGAAAGTAGTGAGAGAATATCTCTTCAGCCATCTTCTTCTCTACTGATAACTGCCGATATCTCTCTCTCTCATCTCTCTCTCTCTCCTTACCACCTCCTCCCCCTCATCTCTCTCTCCTCTCTCTCTCCTTACCCCTCCTCCCTCTCCCCTCTTCATCTCTCTCTCCTCTCTCTCTCCTTACCCTCTCCCTCTCTCCTCCTCATTTCTCTCTCTCTCCTTACCCGCTCCTTCCTCCCTCCTCCCTCTCTTCCTCTCCTTCCTCTCTCCTCTCTCCACCTCATCTCTCCCTCTCTCCCCCTCCTCCCTCTCTCCCTCTCCTCCCTCTATCCGCTCTCCACCTCATCTGTCTCTCTTCTTACCCCCTCCTCCCTCTCTGCCCCTCCTCCCTCTCTTCCACTCTCCCCCTCCTTCCTCTCTCCCCCTCCTCCCTCTCTCCACCTCATCATTCCCACTCTCCCCCTCCTCCCTCTCTCTGTGTTTGTTCAGTGCCAGGCCCATTAGAGGAAATTACACTTTTACTCTCTCCTCATTATCCTCTTATCCCCCGGGCGGGCGCACACACACACACACACACACACACACACACACACACACACACACACACACACACACACACACACACACACACACACACACACACACACACACACACACACACACACACACACACACACACACACACACACTGCCCACCCAGCCCCAGCCCTCAGCCCTCTCCCCAGTCATTGTCCCGTCTAGAGACAGTATCTTTTGGTTCCTCCAGGGATGGGTCTCATGTTTCCTCCGCTGTACCCAGGGAGGGTGAGGGGTCAGTGGGGTGTAATCTGGGCCATACTCCCCTAGCTCTGGAGGTCCTGGAGGCCCCCTGAACACAAGCCCCTATAATGATCTGCGATTAGTCTGACTGCTCTCTGACACACAAAGAGCTTCATTCTATACCTGGACCGTGTGTGTGTGTGTGTGTGTGTGTGTGTGTGTGTGTGTGTGTGTGTGTGTGTGTGTGTGTGTGTGTGTGTGTGTGTGTGTGTGTGTGTGTGTGTGTGTGTGTGTGTGTGTGTGTGTGTATTACCTTTCTTCTCTTGCGGTGTATATCTCCTATAGAGTTAGCCAGTGAGTTGGGTCCTAGTAGGGTTGAGGTGCTCTGAGGCCAGTCCACACTGACCAATGTATGCTCTCCCATTAGAACCTTCCGGACATTCTCCGCACCGGTGACCCGGATCAGGGGGCGTCCCAACAGGTGGGTCTTAAAGACATTGCCGTACTTCTGCCTCCGTGATGCATGGAACGCCGAACCCTGAAAGGGGGATAGAGGGTGAGAAGGTGTCTGTTAGGAAACATAGATCTTATTATTTTCCATCCCTTCTTCTGAGTACAAGGACTGAGAAACACACACTAACTCAACGACGAAGGACTGAGAAACACACACTAACTCAAAGACCAAGGACTGAGAAACACACACTAACTCAACGACGAAGGACTGAGAAACACACACTAACTCAAAGACCAAGGACTGAGAAACACACACTAACTCAAAGACCAAGGACTGAGAAACACACACTAACTCAACGACCAAGGACTGAGAAACACACACTAACTCAACGACCAAGGACTGAGAAACACACACTAACTCAAAGACCAAGGACTGAGAAACACACACTAACTCAAAGACCAAGGACTGAGAAACACACACTAACTCAAAGACCAAGGACTGAGAAACACACACTAACTCAAAGACCAAGGACTGAGAAACACACACTAACTCAACGACCAAGGACTGAGAAACACACACTAACTCAACGACCAAGGACTGAGAAACACACACTAACTCAACGACCAAGGACTGAGAAACACACACTAACTCAACGACCAAGGACTGAGAAACACACACTAACTCAACGACCAAGGACTGAGAAACACACACTAACTCAACGACCAAGGACTGAGAAACACACACTAACTCAACGACCAAGGACTGAGAAACACACACTAACTCAACGACCAAGGACTGAGAAACACACACTAACTCAACGACCAAGGACTGAGAAACACACACTAACTCAAAGACCAAGGACTGAGAAACACACACTAACAGCATCATCCTGGAAACCATAGACCCACTCCAATTCGCATACTGCCCAACAGATCCACAGATGACGCAATCTCTATTGCACTCCACACTGCTCTTTCCCACCTGGACAAAAGGAACACCCGATGTGAGAATGCTGTTCATCGACTACAGCTCAGCGTTCTACACCATAGTGCCCACGAAGCTCATCACTAAGCTAAGGACCCTGGGACTAAACACCTCCCTCTGTAACTGGATCCTGGACTTCCTGACGTGCTGCCCCCAGGTGGTGAGGGTAGGTAGCAACACATCTGCCACGCTGATCCTCAACACTGGGGCCCCTCAAGGGTGCATGCTCAGTCCCCTCCTGTACTCCCTGTTCACCCAGGACTGTGTGGCCAAGCACGACTCCAACACCATCATTCATTTTGCTGACGACACAACAGTGGTAGGCCTGATCCTTGACAACAATGAGACAGCCTATAGGGGAGGAGGTCAGAGACCTGGCTGTGTGGTGCCAGGACAACAACCTCTCCCTCAATGTTCGTGGACTACAGGAAAAGGAGGGCCGAACACGCCCCATTAACATCGACAGGGCTGTAGTGGAGCGGGTCGAGAGTTTCAAATTCCTTGGTGTCCACATCACCAACATATTATTATCATGGTCCAAACACACCAAGACAGTCATGAAGAGGGCACGAGAAAGCCTATTCCCCCTCAGGAAACTAAAAAGATTTGGCACCCCCAAAAAATTGTCAGAGACTTAAGTCTCCCAAGTCGTAGACTGTTCTCTCTGCTACCGCACGGTAAGCGTTACCGGAGTGCCAAGTCTAGGTCCAATAGGCTCCTTAACAGCTTCTACCCCCCAAGCCTTAAGACTGCTGAACAATTAATAAAATGGACACTGGATTATTTACGTTGAACCCCCCCATTTGTTTTTACACTGCTGTTACTCTCTGTTTATTATCTGTGTATAGTCACTTTACAAATTACCTTGACTAACCTGTACCCTTGCACATTGACTCCATAGCGGTACCACCTCTATATAGCCTTGTTATTGTTATTTTATTGTATTACTTTTTATACATTTTTTATTTAGTTTATTTAGTAAATATTTTCTTATCTCTATTTCTTGAACTGCATCGTAAGGGCTTGTAAGAAAGAATTTCACGGTAACGGCATGTGACAAATAAAATTTGATTTGACACACACATTCACTAATCCTGACCTAAAGCATCACACACATACCTATCCCTTCCTCTCTTTCTCCCTTCCTTCCCCTACTCCTCCTCCCCTCCTTTCTCTAATCCCTCCATCACTGTGTTTTGCCCCTGAGGCCCATGGCAGAGGATTATGGGAGAGGGGTGTAACAGGGAGCTAAAGAGCTCACTCACACACACACACACACACACACACACACACACACACACACACACACACACACACACTGAAAGACACACTGAAACACATATACACTGCCCCTGCCCTCTTTCACCTCCTAATCTGCCTCTAATAGTTAATAAGAGGGACCTATAGATAAGAAGAGAGAGACAGAGACAGAGACAGAGACAGAGACAGAGACAGAGACAGAGACAGAGACAGAGACAGAGAGAGAGAGAGAGAGAGAGACAGACAGAGACAGAGAGACAGAGAGAGAGAGAGATAGACAGAGACAGAGATAGACAGATACAGACAGAGACAGAGATAGACAGAGACAGACAGAGACAGAGATAGACAGACAGAGAGACAGAGAGAGAGACAGAGAGAGAGACAGAGAGAGAGAGAGAGAGAGAGAGACTCAGAGAGAAAGAGAGATAGACAGAGAGAGAGAGAGAAAGAGAGATAGACAGACAGAGACAGAGAGACAGAGAGAGAGAGATAGACAGAGACAGACAGAGAGAGACAGAGAGATGGAGAGATATAGAGACAAAGAGATGGAGAGATATAGAGACAGAGAGAGATAGAGAGAGACAGAATGGTGACATATGGACAACCCATTTTAAAACACTCTACAACACCGTTCAAATTGACACAAATGCAGAACAACGCCAAATTCATGAGAAGTTGAATGGATTAGAAAAAGCTATAAAGGACAATCAAAATCTATTGGACTCCCCAATTACTGACCAGGAGCTCTATAAGAAACTTCAGGCCCTCAAATTTAAAAAGCATGCGGACCTGATGGCATCCGAAATGAGATGCTCAAACTCACTAGTGCAACATTTCAATTGGCTGTATTAAAACTGTTTAATTTGATCCTAAGTCTAGGTTATTTCCCTGACATCTGGAACCAAGGACTCATAACCCCAATCTTTAAGAACGGAGACAAATTTGACCCTAACAATTACAGAGGCATTTGTGTGAACAGTAACCTGGGGAAGGTTTTCTGTAGTATCATCAATGTAAGAGTTCTAAACTTCCTTAATAAGCACAATGTCTTGAGTAAAAGCCAAATTGGATTTATACCAAAACATCGCACGACTGATCATATTTACACCCTACACACCCTGATAGATAAACATGTCCACCAAAATATACGCTTGCTTTATCGACTTTATCGACTGTTCTACAAAGTTATTGAAAGTGGTGTAGGGGGTAATACATCTGACATAATTAAATCAATGTATACTGGCAATACATGCATGTCAATGCTGGGTGTAGCTGGTGCATGGAAGTCAGGTGCAGGAAAGCAGAGATGAGTGGACAAAGCACTTTACTGAGGCAATATTTGAACAGAACGCAACAGCATCACAAAACAAATGCCCAAAGAACAAGTGAGGAAGCACAAAGTACAATAACCAAGTACCAAGTACCGGCTGCCAGAAAGCACGGTATAAAACAAAACCCGGCACAAACCAGCCGGAAGCGTGCCAACCTGACAATATACAATACCCCACACAGACATGGAGGGAACAGAGGGCTAAATACACATAGTAATGATGAGGAGATGAAAACCAGGTGAGAAGGAAAACAAGACAAAACAAATGGAAAACGAAAGGTGGAGCGGCGATGGCTAGAAAACCGGTGACGTCGACCGCCGAACGCCGTCCGAACAAGGAGAGGAACCGACTTCGGCGGAAGTCGTGACAGCACCCCCCCCCCTTGACATGCGGCTTCAGCAGCGTGCCGACATCGGCCTCGAGGACGACCCGGAGGGTGAGGTGCAGGGCGATTCGGATGGAGATGGTGGAACTCCCGCAGCATTAAAGGGTCCAATACGTCCTCCACCGGGACCCTGCATCTCTCCTCCGGACCGTACCCCTCCCAGTCCACCAGGTACTGAAGGCCCCTCGCCCGACGTCTCGAATCCAGTATGGCGCGAACGGAGTACGCCGGGACCCCCTCGATGTCCAGAAGGGGCGGAGGAACCTCCCGCACATCAGACTCCTGGAGCGAGCCAGCCACCACCGGCCTGAGGAGAGACACATGGAACGAGGGGTTAATACGGTAATCGGGGGGACGCTGCAACCTGTAACTCACCTCGTTCAGTCTCCTCAGGACTTTAAATGGCCCCACAAACCATGGTCCCAGCTTCCGGCAGGGCAGGCAGAGGGGCGGGTTTCGGGTCGAGAGCCAGACCTGGTCCCCCGGTGCGAACCACAGGAGGAGGAGCAGGAGGAAAGATAAACCCTCACGTCCAAAGTGGGCCACCAGTATTTCCCACTCAGACAGCGCACCGTCCGACCGATGCCTGGATGACCAGAGGAGGGAGACGTGTGGGCCCAATAGATCAGCCGGTCACGGGCAGCAGAAAGAACGTACAGACGCCCAGCGGGACACTGGAGAGGAGCGGGCTCTGCACGTAATGCCTGCTCAATGTCCGCGTCCAGCTCCTACACTACCGGTGCCTCCAGGCAGGAGGCCGGGAAGGTCGAAAGTGGGAGTGCGGTAATGGGAGCTGCTACCTAAAAGGATAAACCTCGGGTAGTAGTAAACCCTAGAAACCGCTGCACATCTTTTACCATGGGGGCAATTAGGGGGGTCACTCTCCATCTCCACCCCTGAGGTGGAAATGCGGTACCCTAGGAAGGAGACGGACTGCTGGAAGAACAGGCATTTCTCAGCTACAAAGGCTTGGAAGACTGATGGAGCATTCATCAACCCGTACAGCAAGACGAGGTACTCATAATGCCCTGAGGTAGTACTGAACGCCATCTTCCACTCGTCTCCCTCCCTCCCTCCCGAATACGCACCAGGTTGTAAGCACTCCTGAGATCCAGTTTGGTGAAGAAGCGCGCCCCGTGCATTGACTCAATCACTGTGTCCATGAGAGGTCGCGGGTAACTGTACCTCACCGTGATCTGATTGAGGCCTCGATAGTCAATACACGGGCGCAGACCTCCCTCCTTCTTCTTCACAAAAAAGAAACTCGAGGAGGCGGGTGAAGTGGAGGACCGAATGTACCCCTGATGCAGGGATTCGGAGACATATGTTTCCATAGCCGCCGTCTCCGCCTGTGACAGGGGATACATGTGACTCCTGGGAAGTGCTGTGTCTACCAGGAGATTTATCGCACAATCCCCCCCGTCGATGGGGTGGTAATTGAGTCACCTTATACTTAGAGAAGGCGAGAGCCAAATCAGCATATTCAGGGGGAATGCGCACGGTGGAGACCTGGTCTGGACCAACGGAAACCCCCTAAACACCTCCCCGAGCACTCCCGCGACCACCCCGTGAGAGCCCTCCATTGCCATGAAACAGTGGGGTCATGACAGGCTAACCAGGGTAGGCCTAGCACCACGGGAAATGCAGGATAGTCAATGAGAAAGAGACTGATTCTCTCCTTGTGACCCCCCTGCATCACCATGCCCAGGGGAGCGGTGACCTCCCTAATCAACCCTGACCCAATGGTCGACTATCTAAGGCGTGAACGGGGAAGGGCACAGCCACTGGAACAATGGGGATCCCTAAACTATGAGTGAATGCTCTGTCTATAAAATTCCCAGCCGCGCCTGAATCGACGAGCGTCTTATGCTGGGAATGCGGGGAAAACTCAGGAAACATGACATGCAAAAACAGGTGTGCAACGCAGGGCTCTGGGTGAGAATGGTGCCGACTCACCTGGGGTGACGCTAGAGCGCCCTGCCTGCTGCCTCGAACCCCAGAGGAACCAACTCGACACCGACCGGCAGTGTGCCCTCTGCGGCCACAGATGGTGCACGCGAAGGCCCCTCCTCCGGCCTCCTTAAGCGCAGCACCTCCCAGCTCCATAGGTATCGGAGCGGTGGTGCTGGGGGATGGAACCAACAGAGCCCGATCTGGACATCTGCGGGTGGCCAGCAGGTTATCCAGCCGGAAGGACAGGTCCACCAGCTGGTCAAATGTGAAGGGGTGTCCCTTCAGGCCAACTCACGACGGACATCCTCACGCAAGCTGCAGCGATAGTGGTCGATCAGGGCCCTGTTGTTCCATCCCGCTCCGGCAGCCAGGGCCCGAAAGTCCAGAGCGAACTCCTGTGCGCTCCTCGTCCCCTGCCGCAGGTGGAAGAGACGTTCACCCGCCGCTCTACCCTCGGGAAGGTGGTCGAAGACTGCCCGGAAACGACAGGTGAACTTCTCGAAGTGGAGGGACTCCTTGTCTCTCCCAGCGGTCCATTGTTTGGACGACACGGTCCATTGCGGCACCGAGATGATCCAGCATCACGGCGTGTTCCTGGACGCGCTCCTCTACCCCTATAACAGGGGCACCTGCTCCTGCTGACTCCAGCGCAGGTGGGGTATTCTGTCAATGCAGGGTGTAGCTGGTGCATGGAAGTCAGGCACAGGAGAGCAGAGATGAGTGGACAAAGCACTTTACTGAGGCAATCATATGGAAAGAATGCAACCGCGTCACAAAAACAAATGGAAAATTAAAAGTGGAGCGGCGATGGCTAGAAGACCGGTGATGTCGACCGTCGAACGCCGCCCGAACAAGGAGAGGGACCGACTTCGGTGGAAGTTGTGACAGTGCAGCATTAAAATTGGCAAGAAAATAACATAATTCTTTAAGCAGGGGCGGGGCCTTCGTCAGGGTTGCAATCTGAGCCCTGCACTCTTCAATATTTACATCAACAAATTGGCCATTATTCTAGAAAAATCCTCAGCCCTTGGTGTTAGTCTCCACAATTCAGAAGTTAAAAGCCTACTCTTCGCAGATGACCTGTGCCTGCTGTCACCCACAGCACATGGCCTACAGCAGAGCCTGGACCTGCTAGAGCAGTACTGCCAGACCTGGGCCCTTGCAGTGAACCACAAAAATACTAAAATAATGATTTTCCAGTGAAGATCCAGATCTCAGGGAATTAGATGAAAGTTCTCAAAGGGTACTAAATATATAGAGTACTGCACAAACTACAATACTTAGGTTTAAAAATAAGCTAAACTGGACACCTTAATGAGGCAGTGAATGAACTGAGAGAGAAAGCATGCAGGGCATTCTACGACATTAAAAAGCAAATTCAAATTGAAATACCTGTTAACATTTGGCTAAAACGAATTGAATATGTCATTGGACCAATTGCACTTTATGGCAGTGAGGTGTGGGGTCCACTTGCAAAACAAGATTTCATCAAATGGGACAAACACCCCATTGAAACCCTGCATGCAGAGTTCTGTAAGATTATCCTACATGTCCAGAGGAAAACTACCAACAATGCATACAGGGCAGAATTAGGCCAATATCCACTAACAATAAAAACAAAAAAAAAAGCTATTAAATATTGTAAACAGCCGAAATACAGTGACCCCCTCTCATATCATTACCAAGCCCTGCAATGCCAAGAGCTGAGCAAAGAAAAGAGTCCCTATCCAGCCCTCATCCAGCTGGTCCTGGGGCTGAGTTCACAAACCTGTTCTACTAACACACTGAAGCCTCAGGACCAGAACATCCAATCAATCAGAATAAACCAAATTACAACACAGTCAAAACAAAACTACATTGCTTATTGGGAAACACAAGCACAAACAAAATGCAGTTCTATCTGGCCCTAAATCGACAGTTTACCGTGGCTAGCTATTTGACCATGGTTACTGATCAAAACCTTAGAAAAGCCTTGACAAAGTACAGGCTCAGTGAGCACAGCCTTGCCATTGAGAAGGATAGACACAGGAAAACATGGCTCCCTGTAGAGGAAAGGCTGTGCAACCACTGCACAACAGCAGAACTTGAGACAGAGCTGCATTTCCTGACAAAATGTGAAAAATATAAAACAATTAGAGTGTCATTTCCCCAAATTTGAAACCCTTTTTCAAGGTTTCAAAGACCTCTCTGATGAGAGTAGGCTACGCGTCCTGTTGGGGGAGGACGCAGAGAGCTGTGGGTTGGCAGCGCACTACATTGCTGCCTGTCATAAGTTGAGGGACAGTGTCTGACAGACCAATCAACCTGCACATGTCCTCTACTGTATGATTATTGTTATTGTTGAATGTATGGTTATTTTTTACCCTTGGTTGTTGTTGTTACTGTTGTCCCGTTGACAATTTTGATTCTTATTATTTTCATATTGTAAATATCCAAAATAAGCTTTGGAAATATGTACATTGTTACGTCATGCCAATAAAGCAAATTTAATTGATTTGAATTGAATTGACAGAGAGAAGGAGAGATAGAGAGAGACAGAGAGATAGAGAGACAGAGAGAGAGAGATACTGAGAGATAGAGAGAGATAGAGACAGGGAGAGACAGAGAGTGATAGAGAGAGATATAGAGATAGAGAGACAGACAGAGAGAGAGACAGAGAGAGAGAGACAGAGAGAGACAGAGAGAGACAGAGAGAGAGAGAGACAGAGAGAGACAGAGAGTATACTTTAACCATTTGTACATTGTTACAACACTGTATATATACATAATATGAATGTAGAAGTGGTAGTTTTAGTAGTAGTAATAGTAGTAGTAGTAGTAACAATAGTATTAGTATTAGTATTAGTGTTAGTATTAGTACTGGTTGTAGTAGTAGTAGTAGTAGTGGTAACAGTAGTAGTAGAATTAGTACTGGTGGTGGTAGTATTAGTAGTGGTAGTAGTAGTAGTACTGTACCAGGCAGTGATGCAACCAGTCAGGTTGCTCTTGATGTTGCAGCTGTAGAACCTTTTGAGGATCTGAGGACCCATGCCATATCTTTTTAGTTTCCTGAGGGGGAATAGACTTTGTCGTGCCCTCTTCACGACTGTCTTGGTGTGTTTGGACAATTCTAGTTTGTGGTGATGTGGACACCAAGGAACTTGAAGCTTTCAACCTGTTCCACTACAGCCCCGTTGATGAGAATGGGGACATGCTCGGTCCTCCTTTTCCTGTAGTCCACAATCATCTCCCTTAGCCTTGGTTATGTTGAGGGATAGGTGGGATAGGGCAGTGTGGAGTGCAATAGAGATTACATCATTTGTGGATCTGATTGGGCAAATTGGAGTGGGTCTAGGGTTTCTGGGATAATGGTGTTGATGTGTGTCCTTACCAGCCTTTCAAAACATTTCATGGCTATGGACGTGAGTGCTACGGGTCTGTAGTCATTTAGGCAGGTTGCCTTTGTGTTCTTGGACACAGGGACTATGGTGGTCTGCTTGAAACATGTTGGTATTACAGACTCAATCAGGGACATGTTGTAAATGCCAGTGAAGACACCTGCCAGTTGGTCAGCACATGCCCGGAGCACACGTCCTGGTAATCCGTCTGGCCCCGCAGCCTTGTGAATGTTGACCTGTTTAAAGGTCTTACTTATGTCGGCTACGGAGACCATGATCACACAGTCGTCTGGAACAGCTGACGCTCTCATGCATGCCTCAGTGTTGCTTGCCTCGAAGCGAGCATAGAAGTGATTTAGCTCGTCTGGTAGGCTCGTGTCACTCGGCAGCTTGTGGCTGTGCTTCCCTTTGAAGTCTGTAAGAGTTTGCAAGCCCTGCCACACCCGACAAAGCGTCGGCGCCGGTGTAGGACGATTCAGTCATAGCCCTGTATTGACGCTTTGCCTTTTGATGGTTTGTTGGAGGGCATAGCACAATTCCTTATAAACTTCAGGGTTAGAGTCCCGCATCTTGAAAGCGGCAGCTCTACCCTTTAGCTCAGTGCGGATGTTGCAAATAATCCATAGTTTCTGGTTGGGGTATGTAAATACAGTCAATTTGGGGATGGTCAGTTAGATTCTACAGTCATTTCAGCGGCTTCTATGGTCACTTAAAGATTTGTGCCTCCGTGTGTCGCCCCACATCTCCCACAACTAAAGGGTTAACCTGTTAGGGCTAGGGGGCAGTATTGACATGGCCGGATAAAAAACGCACCCGATTTAATCTGGTTACTACTCCTGCCCAGTAACTAGAATATGCATATAATTATTGGCTTTGGATAGAAAACACCCTAAAGTTTCTAAAACTGTTTGAATGGTGTCTGTGAGTATAACAGAACTCATATGGCAGGCAAATATCTGAGAATATTCTGAACAGGAAGTTGCCTGTCTGACAAGTTGTTGTTCATCTTGGCTCTTTTTATTGAAGACTGAGGATCTTTGCTGTAATGTGACACTTCCTACGGCTCCCATAGGCTCTCAGAGCCCGGGAAAAAGCTGAATGATATCGAGGCAGCCTCTGGCTGAAACACATTATCGCGTTTGGCAAGTGGCCGATCAGAGGACAATGGGCTTAGGCGCATGCCCGAGTCGACCCCGTGCTTTATTTTCTTTCCTCTTTTTACCTAAACGCAGATTCCCGGTCGGAATATTATCGCTTTTTTACGAGAAAAATTGCATAAAAATGTATTTTAAACAGTAGTTGACATGCTTCGAAGTACGGTAATGGAATATTTAGACATTTTTTGTCACGAAATGCGCCATGCTCGTCACCCTTATTTACCCTTTCGGATAGTGTCTTGAACGCACAAACAAAACGCCGCTATTTGGATATAACAATGGATTATTTGGGACCAAACCAACATTTGTTATTGAAGTAGAAGTCCTGGGAGTGCATTCTGACGAAGAACAGCAAAGGTAATAACATTTTTCTTATAGTAAATCTGACTTTGGTGAGTGCTAAACTTGCTGGGTGTCTAAATAGCTAGCCCTGTGATGCCGGGCTATCTACTGAGAATATTGCAAAATGTGCTTTCACCGAAAAGCTATTTTAAAATCGGACATATCGAGTGCATAGAGGAGTTCTGTATCTATAATTCATAAAATAATTGTTATGTTTTTGTGAACGTTTATCGTGAGTAATTTAGTAAATTCACCGGCAGTGTTCGGTGGGAATGCTAGTCACATGCTAGTCACATGCTAATGTAAAAATCTGTTTTTTGATATAAATATGAACTTGATTGAACAAAACACGCATGTATTGTATAACATAATGTCCTAGGGTTGTCATCTGATGAAGATCATCAAAGGTTAGTGCTGCATTTAGCTGTGGTTTGGGTTTATGTGACATTATATGCTAGCTTGAAAAATGGGTGTCTGATTATTTCTGGCTGGGTACTCTGCTGACATAATCTAATGTTTTGCTTTCGTTGTAAAGCATTTTTGAAATCGGACAGTGTGGTTAGAGTAACGAGAGTCTTGTCTTTAAAATGGTGTAAAATAGTCATATGTTTGAAAAATTGAAGTTTTTGCATTTTTTAGGTATTTGAATATCGCGCCACGGGATTACACTGGCTGTTGAGTAGGTGGGACGCAAGCCCATAGAGGTTAACGCCAGCACCACTCTGCCTCTGTGTGTCGCCCCACATCTTCCAAACCGGCACCACTCTCTCAATCCTTTCTTTTACTGTCCAGTAAGAAAACTGTATCAGATATTTTACAAGAGAGGCTCAATAAAGGGGACTACTTTATTTCCAAAGCCCTAGTCCAAACAGGGTGGAAGGATAAGCAGACTTACAGTGTGCGTAGACTGGACAGGGGTGTGAGTTGGTCGGACTATAAATGGAGCCTTTGTGGAGCAAGTGGAACTGTTACAAATGACTTTTTATTAGGCCGACGGCACACACACACACACACGCACACACGCACGCACGCACGCACGCACGCACGCACGCACGCACGCACACACGCACACGCACACACACACACACACACACACACACACACACACACACACACACACACACACACACACAGGTACAGATTTACTCACACACGCACAAATACGC
Organism: Salmo salar; assembly: GCF_905237065.1. Classification (NCBI taxonomy): domain Eukaryota; kingdom Metazoa; phylum Chordata; class Actinopteri; order Salmoniformes; family Salmonidae; genus Salmo; species Salmo salar. Next base: position 4,968,013 of record NC_059448.1, read on the forward strand.
ACACACACACACTAACACACACACACACAAAAACACAGGTCCGCATGTACTCACACACCTCTCCCACACACACACACACGCACACACACACACACACACACACACACACACACACACACACACACACACACACACACACACACACACACACACACACACACACACACACACACACAGGTACAGATTTACTCACACACCTCACACACACACACACTTGAGAACCCCAGGAAGAGTAGCTGATGGTAATAATGTAATTCTAGTCAGATCACTGGGGATGGGTTAACCCCGGAACACTGCAGGAGGGGAGTGTATGTGCGTGCGTGTGTTCGAGGGTGTGTGTGTGAGGTGTGTGTGTGTGTGTGTGTGTGTGTGTGTATCTATGTTTTGTGTGTTTAAAAGAAAGAGAGTGTGATCTCTGTCTGTCTGTCTGTCTGTCTGTCTGTCCGTCTGACATGTTTACAGGCTGACAGTACCTGGCCATGTTAACAGGCTGACAGTACCTGGCCATGTTTACAGGCTGACAGTACCTGGCCATGTTTACAGGCTGACAGGCTGACAGTACCTGGCCATGTTAACAGGCATGTCAGTCTGTCCGTCTGACATGTTTACAGGCTGACAGTACCTGGCCATGTTAACAGGCTGACAGTACCTGGCCATGTTTACAGGCTGACGGTACCTGGCCATGTTTACAGGCTGACAGTACCTGGCCATGTTAACAGGCTGACAGTACCTCTACAGGCTGACAGTACCTGGCCATGTTTACAGGCTGACAGTACCTGGCCATGTTTACAGGCTGACAGTACCTGGCCATGTTAACAGGCTGACAGTACCTGGCCATGTTTACAGGCTGACAGTACCTGGCCATGTCAACAGGCTGACAGTCTGGACCATGTTTACAGGCTGACAGTACCTGGCCATGTTTACAGGCTGACAGTACCTGGCCATGTTTACAGGCTGACAGTACCTGGCCATCTTTACAGGCTGACAGTACCTGGCCATGTTTACAGGCTGACAGTACCTGACCATGTTAACAGGCTGACAGTACCTGGCCATGTTTACAGGCTGACAGTATCTGGCCATGTTTACAGGCTGACGGTACCTGGCCATGTTTAGAGGCTGACAGTCTGGACCATGTTAACAGGCTGACAGTACCTGGCCATGTTTACAGGCTGACAGGCAGACAGTACCTGGCCATGTTTACAGGCTGACAGTACCTGGCCATGTTAACAGGCTGACAGTACCTGGCCATGTTTACAGGCTGACAGTACCTGGCCATGTTAACAGGCTGACAGTACCTGGCCATGTTTACAGGCTGACGGTTGAGTTTGGGCGAAGTCTGGACCATGTTAACAGGCTGACAGTACCTGGCCATGTTTACAGGCTACAGCGACAGTACCTGGCCATGTTTACAGGCTGACAGTACCTGGCCATGTTTACAGGCTGACAGTACCTGGCCATGTTTACAGGCTGACAGTACCTGGCCATGTTTACAGGCTGACAGTACCTGGCCATGTTTACAGGCTGACAGTACCTGGCCATGTTTACAGGCTGACGGTACCTGGCCATGTTTACAGGCTGACAGTACCTGGCCATGTTTACAGGCTGACAGTACCTGGCCATGTTTACAGGCTGACAGTACCTGACCATGTTTACAGGCTGACAGTACCTGACCATGTTAACAGGCTGACAGTACCTGGCCATGTTTACAGGCTGACAGTATCTGGCCATGTTTACAGGCTGACGGTACCTGGCCATGTTTAGAGGCTGACAGTCTGGACCATGTTAACAGGCTGACAGTACCTGGCCATGTTTACAGGCTGACAGGCAGACAGTACCTGGCCATGTTTACAGGCTGACAGGCAGACAGTACCTGGCCATGTTTACAGGCTGACAGTACCTGGCCATGTTTACAGGCTGACAGGCAGACAGTACCTGGCCATGTTTACAGGCTGACAGTACCTGGCCATGTTAACAGGCTGACAGTACCTGGCCATGTTTACAGGCTGACAGTACCTGGCCATGTTTACAGGCTGACAGTACCTGGCCATGTTAACAGGCTGACAGTACCTGGCCATGTTTACAGGCTGACATTACCTGGCCATGTTTACAGGCTGACGGTACCTGGCCATGTTTACAGGCTGACAGGCTGACAGTACCTGGCCATGTTTACAGGCTGACAGTACCTGGCCATGTTAACAGGCTGACAGTACCTGGCAATGTTAACAGGCTGACAGTACCTGACCATGTTAACAGGCTGACAGTACCTGGCCATGTTTACAGGCTGACAGTATCTGGCCATGTTTACAGGCTGACGGTACCTGGCCATGTTTAGAGGCTGACAGTCTGGACCATGTTAACAGGCTGACAGTACCTGGCCATGTTTACAGGCTGACAGGCAGACAGTACCTGGCCATGTTAACAGGCTGACAGTACCTGGCCATGTTAACAGGCTGACAGTACCTGGCCATGTTTACAGGCTGACAGTACCTGGCCATGTTAACAGGCTGACAGTACCTGGCCATGTTAACAGGCTGACAGTACCTGGCCATGTTTACAGGCTGACAGTACCTGGCCATGTCAACAGGCTGACAGTCTGGACCATGTTTACAGGCTGACAGTACCTGGCCATGTTTACAGGCTGACAGTACCTGGCCATGTTAACAGGCTGACAGTACCTGGCCATGTTTACAGGCTGACAGTACCTGACCATGTTTACAGGCTGACAGTACCTGACCATGTTAACAGGCTGACAGTACCTGGCCATGTTTACAGGCTGACAGTATCTGGCCATGTTTACAGGCTGACGGTAACTGGCCATGTTTAGAGGCTGACAGTCTGGACCATGTTAACAGGCTGACAGTACCTGGCCATGTTTACAGGCTGACAGGCAGACAGTACCTGGCCATGTTTACAGGCTGACAGTACCTGGCCATGTTAACAGGCTGACAGTACCTGGCCATGTTTACAGGCTGACAGTACCTGGCCATGTTTACAGGCTGACAGTACCTGGCCATGTTTACAGGCTGACAGTACCTGGCCATGTTTACAGGCTGACAGTACCTGGCCATGTTAACAGGCTGACAGTACCTGGCCATGTTTACAGGCTGACGGTACCTGGCCATGTTTACAGGCTGACAGTACCTGGCCATGTTTACAGGCTGACAGTACCTGGCCATGTTTACAGGCTGACAGGCTGACAGTACCTGGCCATGTTTACAGGCTGACGGTACCTGGCCATGTTTACAGGCTGACAGTACCTGGCCATGTTTACAGGCTGACAGTACCTGGCCATGTTTACAGGCTGACAGTACCTGGATTCAACTGAGCTCAATTTCAAATCTCATAGCAAATATTGAATGTAAATAAGGTATTTCATTTTTGTTTTTTTTATAAACCAGCTAAGATTTTGAGAAAAATTTACTTTTTGTCATTCTGGGTACTGTGTTTAGATTACAGTCATGGCAGCCTTGACTGCCACAGACACACACAGGCATAGGATAAGTAAAGACAATACATATATTTAGTTAAATAGCCTATTGGATTCCCTCAGGAAGTTTACATTGTACAGACTCAGTAGAAAGAAGGAGGGATGAGAGAGGGAGGGGTATTTTTCAGCCATTTCTTCGAGGGCGGATAGAGGGAGAGAGAGGGGGGAGAGAGGGAGAGAGAGGGGGGAGAGAGGGAGAGAGGTAGAGAGAGGGAGAGAAAGAAAGAGGGAAGGAGCAAGAGAGAGGGAGAGAGAGGGAGAGAAAATGAAGGTTGGATGGATGAGAGGGGTTAAACAGATAAGGGAATTTCTATTTTTCTCTCGTCCAGTCATTTAGTCCCAAGTACTGTTGGCAAACTACCTCAGCGCCAAGCAGCTAGAGACTGAGGAGTGTGTGAGTGCGTGCTTGCGTGCGTGAATACATTTTTCTACTAACTACAGAGAGGGATGGAGAGGGATGGAGAGAGGGATGGAGGAGAGGAGAGGAAAGGAGAGGAGAGAGGGATGGAGGAGCTAGGGATGGATCAGAGGAGAAGAGAGGAGAGAGGGATGGAGGAGGAGAGAGGAGAGGGGGATGGAGGAGGGAGAGAGGAAGGGATGGAGGAGGGAGGGAGAGAGGGGGATGGAGAGGAGAGGGGGATGGAGGAGAGGAGAGGAGAGGAGAGGAGAGGAGAGGAGAGGAGAGGAGAGGAGAGGAGAGGAGAGGAGAGGAGAGGAGAGGGAGAGGATAGAGGAGGGGAGAGGAGGTTGGAGAGAGTGTGGCAGCAGAGGATGGGTACGTGTTCAGTATAGAGTGAGGGATGAAGGGGATTAAGAACGGAGCACAGGAGAAAACAGAGGAAGAGAGAGAGAGGCAGAAATATATCTGTATTTAGAGAGAGAGAGAGTAAGAAAGAGAGAGAGAGATAGAGAGAGATTGGGGCAGAGAGGGACAGAGAGATAGATTGAGAGAAAGAGAGAAGTACAGAGATAGTGAGAGAGAAGGACAGAGAGAGAGAGATAGAGAGAGAGAGAGAAAGAGAGAGAGAAATCTGAAAGAGAGAGAGAGAAATCAGAAAGAGAGAGAGAGAAAAGTCAGAGAGAGAGAGAGAAAAAGCAGAGAGAGAAAGAATGGCAGAGAGAGAGAGAGAGAGAGAGAGCGAGAGAGACAGAGAGAGAACGGCAGAGACGGAGAGAGACAGAGAGAAGGGCAGAGAGAGACAGAGAGAGACAGAGAGAGAGAGAGAGAAGGGCAGAGAGAGAGAGAGGTCTAACCTCTGACCTGGAAACAGTGTGAAGAGAGAGATTACGGTTGTTCAGAACTCACCCGGGGACCTCTTTAGTTTCGCTACCACACACTCACACAAAGGGTTGCCAAGTCCTCCTCTCAAACACACACGCTGCATAACCCTCGCTCCACATCCCCAGGAGACAAGAGTTTGCTTGAGTGAAAGGGGGGATTGGAGAGAAGGAGGGGAAGAGAGAGGGAATGAGGAAGCAAGGTGTTCTAGGGGTGAAAGAGGGGACAGGAGGGGTAGTGCCAATCACCACGCTAATCTGGAGTCCCCAGGGGTGAGGAGAGGAGGGAGGGAGGAGGAGGAGAGGAAGGAGAGGGAGGGAGGAGAGGAGAGGAGGGAGTGGAGGGAGAGGAGGGAAGGAGGATACAAGGAGGTTGCCCCTGCCTTGCATGCTAACATCACAGAGCTAATACTGGGTCTCTCTCACACAGTATTTCTGATTATCTCTCTCTCTCTCTCTCTCTCTCTCTCTCTCTCTCTCTCTCTCTCTCTCTGTCCTTCTCTCTCTCTCTCTCTCTCTCTCTCTCTCTCTCTCTCTCTCTCTCTCTCACACACAGTGTTTCTGAGTCTCTTTCTCACACACACACACACACACACACACACACACACACACACACACACACACACACACACACACACACACACACACACACACACACACACACACACACACACACACACACAGTGTTTCTGAGTGTCGTAGGGGTGTGGTGTGACTGGGTTTGTCTGCTCTGCCAACACTTAAAATAACACAGCAAACAGAGATAGCCAACTCTACTATCATCATCAGAGAGAGACAGAGATAGCCAACTCTACCATCATCATCAGAGAGAGACAGAGATAGCCAACTCTACTATCATCATCAGAGAGAGACAGAGATAGCCAACTCTACTATCATCATCAGAGAGAGACAGAGATAGCCAACTCTACTATCATCATCAGAGAGAGACCGAGATAGCCAACTCTACTATCATCATCAGAGAGAGACAGAGATAGCAACTCTACTATCATCATCAGAGAGAGACAGAGACACTCAACTCCACTGTCATCATCAGAGAGAGACAGAGAGAAAAAAAGAGATAGTACAGACTCAGTGAGCATAGCCTTGCTATTGAGAAAGGTCACTGTTCTCAGACCTGGCTCTCAAGAGAAGACAGGCTATGTGCACACTGCCCACAAAATGAGGTGGAAACTGAGCTGCACTTTCTAACCTCCTGCCAAATGTATGACCATATTAGAGACACATATTTCCCTCAGATTACACAGATCCACAAAGAATTAGAAAACAAATCACATTTTGATAAACTACCATATCTACTGGGTGAAATACCACAGTGTGCCATCACAGCAGTAAGATTTGTGACCTGTTGCCACAAGAAAAGGTCAACCAGTGAAGAACAAACACCATTGTAAATACAACCCATATTTATGTTTATTTATTTTCCATTTTGTACTTTAACTATTTGCACATCATTACAACACTGTATATAGACATTATATGACATTTGAAATGTCTTTATTTTTTTGGAACTTGTGTGAGTGTAATGTTTACTGTTAATTGTTATTGTTTATTTCACTTGTGTTTATTATCTAATTCACTTGTTTTAGCAACGTTAACATATGTTTCCCCCATGCCAATAAAGCCCCTCAAATTGACAAACTGAATTGAGAGATTGAGATAGAGAGATGAAAAAAGAGAGAGAGACCGAGAGAGTCACACACAGAGACGCCAAGAGACCGAGAGAGACAGTGTGTGTGTGTGTGTGTGTGTGTGTGTGTGTGTGTGTGTGTGTGTGTGTGTGTGTGTGTGTGTGTGTGTGTGTGTGTGTGTGTGTGTGTGTGTGTGTGTGTGTGTGTGTGTGTTGTGGATCGGAGAGAGGAGAAAAAGAGGGAGTAAACGAGGGAGTAAACGGGAGGGAGGGAGGGAGGAGGAGGGGAGGGAGGGAGGGAGGGAGGGAGGGAGGGAGGGATCAATCATCAATACATGTGATCACTGGGTGTCCTACATTTGTGACGTATCTGAGCTGTTATTATGTTGCCCAATAGGATAGACAGAACAAAACATACATGAGAGATATGAGGAAGACATGAATAAAGACAGACAGAAAGGAAGAAAAAAACTGAAAGACAGAAAGAAAGGCAGACAGACAGACAGACAGACAGACAGACAGACAGACACAGAAAGAAAGAAAGGAAGCAAGACAGACAGACAGACAGACAGACAGACAGACAGACAGACAGACAGACAGACAGACTGAAAGAAAAAGTAAGAAAGACAGACAGACAGACAGAAACAAAGACAGACAGACAGACAGACAGACAGACAGACAGACAGACAGACAGACAGACAGACAGACAGACAGACAGGAAGAAAGACAGACAGACAGACAGACAGACAGACAGACAGACAGACAGACAGACAGACAGACAGACAGACAGACAGACAGACAGACAGACAGGAAGAAAGACAGAAAGGCAGACAGACAGACAGAAAGGAAGACAGAAAGGAAGACAGACAGACAGACAGACAGACAGACAGACAGACAGACAGACAGACAGACAGACAGACAGACAGACAGACAGGAAGAAAGACAGACAGACAGACAGACAGACAGACAGACAGACAGACAGACAGACAGACAGACAGACAGACAGACAGACAGACAGACAGACAGGAAGAAAGACAGAAAGGCAGACAGACAGATAGACAGACAGACAGACAGACAGACAGACAGACAGACAGACAGACAGACAGACAGACAGACAGACAGAAAGAAAGACAGACAGACAGAAAGAAAGACAGACAGAAAGAAAGACAGACAGACAGACAGACAGACAGACAGACAGACAGACAGACAGACAGACAGACAGACAGACAGACAGACAGACAGAAAGAAAGAAAGGCAGACAGACAGACAGACAGACAGACAGACAGACAGACAGACAGACAGACAGACAGACAGACAGACAGACAGACAGACAGGGAGGAGGGAAGGAGGATACAGACAGACAGACAGACAGACAGACAGACAGACAGACAGACAGACAGACAGACAGACAGACAGACAGACAGACGGACAGGAAGAAAGACAGAAAGGCAGACAGACAGACAGACAGACAGACAGACAGACAGACAGACAGACAGACAGACAGACAGACAGACAGACAGTGAGAGGAGGGAAGGAGGATACAGACAGACAGACAGACAGACAGACAGACAGACAGACAGACAGACAGACAGACAGACAGACAGACAGACAGACAGACAGACGGACAGGAAGAAAGACAGAAAGGCAGACAGACAGACAGACAGACAGACAGACAGACAGACAGACAGACAGACAGACAGACAGACAGACAGAAAGAAAGACAGACGAGAAAGACAGACAGACAGACAGACAGACAGACAGACAGACAGACAGACAGACAGACAGACAGACAGACAGACAGACAGAAAGGCAGACAGACAGACAGACAGACAGAAAGAAAGGCAGACAGACAGACAGACAGACAGACAGACAGACAGACAGACAGACAGACAGACAGACAGACAGACAGACAGACAGACAGACAGACAGACAGACAGACAGACAGACAGACAGACAGACAGACACACAGACAGACAGGAAGAAAGACAGAAATAAAGACAGATGGACACAGAAAGAAAGGAAGACAGACAGACAGACAGACAGACAGACAGACAGACAGACAGACAGACAGACGGGGCAGTGACAAGAAGAACACAGAGGTGACATTAATGATATGCAGGTGGACTGATGACATAACATGGAACCCACACACCGCCCAGGCTCTCTCTCTCTGAAACCCTTCACATACTGCATGCCTGTGGTGAAGGGTGGGTTTCAGAGCCAGAGAATGAAGGACACCTCACTGGGGGTATGCAGGCCGTGACAGAGAGAGAGAGAGGGGGGGGGGTAATCGGATCGATTTACCGGGAGCTTGCACCGTAACACACACACACACACTCCAATCCTCCATTAGCCCTGGCAGCTGGTCGAACTGTTAGAAAGTTTCCCTCGAGGTAAATGAGAAGTGAGGGGAGTTTGACGGGATCAATTAGACACACACACACACACACACACACACACACACACACACACACACACACACACACACACACACACACACACACACACACACACACACACACACACACACAGTACACACACACACACACACACACACACACACACACACACACACACACACACACAAAGCTGCCAAACTGTTGGAGAGGAAAAAGTCATTCTTGGACTTTACTGTGTAGTCAAGCTGATTCTGACTGACTAGAAAGTAGAGATGTGCATATTCCTTCTCTCTCTCTCTCTCTCTCTCTCTCTCTCTCTCTCTCTCTCTCTTTCTCTCTCTCTCTCTCTCTCTCTGTCTCTCTCTCTCTCTCTCTGTCTCTCTCTCTCTCTCAGATGAGTATGTTTTATATTTCTAAGCTTTTTACTTGCAAATATTATAGAAAGTCATACGGGGAAAACAAACCAACTCTTTCAGTTTTGCCCTCTCGGTACTGGTGATATGTTTTCAATAGTGGTTACAGATGAAAACTCAACTTTCCCAAAGAAACGTGGCATTGCATTGCCTGCTTTTCCACTTTCACTACGACGTAACTGCTGTTTTAGCCGAACTGACAAATCAGTTGTCCGAGCAAGAAAGAGAGAGGGAGAGAGAGAGAGATTTCATGTCATGAATGATTTTTCTCTTCCTCTCCATAAACTTGGCCATGGCTCGACGGGCGCATTCCGTGAGCGCGTCGCACTGTGTATAAATGAAAAGCCACGCGGAGCACGGAGAGTTCAAGTCCCACACGCGGGGCTACATGCCGCCTTGCTCTTGATCTCTCTCACCCCCTCTCTCTCTCTCTCTCTCTCTCTCTCTCTCTTTCTCCTGCGACACATCAGCGCGCTGACAAGTGCTACTTAGCGGCGAGGCTAATGTGCAGCTTCGCGGAGTAGTTCTATGATTCTATCAATTTATAAAACGTGGACGCAGCCCCAAAAAAAATCACTCGCTCACAACCTTTCTATCTCTTTTATAGCTGACGGGACGTATTAAAGAAGCTACTGACCGTGCGACGGGGTCCATGGAAGTTGAATGAAGTTGTGTTTAGGAATTTGAACAGTTGAATTGAAAAGCCAAGTTATGATATCTAACCTACACTAGCGTGGCCAACATAAATACATGGATTGTTTTATTTTTTTTTAACTAGTAAAAAAAAAATATAACTCTTTTCTAGTTTCAGTAACATGACACTTATAAAAATTTTACTTTTATACCGCTGGTAGAGTTCTGGAGCGTCTCGGGGAGGAGAGGAGAGGTGACGGCTCTGGTCAGTTCAGCGGAGTGGGAGGGGGGCTAGGGAGACTCAGAGACGGGGGGAGAAGAGGAGGGAAGCGAGCTTGGGAGACCACCTTAAACCCTAGCCTACCCCTAACTGTTATCCTCTAACCATGAACTCAATCTTATATAAGGACAAATACTTTTAAAAAAGCAATTTTTTGTAATTTTCTTTTATGCACATGGTCATAAAGTTGACAGCCAACGTGAGTGAATTGAAGGACTAATTGGATGTGCAACAGATATTGTCATCCAACATTTCTCCAACAGTAGATGAGCAGAGAGAGAGAGAGAGAGAGAGAGAGAGACACACTTTGGGGTATAAAGACAGAGACCCACACACGCAGAGAGACATGGCTAGAAAGTCCCACAGGAAAGACAGAAACACGTGTGTAAAAGAGAACCACAATCATCCATGGCAGAGAGAGAGAGAGAGAGAGAGAGAGAGAGAGAAATTCTGACGGTCGTACCTGGAAGAGCCAGTGGCAGGTTTCTCCTATGATGGGGAACCCCATTGAACCTTTAGGCATTGGTAGCTTGCAGTTTTTGTCTCGTGTTGATGTCCATCGAAGCTGCCAGAGTTGCTGGGACACCACTAGGAGGAGGGCCATGGACACCGCGCAGGCCGCTAAGGTGGCCAAGGCCGAAACCAGGTCAAAGTTATCGAATAGCATGGCGAGGAAGGGTCGGTGTCTGAATGATGGTGATTGGGGTGTTGGAAAATCCCTGATCACACCACGATGTGTTTGGGGCAAAGTTGGGTTATAGGGATGGAATTGGAAATGCTCCGATGATGATGAATTAATATATCAATAAAGGGACTTGATTGATTATAATTGATTGATTATGAAATATAACTATAAAAAAAAAAAAAAATTGCGATTGAGCAGATGTTGTTGAAATAGATCGACTTGAAGTTGAGTGGAGTGAGTAGGATTGTGGGTAGCTCTACAGGTGATCTCTCCCCCTCTCTCACAGTTCCAAATGTTGGCTATTAATCAGTGGGTGAAAAAAAGGCATTTAAGAAAGTCCTATATAACTCCTCAAAAAACGTCACCTTCAATGACTTGAATGAAGGAGATAATTCAACGAGAGTGGAAACCGATGAATTAACGTTTGAAATCTCATGTTGGTTTAATTTGAAATTGCCCTAAATAAGAAAATAAAAAAATAATGGATTAAAAAAAAAAAGTCAGTTTGACAAGTATTTGTCCCCGCTCCCAGAGCACGTGGAAACAGTGAGCAAGTCTCGGAAAGAATTCTGAAAATAAACTTTTCTTTTAAAAGTTTCAAGAAGTGGAAAGTGATTTAAAAAAAAAAAAAAAAAAACTCTTATACCTCTTTAAATCTCTCAAAACTAAAGTGTTGCTGATGAAGAGAAAAATACAATTTAAAAAAACAACAAGAATAATCCGTTATTGCCGTTAGTTCTTGAAGCAGAGCCCGATGGGTAGTGAGCTCAAGGAGTCTTCTGATGCTACTTGGGGCTACCGTGAGTCGTCTCGCTTTTGCTCTCTATTCCACTAGCTGCGTTCCTTCTATCACTCACACACACACTATCTGTCGTCTCTCTCTCCTTCTCTGACTCTCGCTCTCTCTCTCTCTTTCACATACACTTTCCTCGGTGTGTGAGTAGCGCATACAACCGCTCTCAGTGTGTGTTTATATAGTAGCAGGCAGGCTGCGCTCCGGCAGGCGGCCAGTGTTGGAGAGAGAGAGAGCCCCCCCCCCCCCGAGCCCCCCCAACGTCACTACGAGACGGCTAGGCAAGCTAGAGGGTTCCCCCTCCCTTCCCTCCTCCTCGGCTCCACCACCCCTCTCTCTGTCTCTCTCTCTCTCTCTGTCTCTCTCTCTCTCTCTGTCTCTCTCTCTCTGTGTCTCTGTCTCTCTCTCTGTCTCTCTGTCTCTCTCTCTGTCTCTCTCTCTCTCTCTGTCTCTCTCTCTCTCTGTCTCTCTCTCTCTCTCTCTGTGCTCTCTCTCTCTCTCTCTCTCTCTCTCTCTCTCTCTCGCTGTCTCTCTTTCTCTCTCTCTCTTCCTCTCTCTCTCTCTCTCTCTCCTCCCTCCCTCTGAGGCGGGGTGAAAAGTGAACGAGAGGAGGGGTAGGAGTGTGCTGGAGCTGGCGGCCCACCCGAGAGAGAGAGAGAGAGAGAGAGAGAGAGAGGGAGGGAAGGGGGTGGGTGGGTTGCGTAAAAAGGTTAGGGAGAGGAAATGGGGTTAATGTTTTTTTTTACTCGGTTCTGGCTACTGGGACCCTCTCACCTGCTCTAACAAAGGCTTGTTGGATCCATAGATGTTTATGTTTTGCGCGACATATCTGCTATAACAGCGTGAATATGATGATGATGATGATGATGATAGTTTTTATTGATTAATTGATGTATCCATATTTATTTATTTATATGTACTTATTATTACAAACAAGACGTCCATGAACACACCTGAGATTCCCAAAAGCGTGAATAAGGACGGAGACCGGTTAAAATGTTGTCTGATTGAAACACAGCTCGTGGCTTATTAAATCCCAGAAGATTTCTAGAAATCCCAAGACGTTTCTTTCCATTATTTCCTGTCCGGTCACTCGTCGATGTTCCCGGTTTCACCCACCGGTTCCAGTGGGGCGGTAATGATTCAAAGACAACTCGATGGAGGCTTGAATGACGAGACTGTTTTCGCTGCTTGGAACTGAAGTGCCAACTCGAAGCTTCGAGCCACATGAGTACACATCTTCAGATGACACGGAACACGTGTAAAGAGCACGACGACGGCAAGATGTAGTTTATGTTCATTCATTCATTCATTCATTCATTCACCTATAATGTCTGTAACTATCCAATCACCTGACCCACTGGTGGATAAAATTAATCCTCTTCGCAATGTCAAGTCAAGTTGCTTTATACACTATAACGCAAGCTAATACTACAGTACAGGATAAATGACTTGGTGACAGATTATGGCAAAATTATAATATCAATGAAGTAGCTGGAAAGGATTGTTTCGGACAAGCAATAATTTCACAATGATTGTAAATGAGACAAAGCAGGGAATTTAAGAGAGAGCGAGAGAGAGAAAGAGAGAGAGAGAGAGAGAGAGAGAGAGAGAGAGAGAGAGAGAGAGAGAGAGAGAGAGAGAGAGAGCCTAAGCGGTATTGAGCAGTGGTGGTAAACAAAAAAAGTAACCCAATTGTCATACTTGAGTAAAAGTAAAGATACCTGAATAGAAAAATGACTCAAGGTAAAGTGAAAGTCACCCAATAAAATATTACTTGAGTAAAAGTCTAAAAGTATTTGGTTTTAAATATACTTAAAGTATCAAGTCAAGTGGATTTTTATACTATCTCATAATAAAACAATATAGATATCTGGTGCCCACATGTTCTCAGCGCAGCCTTCCCTTCTGTGTTTCTCCATCGAGGCATGAAGAAGGAGTTGTGGGGACATGGTTTTAATTATGTCCTCATTCTGATCAACATTATTATTCCGCGGTTACGTAACAGAGCCGCTCAGTTCTGACCCCCCCCGCGATTCAACTCTGACCCACATGTTGCTGCCTGCGCAAACTCTGGTGCTGCGCGCACACACACACACACACACGCACACACACACACACACACACACACACACACACACACACACACATCGTAAGCCTGCGGCAATGCAGAGGAATCAATATAGGTGTGAGGGAACACATACACATAGGAGTCCACTGGTTGTATTCGTGGATCAGAGT
>NC_059448.1:4986869-5024369 GCF_905237065.1 Salmo salar
TCACTACCTTCACTATATATAATCGTTACATTCACTATATCTACCTTCACTATATCTACTCCTTCAATATATCTACTCACTACCTTCACTATATATAATCGTTACATTCACTATATCTACCTTCACTATATCTACTCCTTCAATATATCTACTCACTACCTTCACTATTTCTACTCACTACCTTCACTATATCTACTCACTACCTTCACTATATCTACTCACTAGTTTCACTATATCTACCTTCAATATATCTACTCCTTCAATATAACTACTCACTACCTTCACTATATATAATCGCTACATTCACTATATCTACTCACTACTTTCACTATATCTACCTTCACTATATCTACTCCTTCAATATATCTACTCACTACCTTCACTATATCTACTCACTACCTTCACTATATCTACCTTCACTATATCTATTCCTTCACTATATCTACTCCTTCACTATATCTACTCACTACCTTCACTATATCTACTCACTACCTTCACTATATATAATTGCTACATTCACTATATCTACCTTCACTATATCTACTCCTTCACTACATCTACTCAATACCTTCAATATATCTACTCACTACCTTCACTATATCTACTCACTACTTTCACTATATCTACCTTCACTATATCTACTCCTTCACTATATCTACTCACTTCCTTCACTATATCTACATTCACTATATCTACCTTCACTATATCTACATTCAATATATCTACCTTCACTATATCTACTCAATACCTTCACTATGTATACTCACTACTTTCACTATATCTACCTTTACTATACCTACTCAACACATTCACTATACCTACTCAAGACATTCACTAAATCTATTATTTCACTATATCTACTCAATACCTTCACTATATCTACTCCTTCACTATATCAACTCAATACCTTCACTATATCTACTCCTTCACTATATCTACTTCTTCACTATATCTACTCCTTCACTATATCAACTCACTACCTTCACTATATCTACTCAACACCTTCACTATATCAACTCACTACCTTCACTATATATACTCACTACCTTCACTATATCTACTCACTACCTTCACTATATATACTCAACACCTTCACTATATCAACTCACTACCTTCACTATATATACTCACTACCTTCACTATATCTACTCATTCAATACATCTACTCAATTCTTCAGTATATATACTTCTTCACTATACAGTGGGGAAAAAAGTATTTGATCCCCTGCTGTTTTTGTTTGTTTGCCCACTGACAAAGAAAGGATCAGTCTATAATTTTAATGGTAGGTTTATTTGAACACTGAGAGACAGAATAACAAAAAAAATATCCAGAAAAACGCATGTCAAAAATGTTATGAATTGATTTGCATTTTAATGAGGGAAATAAGTATTTGACCCCCTCTCAATCAGAAAGATTTCTGGCTCCCAGGTGTCTTTTATACAGGTAATGAGCTGAGATTAGGAGCACACTCTTAAAGGGACTGCTCCTAACCGCAGCTTGTTACCTGTAAAAAAGACACCTGTCCACAGAAGCAATCAATCAATCAGATTCCAAACTCTCCACCATGGCCAAGACCAAAGAGCTCTCCAAGGATGTCAGGGACAACATTGTAGACCTACACAAGGATGGAATGGGCTACAAGACCATCACCAAGCAGCTTGGTGAGAAGGTGACAACATTTGGTGTGATTATTCGCAAATGGAAGAAACACAAAAAAACTGTCAATATCCCTCGGGCTGGGGCTCCATGTAAGATCTCACCTCGTGGAGTTGCAATGATCATGAGAACGGTGAGGAATCAGCCCAGAACTACACGGGAATATCTTGTCAATGATCTCAAGGCAGCTGGGACCATAGTCACCAAGAAAACAATTGGTAACACACCACGCCATGAAGCACTGAAATCCTGCAGCGCCCGCAAGGTCCCCCTGCTCAAGAATACATATACATGCCCTTCTGAAGTTTGCCAATGAACATCTGAAGTGTTGTGGTCAGATGAGACCAAAATGGAGCTCTTTGACATCAACTCAACTCGCCGTGTTTGGAGGAGGAGGAATGCTGCCTATGACCCCAAGAACACCATCTCCACCGTCAAACATGGAGGTGGAAACATTATGCTTTGGGGGTGTTTTTCTGCTAAGGGGACAGGACAACTTCTCCTCATCAAAGGGACGATGGACGGGGCCATGTACCGTCAAATCTTGGGTGAGAACATCCTTCCCTCAGCCAGGGCATTGAAAATGGGTTGTGGATGGGTATTCCAGCATGACAATGACCCAAAACACACGGCCAAGGCATCAAAGGAGTGGCTCAAGAAGAACCAAATTAAGGTCCTGGAGTGGCCTAGCCAGTCTCCAGACCTTAATCCCATAGAAAATCTGTGGAGGGAGCTGAAGGTTTGAGTTGCCAAACGTCAGCCTCGAAACCTTAATGACTTGGAGAAGATCTGCAAAGAAGAGTGGGACAAAATCTCTCCTGAGATGTGTGCAAACCTGGTGGCCAACTACAAGAAACGTCTGACCTCTGTGATTGCCAACAAGGGTTTTGCCATCAAGTACTAAGTCATGTTTTGCAGAGGGGTCGAATACTTATTTCCCTCATTAAAATGCAAATCATTTTATAACATTTTTGACATGCGTTTTTCTGAACATGCGTTTTTCTGGCAGTGCTCCTCCTGCTCCTCCTTGCACAAAGGCGGAGGTAGCGGTCCTGCTGCTGGGTTGTTGCCCTCCTACGGCCTCCTCCACGTCTCCTGATGTACTGGCCTGTCTCCTGGTAGCGCCTCCATGCTCTGGACACTACGCTGACAGACACAGCAAACCTTCTTGCCACAGCTCGCATTGATGTGCCATCCTGGATGAGCTGCACTACCTGAGCCACTTGTGTGAGTTGTAGACTTCGTCTCATGCTACCACTAGAGTGAAAGCACCGCCAGCATTCAAAAGTGACCAAAACGTCAGCCAGGAAGCATAGGAACTGAGAAGTGGTCTGTGGTCACCACCTGCAGAACCACTCCTTTATTGGGGGTGTCTTGCTAATTGCCTATAATTTCCACCTGTTGTCTATTCCATTTGCACAACAACATGTGAAATGTATTGTCAATCAATGTTGCTTCCTAAGTGGATATTCTAGTTACTGGGCAGGAGTAGTAACCAGATTAAATCGGGTACATTTTTTATCCAGCCGTGTCAATACTGTCCCCTAGCCCTAACAGGTTAAAATGCTGTAAAATAGTCATATGTTTGAAAAATTGAAGTTTTTGTATTTTTGAGGAATTTGTAATTCGCACCATGCCCATCATTGGATATTGGAGCAGGTGTTCCGCTAGCGGAACGTCTAGATGTAAGAGGTTAAGTGTTCCCTTTATTTTTTTGAGCAGTGTATATTAAATATTAATGTATATGATGAAATATTAGGTACGTACCTTTATGATTTATATTTACCTGATAGAGATATATTCATTTGTTGTTAGTGTAACTTAGTTATTTTTTTGCCTCTTGCCCATTCATTGTACTGTGGTAAGTGTGTTTTGATAAAGGCAGGAAGTTGGGCCTTCGGGGAGGAGTCCTAGCTAGACGCGGGAGCGGTATAGTTTTTTAACCAGACAGACAGACAGACAGACAGACAGACAGACAGACAGACAGACAGACAGACAGACAGACAGACAGACAGACAGACAGACAGACAGATCATATTATGTATTTTCCATATTAAGTAATCTCTGCTTTAAGTTGATTGGATAATCATTTTTTGATTAGATATAAGAAGAATAAACATTTTTGTTGCACCATATCCCTGGATCACATTGAATGTTTTGGCCGTTTGGAAACCTTGAGTGTGGACTGTATGTGTACCAAACAACTCCGCTTCAGGCTTGGACAGTGTCTATGGTCAAGAGGAAAGGAAACCACTACACTTCCCAATGTCTATTTAAGACCTGAAGACATTACCCATTACATGCGTGCACACACACACACACACACACACACACACACACACACACACAGACTCTTAATTAAATGTGAATACACACACACACCTTCTTGTGTGTGTGTGTGTGTGTGTGTGTGTGTGTGTGTGTGTGTGTGTGTGTGTGTGTGTGTGTGTGTGTGTGTGTGTGTGTGTGTGTGTGTGTGTGTGTGTGTGTGTGTTCTAATGTCCCACTAAGCCATTCAAGACATTACCCAGACACCTCTGTTGCCAAAGGTCGTCTAAGGGTCACGAGGAAATGAAAAATGTCTCTGGACCTAAATCCACCTTAAGATCGAAACACACAAACATGTGGTACCAAAGCACACACAGCTTAGGACCACATGGAGAGAGGAAACGAGTAGGGGTAGAGAGGAGAGGCGAGGAGATGAAAGGAGACGATAGGAGAGGAGAGGAGAGGAGAGGAGAGGAGAGGAGAGGAGAGGAGAGGAGAGGAGAGGAGAGGAGAGGAGAGGAGAGGAGAGGAGAGGAGAGGAGAGGAGAGGAGAGGAGAGGAGAGGAGAGGAGAGGAGAGGAGGAGAGCAGAGGAAGGGATGGAGTGGGGAGGAGAGGAAGGGATGGATGGAGTGGGGAGGAGAGGTGGGGAGGAGAGGTGGGGAGGAGAGGAGAGGAGAGGTGGGGATGAGAGCAGAGGAGAGGCAAGGAGAAGAGAGGAGATGAAAGGAGACGATAGGAGAGGAGAGGAGGAGAGCAGAGGAAGGGTTGGAGTGGGGAGGAGAGCAGAGGAGGGGTTGGACTGGGGAGGAGAGGAGAGGAAGGGATGGAGTGGGGAGGAGAGGAAGGGATGGAGTGGGGAGGAGAGGAAGGGATGGAGTGGAGAGGACAGGATGGAGTGGGGAGGAGAGGAGAGGAGGGGTTGGAGTGGAGGAGAGGAGAGGAGAGGAGAGGAGATGAGAGGTTGGAGTGGGGAGGAGAGGAGGGGGTGGTGGGGAGGAGTTGAGAGGAGAGGAGAGGAGGGGGGTGGAAAAGATGAGAAAAGACAAGAGGAAGAGGAGAGGAGAGGAAGAGGAGAGGAAGAGGAGAAGAGTTCTGTTCTCTGCTCCTTCTCATTGCTACTAGTTGAAAGATCTGAACCATCTGAACTCATGTTCCTGTCAGAGAAACCTGGAGTACATTAGAGGACCTGCATGTAAGGTCTTTATGACATCACCCCCCAGGAAGACAGCTGAGGGTTTACCAGAGGTGGTAGGGGCAGTACTGGAGAGGTCTGTGGGGTTTCAGCTGTTCTCATTCTAGAACTTCTTTGGAATTCTGACGGTTCTCATTTCTCATTCAAGAAATTCTTTGGAATTCTGACGGTTCTCATTACTCATTCTAGAACTTCTTTGGAATTCTGACGGTTCTCATTTCTCATTCAAGAAATTCTTTGGAATTCTGACGGTTCTCATTACTCATTCTAGAACTTCTTTGGAATTCTGACGGTTCTCATTTCTCATTCTAGAACTTCTTTGGAATTCTGACGGTTCTCATTTCTCATTCTAAGACTGCGTCACTTCTGCATTTATTCAATTTAATAGGACTTAGGGTACATGTACACAACCCTGGACAAGACGCTAGTCTTCTGAACAGGAAAGTAAAACGTCAATGCTATTGTGACACACAACATCATGTACAGAATAGAGGGTTTCTCCGTCCTCTCAGATGGATAGAGATCCACTGAGTAGACCGTCTTTTCTCTGGGAACGACAGAAGGAGAAAGACATCTTGAAAGAGGACTACCTCTGATCCTGGGTTGAGTTCCAAATAGCACCATATTCCTTACTTCCTATTTAGTGCACTACTTTCAACCAGAGCCCAATGGGGAGAGGGACTAGGGGTGGCATTTGGGAGGGACGTTACCCCTGGACTCCAGTTGCTGGTTATTAACTGATGGAGGAATCCAACATACCCCCCCTGTCTCTCCCACATCTTAGGGATTTAGAGGGGATCAGTGCCTCTGTCAAGACTTACTAGACGACACAATGGAGAGGAGAGGACATTCCATGCTGATCATATACACACACACACACACACACACACTGTGGGATGACAGCATTCTCCTGACGGTGTTCGTTTGTGGTGCTCCAGCATAGTGATGGATGGCGTGGATTAAACCGCTGACAGTGGTATTCACTACCACCGCCTGGCATACACACACACACACACACACACACACACACACACACAGACAGACAGACAGACAGACAGACAGACAGACAGACAGACAGACAGACAGACAGACAGACAGACAGACAGACAGACAGACAGACAGACAGACAGACAGACAGACAGACAGACAGACACAACCCCATCACCCAGTCTAAGTGTCAGGTCTCCAGGCCAACATCCATCAGTCACACAGCCCCGGGGGAGCAGGCAGCCTCTCCACCCCAGCCTCGAGCACTGCTGCCTGGGAACAGAGAGAGGAGAGGTGGGGAAGCCTGGAGGACCAGAGACAGGGTCTGTTAAGTTGTTGTGTGGTGTCTTAAAGTACGTGATGGGAACATATTTGGACCAGGGTTCAGTGCCTTGATATAAACAGTGATATAAACTTTCTTTCTTTCTTTCTTTCTTTCTTTCTTTCTTTCTTTCTTTCTTTCTTTCTTTCTTTCTTTCATTCTTTCTTTCTTTCTTTCTTTCTTTCTTTCTCTCTCTCTCCCTCTCTCTGTGTTAGGGGTACATCTGATGTTAATTGATAACACATGTATTGTTGGATTTTCCCAGATGATCAATCTCCACGGAAATACATCCTTACTCCACAGGAAAACATCCCAAGGTAGAAGCAGCTCCTTCCATCTGGTCTAGCAGCTCCTTCCATCTGGTCTAGCAGCTCCTTCCATCTGGTCTAGCAGCTCCTTCCATCTGGTCTAGCAGCTCCTTCCATCTGGTCTAGCAGCTCCTTCCATCTGGTCTAGCAGCTCCTTCCATCTGGTCTAGCAGCTCCTTCCATCTGGTCTAGCAGCTCCTTCCATCTGGTCTAGCAGCTCCTTCCATTTGGTCTAGCAGCTCCTTCCATCTGGTCTAGCAGCTCCTTCCATTTGGTCTAGCAGCTCCTTCCATCTGGTCTAGCAGCTCCTTCCATCTGGTCTAGCAGCTCCTTCCATCTGGTCTAGCAGCTCCTTCCATCTGGTCTAGCAGCTCCTTCCCTGCCTCCCTCTTTCCCAATCTGCCAGGGCACCAAGGCCATCTGATAGGGCACCAAGGCCATCTGATAGGGCACCAAGGCCATCTGATAGGGCACCAAGGCCATCTGCCAGGGCACCAAGGCCATCTGATAGGGCACCAAGGCCATCTGCCAGGGCACCAAGGCCATCTGCCAGGGCACCAAGGCCATCTGATAGGGCACCAAGGCCATCTGATAGGGCACCAAGGCCATCTGATAGGGCACCAAGGCCATCTGATAGGGCACCAAGGCCATCTGATAGGGCACCAAGGCCATCTGCCAGGGCACCAAGGCCATCTGATAGGGCACCAAGGCCATCTGCCAGGGCACCAAGGCCATCTGCCAGGGCACCAAGGCCATCTGATAGGGCACCAAGGCCATCTGATAGGGCACCAAGGCCATCTGATAGGGCACCAAGGCCATCTGATAGGGCACTAAGGCCATCTGCTAGGGCACCAAGGCCATCTGTTAGGGCACCAAGGCCATCTGATAGGGCACCAAGGCCATCTGATAGGGCACCAAGGCCATCTGCCAGGGCACCAAGGCCATCTGTTAGGGCACCAAGGCCATCTGCCAGGGCACCAAGGCCATCTGTTAGGGCACCAAGGCCATCTGATAGGGCACTAAGGCCATCTGCTAGGGCACCAAGGCCATCTGCTAGGGCACCAAGGCCATCTGATAGGGCACCAAGGCCATCTGATAGGGCACCAAGGCCATCTGCCAGGGCACCAAGGCCAAAAACCAAAATAGCCATTGAAATTGATTTGAAAACCAAAAACACGTAGCTGTTCTCCTAAGAATAACATCAGCGTATGTAAATGCACATAAATAATTAGCTTACATGTGGAAGTGTAGGTGATAGCATGTGCCTATTGGCTACGGCCAGACCGACGGCCAGACCGATGCTGAACACGTAGCCACATTTCTATGAAACGTTTAATTACGTACAGTACCAGCTCCCAAGTGGGCGCAGCGGTCTATGGCACTGCTTCTCCATGCTAGAGTCGTCCCTACAGACCCTGGTTCGATTCCAGGCTGTATCACAACCGGCCGTTATTGGGAGTCCCATAGGGCGGAGCACAATTGGGCCCAGCGTCGTCCGGGTTATAGTTTTCCCGGGGTTGGACGTCATTGTAAATAAGAATTTGTTCTTAACTGGCTTGCCAAGTTAAATAAAGGTTGAAAAAAAAAAAAAATTGTCTGAACGTGGTTAAAATGACCAAAAACGTCCAGGTTTTAAATAATTACGTTTATGGTTAAATTGTTTAAAAATGTTGATTGCCTCCACTCAGATTGTAATGCGGGTGATGTTGCAGTGGCCTTTCAGATTGTAATGCGGGTGATGTTTGTAGTGGTCTTTCAGATTGTAATGCGGGTGATGTTTGTAGTGGTCTTTCAGATTGTAATGCGGGTGATGTTTGTAGTGGCCTTTCAGATTGTAATGCGGGTGATGTTTGTAGTGGTCTTTCAGATTGTAATGCGGGTGATGTTTGTAGTGGTCTTTCAGATTGTAATGCGGGTGATGTTTGTAGTGGTCTTTCAGATTGTAATGCGGGTGATGTTTGTAGTGGTCTTTCAGATTGTAATGCGGGTGATGTTTGTAGTGGTCTTTCAGATTGTAATGCGGGTGATGTTTGTAGTGGTCTTTCAGATTGTAATGCGGGTGATGTTTGTAGTGGTCTTTCAGATTGTAATGCGGGTGATGTTTGTAGTGGTCTTTCAGATTGTAATGCGGGTGATGTTTGTAGTGGTCTTTCAGATTGTAATGCGGGTGATGTTTGTAGTGGTCTTTCAGATTGTAATGCGGGTGATGTTGCAGTGGTCTTTCAGATTGTAATGCGGGTGATGTTTGTAGTGGTCTTTCAGATTGTAATGCGGGTGATGTTTGTAGTGGCCTTTCAGATTGTAATGCGGGTGATGTTTGTAGTGGTCTTTCTGTCCTGTCAGAACAATCAAGCCTGTAATGATTTGACATGACCACAGACAGGTTCTGTTTAGACATTGTGTGGTGTCTTAAAGTACGTGATGGGAACATATTTGGACCAGGCTTCAACGCCTTGATTTTACCAGTGGATTACTAGGAACAATGACTCAACAGGCCAGTATTTCTAAATTATAATCAGATAAGAAAGGCACAGTAAACATACACACACAGAGAGACAGAGAGAGAGAGAGTGAGAAAAAGAGAGAAAGAGAGAGAGATAAAGAGAGAAAGAGAGAGAAAGAGAGACAGAGAGAGAGAGAAAGAAAGAGAGAGAAAGAGAGAGAGAGAGAGGAGAGAATGAAAGATAGGACACAATCACAGATAACCCAGACACACACCTTGAAAGAAGAAAAGAGGAAGTGAGACAAACATACACATTCTCTCTCTCACTCCCACTATCTCACCCCCTCCGCCATCTTTCTCACGGTAGGTGTGTGCAAGCAGCTTATCTGTCCTTATCTGTCCTTTCTACCTTAGGATCTGTTTTGCATCTTGTTGAGGGAGAACAGAGGAAGGATAGAGTGATAGAGACAGGGAAGGACAGGTCACGGACCACGGTTCACGTCCTTCGATCCATTGTTATAGCCCTCCTCGCTTTCTCTCCATCTCCACCAGTCTTCCTCTACCTCTCTACCAGTCTTCTCTCCCTCCACCAGTCTTCTCTCCCTCCACCAGTCTTCTCTCTCTCCACCAGTCTTCTCTCTCTCCACCAGTCTTCTCTCTCTCCACCAGTCTTCTCTCTCTCCACCAGTCATTTTCTACCTCTCCATCAGTCATTCTCTCCCTTTCCACCAGTCTTCTCTGTCCACCAGTCTTCTCTCTCCACCAGTCTTCTCTCTCTCTCTCTCTAATTTGCTTTATTAGCATGACGTAACAACGTACATATTAAAGCTTACTTTGGATATTTACAATATGAAAATAATAAGAATCAAAATTGTCAACAGGACAATAGTAACAACAGTAACAACAATAACCAAGGGTCAAAATAACCATACATGGTCTAGTGTCTGGTGTGGTGTCTGGTCTGGTGTCTGGTGTGGTGTCTGGTGTGGTGTCTGGTCTGGTGTGGTGTCTGGTCTGGTGTCTGGTGTGGTGTCTGGTGTGGTGTCTGGTCTGGTGTCTGGTCTGGTGTCTGGGTGTGGTGTCTGGTGTGGTGTCTGGTCTGGTGTCTGGTGTGGTGTCTGGTGTAGTGTCTGGTGTGGTGTCTGGTGTGGTGTCTGGTCTAGTGTCTGGTGTGGTGTCTGGTGTGGTGTCTGGTGTGGTGAGGTGTCTGGTGAGGTGTCTGGTGTGGTGTCTGGTGAGGTGTCTGCTGAGGTGTCTGGTGAGGTGTCTGCTGAGGTGTCTGGTGTGGTGTCTGGTCTGGTGTCTGTTGTGATGTCTGGTCTAGTGTCTGCTGAGGTGTCTGGTCTAGTGTCTGGTGAGGTGTCTGGTGTGGTGTCTGGTGTGGTGTCTGGTGAGGTGTCTGGTCTAGTGTCTGGTCTAGTGTCTGGTGAGGTGTCTGGTGTGGTGTCTGGTGTGGTGTCTGGTGTGGTGTCTGGTGTGGTGTCTGGTCTAGTGTCTGCTGAGGTGTCTGGTCTAGTGTCTGGTGTGGTGTCTGGTGTGGTGTCTGGTGTGGTGTCTGGTCTGGTGTCTGGTGTGGTGTCTGGTGAGGTGTCTGGTCTAGTGTCTGGTGTGGTGTCTGGTGTGGTGTCTGGTCTAGTGTCTGCTGAGGTGTCTGGTCTAGTGTCTGGTGAGGTGTCTGGTGTGGTGTCTGGTGTGGTGTCTGGTCTAGTGTCTGCTGAGGTGTCTGGTCTAGTGTCTGGTGTGGTGTCTGGTGTGGTGTCTGGTGTGGTGTCTGGTCTGGTGTCTGGTGTGGTGTCTGGTGTGGTGAGGTGTCTGGTCTAGTGTCTGGTGTGGTGTCTGGTGTGGTGTCTGGTGTGGTGTCTGGTGTGGTGTCTGGTCTGGTGTCTGGTGTGGTGTCTGGTCTGGTGTCTGGTCTGGTGTCTGGTGTGGTGTCTGGTGTGGTGTCTGGTCTGGTGTCTGGTCTGGTGTCTGGTGTGGTGTCTGGTCTGGTGTCTGGTGTGGTGTCTGGTCTAGTGTCTGGTGTGGTGTCTGGTGTGGTGAGGTGTCTGGTGAGGTGTCTGGTGTGGTGTCTGGTGAGGTGTCTGCTGAGGTGTCTGGTGAGGTGTCTGCTGAGGTGTCTGGTGTGGTGTCTGGGTGTCTGTTGTGATGTCTGGTCTGGTGTCTGGTGTGGTGTCTGGTGTGGTGTCTGGTGTGGTGTCTGGTGTGGTGAGGTGTCTGGTGAGGTGTCTGGTGTGGTGTCTGGTCTGGTGTCTGGTCTGGTGTCTGTTGTGATGTCTGGTCTAGTGTCTGCTGAGGTGTCTGGTGTGGTGTCTGGTGTCTGGTGTGGTGTCTGGTCTAGTGTCTGCTGAGGTGTCTGGTGTGGTGTCTGGTGTCTGGTGTGGTGTCTGGTCTGGTGTGTCTAACAGTTTAGAGGAGATCAGCGGAGCGCTTAGGGTTTAGACAGAGATCCCAAAACACTGTTCTCCACCGTGACCCCTTCTCTCTCTCTCCCTCCTTCTCTCTCTACCCTCTCTCCATTGCTCCCCCTCACTCCTCCACACTCTCTTAAAGACTGTTTGGAACACCCTGGTCATAACATGAGTGTCTCAGACAGCAGGGGAACACACACAGTGGAGAGTTTGTATTGCTGCGGACATGGTTTACTACCCTCCACTGAACACCTACCTCTCAGCCGCAGTTCCTGACACATACACACAGCTCCTGACTCTTTACCCGCTGAACACACACACACACACACACACACACACACACACACACACACACACACACACACACACACACACACACACACACACACGAGAGAGGACACCCTGTTCTTGAGAGGTCTTAAGTGTAACGATTGTCGTACGGAGTAGACCAACGCGCAGTGGGTAGAGTGCTCATATTTACTTTTATTGAGACACTTAATAACAAAACAAGAAAACAAACGAACGACAAACAGTCTTGCAGGCTAAACACAGCAGTGCAAAAACAACTTCCCACAAAAGACAGGTGAAAACAGGGCTACCTAAGTATGACTCCCAATCAGCAACAACGATGTACAGCTGTTCCTGATTGAGAGCCATACCAGGCCAACACAAAGAAATACACAACATAGAAAAAACATAGAAATACAAAACATAGAACAATACCCCAAAAACCCCGGAACACATAAAACAAACACCCTTCTTACATAAGAACATATGCCAACAAACCCCGAACCAAATAAAACAAACACCCCCTGCCACGTCCTGACCAAACTACAATAACAAATAACCTCTTATACTGGTCAGGACGTGACATTAAGGTCACTTCCATCATGAACTAGAAACCTGAGATTGATCGAGATTTTGTTTTACCTGGAAAACGTCACGTTCAAGTGATGAGCGTGCATCCCCTCACCAAGTCAGGACCTTGACCGGTATATTACTCTCCTGGTTTCATCTAGCTCCATTTGGGGATATTTTAACTTGCCTTGCTGGCTTGCTAGGTAATCAATACTCATGATGACGTCGGCGATGTTGTACACGATAATCATCTGTTGCATGAGTTGCATTTGAAGTTGCATGTGATCGTATCCACTGCTAGGTAAACAAAGAGCTTTTATTTAACTTTTATTTATGGGTCTGTTTTAGTCCAGGAAGTGGGTCTGTTTTAGTCCAGTAAATGGGTCTGTTTTAGTCCAGGAAGTGGGTCTGTTTTAGTCCAGGAAGTGGGTCTGTTTTAGTCCAGGAAATGGGTCTGTTTTAGTCCAGTAAATGGGTCTGTTTTAGTCCAGGAAGTGGGTCTGTTTTAGTCCAGGAAATGGGTCTGTTTTAGTCCAGGAAGTGGGTCTGTTTTAGTCCAGGAAATGGGTCTGTTTTAGTCCAGGAAGTGGGTCTGTTTTAGTCCAGGAAGTGGGTCTGTTTTAGTCCAGTAAATGGGTCTGTTTTAGTCCAGGAAGTGGGTCTGTTTTAGTCCAGGAAATGGGTCTGTTTTAGTCCAGGAAGTGGGTCTGTTTTAGTCCAGGAAGTGGGTCTGTTTTAGTCCAGGATGTGTTTGAAGTGGGTCTGTTTAGTCCAGGTGAGTCTATTTTAGTCCAGGAAGTGGGTCTGTTTTAGTCCAGGAAGTGGGTCTGTTTTAGTCCAGGAAGTGGGTCTGTTTTAGTCCAGGAAGTGGGTCTGTTTTAGTCCAGGAAGTGGGTCTGTTTTAGTCCAGGAAGTGGGTCTGTTTTAGTCCAGGAAGTGGGTCTGTTTTAGTCCAGGACTTGGTCTGATCAGTGTCTAGGAACATGGCCCAATAAGTTAATCAAACATTCTTTTCATCATCATCACCACCACCACCACCACCATAAATACTAAACAATCAAATAATTTCATAGCCAGTAGTCTGTTTTATTCAGTATTTGTCAAAGATTGTAATATCTTTATTAGTAACATAGGGTCATTACAATCCCTTTAGTATATGTGGAGAGAGAGTGGAAGAGCATTACATCTCCCTTTTCGACTACATGCACGTGGATGCAAGAGGATTGTGGCGTTTCATTGGTCAATAGGATGGCTAGTGGAAGGATTGTGGCGTTTCATTGGTCAATAGGATGGCTCCATTCAGGTCTGGTGGGCGGAGACGAGGTTGAGTAGCTGATTGACCACAGTGTCGAGGAGTTTCTGTGTGTCTCTCGTTCTTCCTGAACTGAGCAAACATGTTGTTCTTACGACTAGTGTCTTTCATCCTGGATGGAGAGAGGAAAAAAGAGAGCGAGGGAATAGGGGGAGGAGTGAGAGAGGGAGGAGAGAGAGAGGGAGGAGTGAGAGGGGGAGGAGAGAGAGGGGAGGAGTGAGAGGGGGGAAGAGTGAGAGGGGGAAGAGTGAGAGGGGGAAGAGTGAGAGGGGGAGGAGTGAGAGAGGGAGGAGTAGAGAGGGATGTGAGAGGGGGAGGAGTGAGACAGGGAGGAGTGAGAGAGGGAGGAGAGAGAGAGGAGTGAGAGAGAGGTGTGAGAGAGGGAGGAGTGAGAGAGGGAGGAGTGAGAGATCGAGGAGTGAGAGAAGGAGGAGTGAGTGAGTGAGGAGGAGAGAGGGAGGAGTGAGTGAGAGAGGAGTGAGAGAGGGAGGAGTGAGAGAGGGAGGAGTGAGAGAGGGAGGAGTGAGAGATCGAGGGAAGAGGGGGAGGAGTGAGAGAGGGAGGAGTGAGACAGGGAGGAGTGAGAGATCGAGGGAAGAGGGGGAGGAGTGAGAGAGGGAGGAGTGAGAGATCAAGGGAAGAGGGGGAGGAGTGAGACAGGGAGGAGTGAGACAGGGGAGGAGTGAGAGATCGAGGGAAGAGGGGGAGGAGTGAGAGAGGGAGGAGTGAGACAGGGAGGAGTGAGAGATCGAGGGAAGAGGGGGAGGAGTGAGAGAGGGAGGAGTGAGAGATCGAGGGAAGAGGGGAGGAGTGAGACAGGGAGGAGTGAGACAGGGAGGAGTGAGAGATCGAGGGAAGAGGGGGAGGAGTGAGAGAGGGAGGAGTGAGAGATCGAGGGAAGAGGGGAGGAGTGAGACAGGGAGGAGTGAGACAGGGAGGAGTGAGAGATCGAGGGAAGAGGGGGAGGAGTGAGAGAGGGAGGAGTGAGACAGGGAGGAGTGAGAGAGGGAGGAGTGAGAGATCGAGGGAAGAGGGGGAGGAGTGAGAGAGGGAGGAGTGAGAGAGGGAGGAGTGAGAGAGGGAGGAGTGAGAGAGGGAGGAGTGAGACAGGGAGAGAGAGGAGAGAGGGAGGAGGAGAGAGGGAGGAGAGGGAGGAGTGAGACGGGGAGGAGTGAGACAGGGAGGAGTGAGACAGTGAGGGAGTGAGAGAGGGAGGAGTGAGACAGGGAGGAGTGAGACAGGGAGGAGTGAGAGAGGGAGGAGTGAGAGAGGGAGGAGTGAGAGAGGGAGATAACAGATGAACCAGTATCAGAACAGCTTCAAACTTGTTCATTTTATAACAAGATGCACAGAGTCAATCAAATACAAAGGAATACATTTCCACAAAACATTTCAATAGAGACACACGTGACGGACTTTAAGAACACACCGAGAGACAAAGACACACACACACACACACACACACACACACACACACACACACACACACACACACACACACACACACACACACACACACACACACACACACACACACACACACACAGGTCCATTGGTCTTTGAAAGGATCCAAGTCACGGGTGTGTGTCTTACGTGAGTCGTGGTATGCAGTAGGCATGTCACAGTGTTCTCCTATGGAGTTCCAGGGGGTTAGGGGGATAGAGCGGCAGACTAAACCCAGCAGGCTGCATCCTCTGTGGGCAAACAGACCACCAGGACAGGGCCTCCATCTCATGACACTGGAGGTACCGTCTGTGTACCAGACACCAGTAAACCAGCTAAAATTCTGAGAAGTTAGGACTTTCTACTGGTCCTCACTTGTAAAAAGGCTATTTTAGGCTTAAGAGTTAGGTTTAGGTTTAAGAGGTTTAGGTTTAAAATTAGAGTTAGGCTTAAGAGTTAGGATTAGGTTTAAAATTAGAGTTAAAATTAGACTTAGGCTTAAGAGTTAGGTTTACAATTACAGTTAACATTAGAGTTAGGCTTAAGAGTTAGGTTTAGGTTTAAAATTAGAGTTAAAATTAGACTTAGGCGTTGGGTTTAGGTTTAAAATTAGAGTTAAAATTAGTGTTAGGCATTAGGGTTAGGTTTAGGGAAAATACAATTTTAAATGGGACTCATTGTTGGTCCTGAAAATCTCCATAAAATATAGTAAGACATAGCTGTGTGTGTGTGTGTGTGTGTGTGTGTGTGTGTGTGTGGAGAGAGAGTAACACAGTAGACTGATACGGTCTTTACAGTAACACAGTAAACTGATAGTCTGTTACAGTAACACAGTAAACTGATACGGTCTGTTACAGTAACACAGTAAACTGATACTGTCTGTTACAGTAACACAGTAAACTGATACTGTCTGTTACAGTAACACAGTAAACTGATAGTCTGTTACAGTAACACAGTAAACTGATAGTCTGTTACAGTAACACAGTAAACTGATAGTCTGTTACAGTAACACAGTAAACTGATACGGTCTGTTACAGTAACACAGTAAACTGATACGGTCTGTTACAGTAACACAGTAAACTGATAGTCTGTTACAGTAACACAGTAAACTGATAGTCTGTTACAGTAACACAGTAAACTGATAGTCTGTTACAGTAACACAGTAAACTGATACGGTCTGTTACAGTAACACAGTAAACTGATAGTCTGTTACAGTAACACAGTAAACTGATAGTCTGTTACAGTAACACAGTAAATTGATAGTCTGTTACAGTAACACAGTAAACTGATACGGTCTGTTACAGTAACACAGTAGACTGATACGGTCTGTTACAGTAACACAGTAAACTGATAGTCTGTTACAGTAACACAGTAAACTGATAGTCTGTTACAGTAACACAGTAAACTGATAGTCTGTTACAGTAACACAGTAACCTGATGAGGTGATAATTATCGCCAGCAGCATACCACCCTATATACCACTGCTGGCTTGCTGCTGAAGCTAAGCAGGGTTGGTCCTGGTCGGTCCCTGGATCGTGTTGGAGGGCCAGTAGGAGGCACCCTTTCCTCTGGTCTAAAAAATATCCCAATGCCCCAGGGCAGTGATTGGGGACATTGCCCTGTGTTGGGGTGCTGTCTTTCAGATAGGATGTGAAACAGGTGTCTTGACTCTCTGTGGTCACTAAAGATCCCATGGCACTTATCATAAGTAAGAGTATTAACCCTGGCTAAATTACCAATCTGGCCCCTCATACTGTCATGGCCACCTAATCATCCCCAGCTTACAATTGGCTCATTCATCTCTCCCCTGTAACTATTCCCCAGGTCATTGCTGTCGTAGGAATGAGCGGACCAAAGTGCAGCGTGTGTGTCGTTCCACATTTTATTTATACGGTGAAACTATGCAATACATAAACATAAACTGAAGAACAACAAATCGTGACGCAGAGGTGAAACATACACAACTCAAAATTAATCTCCCACAAACCCAGGTTGGAAGAAAAAAAAACCCTACTTAAGTATGATCTCCAATTAGAGACAACGAGGACCAGCTGCCACTAATTGGAGATCATCCCAAAGAAAAAACCCAAACATAGAAATACAAAACATAGAACCTGAACATAGAAATACAAAACATAGAAAACACCCCCTGTCACGCCTTGACCTACTCTACCATAAAAATAACATCTTACTATTGGTCAGGACGTGTTCTCTGTCAACTTACCTGGTAAAATAAGATCGCTGTGGTTACAGCGATTCAAAAATCCCATTATAACGACAGTGGTCCCGTCAGGGTGACGATCGCACTGCTTCCGTTTTGTTACTGTCTCCATTGTTTACTGACACGCAGCCCACCAACACACAGATAACTCTTTAACAGACACAAATCTTCCATTCAAAACACACTGATAGACATGCAACTGCAGTTCTCACCGTCGATAAATCCTGTAGGACTCAATGAGTGGAGAGAGGTATGGAAGGAGAGGAAGAGAGAGGTATGGATAGAGAGGAAGAGAGAGGTATGGAAGGAGAGGAAGAGAGAGGTATGAATGGAGAGGAAGAGAGGTATGGAAGGAGAGGAAGAGAGAGGTATGGAAGGAGAGGAAGAGAGAGGTATGGATGGAGAGGAAGAGAGAGGTATGGATGGAGAGGAAGAGAGAGGTATGGATGGAGAGGAAGAGAGAGGTATGGAAGGAGAGGAAGAGAGAGGTATGGAAGGAGAGGAAGAGAGAGGTATGGAAGGAGAGGAGGAGAGAGGTATGGATAGAGAGGAAGAGAGAGGTATGGATGGAGAGGAAGAGAGGGGTATGAATGGAGAGGAAGAGAGGTATGGAAGGAGAGGAAGGGAGAGGTATGGAAGGAGAGGAAGAGAGAGGTATGGATGGAGAGGAAGAGAGAGGTATGGAAGGAGAGGAAGAGAGAGGTATGGAAGGAGAGGAAGAGAGGGGTATGGAAGGAGAGGAAGAGAGAGGTATGGAAGGAGAGGAAGAGAGAGGTATGGAAGGAGAGGAAGAGAGAGGTATGGAAGGAGAGGAAGAGAGAGGTATGGATGGAGAGGAAGGGAGAGGTATGGAAGGAGAGGAAGAGAGAGGTATGGAAGGAGAGGAAGAGAGAGGTATGGATGGAGAGGAAGAGAGAGGTATGGATGGAGAGGAAGAGAGGTATGGAAGGAGAGGAAGGGAGAGGTATGGAAGGAGAGGAAGAGAGAGGTATGGATGGAGAGGAAGAGAGAGGTATGGTTGGAGAGGAAGAGAGAGGTATGGAAGGAGAGGAAGAGAGAGGTATGGTTGGAGAGGAAGAGAGGGGTATGAATGGAGAGGAAGAGAGGTATGGAAGGAGAGGAAGAGAGAGGTATGGATGGAGAGGAAGAGAGAGGGGTACTCTTACTTTTCCAGCAGTGCTAGCGTAGTGTTTGGGTTGACTCTCAGGTATTTGCAGGTGGGTCTTCCATAGTGCGCTAGATAACTAGACCAGTCCCATTGGATAAACAGATCTAACAACTAGAGACAGAGAGGGGAGGACAGAGGGGACAGGAAGAGAGGAAGAGAGAGAGAGGGAGAGAGACAGAGACACAGAGAGAGAGAGAGAGAGAGAGAGAGATATGGAGAAAGACAGAGGGAGAGGGAGAGAGAGATCGATGGAAGAAAGGAAGAGAGGAAGAGAGAGATATATATACATAGAGAGAGAGTTAATAACTTGTTCTATTGTTATAGAGAGAGAAAAACATTAATCATGTCTCTTAAAATAAAACAAATAATAATGTATATTACTGAGAGTCAAACGTTTAAAAGAAGAAAAAAAACAAGGAGAGAGGGGCAGAGAAGGAGAGCTATGGAGAGAAGGAGAGCTATGGAGAGCTATGGAGAGAAGGAGAGCTATGGAGCTATGGAGAGAAGGTGAGCTATGGAGAGCTATGGAGAGAAGGAGAGCTATGGAGAGAAGGAGAGCTATGGAGAGAAGGAGAGCTATGGAGCTATGAAGAGCTATGGAGAGAAGGAGAGCTATGGAGCTATGGAGAGCTATGGAGAGAAGGAGAGCTATGGAGAGAAGGAGAGCTATGGAGAGAAGGAGAGCTATGGAGAGAAGGAGAGCTATGGAGAGAAGGAGAGCTATGGAGAGCTATGGAGAGAAGGAGAGCTATGGAGCTATGGAGAGCAATGGAGAGAAGGAGAGCTATGGAGAGAAGGAGAGCTATGGAGAGAAGGAGAGAGGAGCAGAGAAGGAGAGCTATGGAGAGAAGGGGAGCTATGGAGAGAAGGAGAGAGGAGCAGAGAATGAGAGCTATGGAGAGAAGGAGAGCTATGGAGAGAAGGAGAGAGGGGCAGAGAAGGGAGAGCTATGGAGAGAAGGAGAGCTATGGAGAGAAGGAGAGAGGGGCAGAGAAGGAGAGCTATGGAGAGAAGGAGAGAGGAGCAGAGAAGGAGAGCTATGGAGAGAAGGAGAGCTATGGAGAGAAGGAGAGAGGGGCAGAGAAGGAGAGCTATGGAGAGAAGGAGAGCTATGGAGAGAAGGAGAGCTATGGAGAGAAGGAGAGAGGAGCAGAGAAGGAGAGCTATGGAGAGAAGGAGAGCTATGGAGAGAAGGAGAGCTATGGAGAGAAGGAGAGAGGAGCAGAGAAGGAGAGCTATGGAGAGAAGGAGAGCTATGGAGAGAAGGAGAGCTATGGAGAGAAGTAGAGCTATGGAGAGAAGGAGAGCTATGGAGAGAAGGAGAGAGGAGCAGAGAAGGAGAGAGGAGCAGAGAAGGAGAGCTATGGAGAGAAGGAGAGCTATGGAGAGAAGGAGAGAGGTGCAGAGAAGGAGAGCTATGGAGAGAAGGAGAGCTATGGAGAGAAGGAGAGCTATGGAGAGAAGTAGAGCTATGGAGAGAAGGAGAGCTATGGATAGAAGGAGAGAGGGGCAGAGAAGGAGAGCTATGGAGAGATGGAGAGCTATGGAGAGAAGGAGAGAGGGGCAGAGAAGGAGAGCTATGGAGAGAAGGAGAGCTATGGAGAGAAGGAGAGAGGGGCAGAGAAGGAGAGCTATGGAGAGCTATGGAGAGAAGGAGAGAGGAGCAGAGAAGGAGAGCTATGGAGAGAAGGAGAGCTATGGAGAGAAGGAGAGCTATGGAGAGAAGGAGAGCTATGGAGAGAAGGAGAGCTATGGAGAGAAGGAGAGAGAAGCAGAGAAGGAGAGCTATGGAGAGAAGGGGAGCTATGGAGAGAAGGAGAGAGGAGCAGAGAAGGAGAGCTATGGAGAGAAGGAGAGCTATGGAGAGAAGGAGAGAGGGGCAGAGAAGGAGAGCTATGGAGAGCTATGGAGAGAAGGAGAGAGGAGCAGAGAAGGAGAGCTATGGAGAGCTATGGAGAGAAGGAGAGAGGAGCAGAGAAGGAGAGCTATGGAGAGAAGGAGAGCGATGGAGAGAAGGAGAGCTATGGAGAGAAGGAGAGAGGGGCAGAGAAGGAGAGCTATGGAGAGAATGAGAGCTATGGAGAGAAGGAGAGAGGGGCAGAGAAGGAGAGCTATGGAGAGAAGGAGAGAGGGGCAGAGAAGGAGAGCTATGGAGAGAAGGAGAGAGGAGCAGAGAAGGAGAGCTATGGAGAGAAGGAGAGCTATGGAGAGAAGGAGAGCTATGGAGAGAAGGAGAGAGGAGCAGAGAAGGAGAGCTATGGAGAGAAGGAGAGCTATGGAGAGAAGGAGAGCTATGGAGAGAAGGAGAGAGGAGCAGAGAAGGAGAGAGGAGCAGAGAAGGAGAGCTATGGAGAGAAGGAGAGCTATGGAGAGAAGGAGAGCTATGGAGAGAAGGAGAGCTATGGAGAGAAGGAGAGCAATGGAGAGAAGGAGAGCTATGGAGAGAAGGAGAGCTATGGATAGAAGGAGAGCTATGGAGAGAAGTAGAGCTATGGAGAGAAGGAGAGAGGGGCAGAGAAGGAGAGCTATGGAGAGATGGAGAGCTATGGAGAGAAGGAGAGAGGGGCAGAGAAGGAGAGCTATGGAGAGAAGGAGAGCTATGGAGAGAAGGAGAGAGGGGCAGAGAAGGAGAGCTATGGAGAGCTATGGAGAGAAGGAGAGAGGAGCAGAGAAGGAGAGCTATGGAGAGCTATGGAGAGAAGGAGAGAGGAGCAGAGAAGGAGAGCTATGGAGAGAAGGAGAGCTATGGAGAGAAGGAGAGAGGGGGCAGAGAAGGAGAGCTATGGAGAGAAGGAGAGAGGGGCAGAGAAGGAGAGCTATGGAGAGAAGGAGAGAGGAGCAGAGAAGGAGAGCTATGGAGAGAAGGAGAGCTATGGAGAGAAGGAGAGAGGAGCAGAGAAGGAGAGCTATGGAGAGAAGGAGAGCTATGGAGAGAAGGAGAGCTATGGAGAGAAGGAGAGCTATGGAGAGAAGGAGAGCTATGGAGAGAAGGAGAGCTATGGAGAGAAGGAGAGAGGAGCAGAGAAGGAGAGCTATGGAGAGAAGGAGAGCTATGGAGAGAAGGAGAGCTATGGAGAGAAGGAGAGCTATGGAGAGAAGGAGAGAGGAGCAGAGAAGGAGAGAGGAGCAGAGAAGGAGAGCTATGGAGAGAAGGAGAGCTATGGAGAGAAGGAGAGAGGTGCAGAGAAGGAGAGCTATGGAGAGAAGTAGAGCTATGGATAGAAGGAGAGAGGGGCAGAGAAGGAGAGCTATGGAGAGATGGAGAGCTATGGATAGAAGGAGAGAGGGGCAGAGAAGGAGAGCTATGGAGAGATGGAGAGCTATGGAGAGAAGGAGAGAGGGGCAGAGAAGGAGAGCTATGGAGAGATGGAGAGCTATGGAGAGAAGGAGAGAGGGGCAGAGAAGGAGAGCTATGGAGAGAAGGAGAGCTATGGAGAGAAGGAGAGAGGAGCAGAGAAGGAGAGCTATGGAGAGCTATGGAGAGAAGGAGAGAGGAGCAGAGAAGGAGAGCTATGGAGAGAAGGAGAGCTATGGAGAGAAGGAGAGAGGGGCAGAGAAGGAGAGCTATGGAGAGCTATGGAGAGAAGGAGAGAGGAGCAGAGAAGGAGAGCTATGGAGAGCTATGGAGAGAAGGAGAGAGGAGCAGAGAAGGAGAGCTATGGAGAGAAGGAGAGCGATGGAGAGAAGGAGAGCTATGGAGAGAAGGAGAGAGGGGCAGAGAAGGAGAGCTATGGAGAGAAGGAGAGCTATGGAGAGAAGGAGAGAGGAGCAGAGAAGGAGAGCTATGGAGAGCTATGGAGAGAAGGAGAGAGGGGCAGAGAAGGAGAGCTATGGAGAGAAGGAGAGAGGAGCAGAGAAGGAGAGCTATGGAGAGAAGGAGAGAGGAGCAGAGAAGGAGAGCTATGGAGAGAAGGAGAGCTATGGAGAGAAGGAGAGCTATGGAGAGAAGGAGAGAGGGGCAGAGAAGGAGAGCTATGGAGAGAAGGAGAGAGGAGCAGAGAAGGAGAGCTATGGAGAGAAGGAGAGAGGAGCAGAGAAGGAGAGCTATGGAGAGAAGGAGAGCTATGGAGAGAAGGAGAGAGGGGCAGAGAAGGAGAGCTATGGAGAGAAGGAGAGCGATGGAGAGAAGGAGAGCTATGGAGAGAAGGAGAGAGGGGCAGAGAAGGAGAGCTATGGAGAGCTATGGAGAGCTATGGAGAGAAGGAGAGAGGAGCAGAGAAGGAGAGCTATGGAGAGCTATGGAGAGAAGGAGAGAGGAGCAGAGAAGGAGAGCTATGGAGAGAAGGAGAGCGATGGAGAGAAGGAGAGCTATGGAGAGAAGGAGAGAGGGGCAGAGAAGGAGAGCTATGGAGAGAAGGAGAGCTATGGAGAGAAGGAGAGAGGGGCAGAGAAGGAGAGCTATGGAGAGAAGGAGAGCTATGGAGAGAAGGAGAGAGGGGCAGAGAAGGAGAGCTATGGAGAGAAGGAGAGAGGAGCAGAGAAGGAGAGCTATGGAGAGAAGGAGAGCTATGGAGAGAAGGAGAGCTATGGAGAGAAGGAGAGAGGAGCAGAGAAGGAGAGCTATGGAGAGAAGGAGAGCTATGGAGAGAAGGAGAGCTATGGAGAGAAGGAGAGAGGAGCAGAGAAGGAGAGCTATGGAGAGAAGGAGAGCTATGGAGAGAAGGAGAGCTATGGAGAGAAGGAGAGAGGAGCAGAGAAGGAGAGAGGAGCAGAGAAGGAGAGCTATGGAGAGAAGGAGAGCTATGGAGAGAAGGAGAGAGGTGCAGAGAAGGAGAGCTATGGAGAGAAGGAGAGCTATGGAGAGAAGGAGAGCTATGGAGAGAGAAGGAGAGAGGAGCAGAGAAGGAGAGCTATGGAGAGAAGGAGAGCTATGGAGAGAAGGAGAGAGGAGCAGAGAAGGAGAGCTATGGAGAGAAGGAGAGCTATGGAGAGAAGGAGAGCTATGGAGAGAAGGAGAGCTATGGAGAGAAGGAGAGCTATGGAGAGAAGGAGAGCTATGGAGAGAAGGAGAGCTATGGAGAGAAGGAGAGCTATGGAGAGAAGGAGAGAGGAGCAAGAGAAGGAGAGAGGAGCAGAGAAGGAGAGCTATGGAGAGAAGGAGAGCTATGGAGAGAAGGAGAGAGGTGCAGAGAAGGAGAGCTATGGAGAGAAGGAGAGCTATGGAGAGAAGGAGAGAGGGAGCAGAGAAGGAGAGCTATGGAGAGAAGGAGAGCTATGGAGAGAAGGAGAGAGGGAGCAGAGAAGGAGAGCTATGGAGAGAAGGAGAGCTATGGAGAGAAGGAGAGCTATGGAGAGAAGGAGAGAGAGGAGCAGAGAAGGAGAGCTATGGAGAGAAGAAGAGAGCTATGGAGAGAAGGAGAGAGGGGCAGAGAAGGAGAGCTATGGAGAGAAGGAGAGCTATGGAGAGAAGGAGAGAGGAGCAGAGAAGGAGGGAGAGCTATGGAGAGAAGGAGAGAGGAGCAGAGAAGGAGAGCTATGGAGAGAAGGAGAGCTATGGAGAGAAGGAGAGCTATGGAGAGAAGGAGAGAGGGGCAGAGAAGGAGAGCTATGGAGAGAAGGAGAGCTATGGGCAGAGAAGGAGAGCTATGGAGAGAAGGAGAGAGGGGCAGAGAAGGAGAGCTATGGAGAGAAGGAGAGAGGTGCGAGAGAAGGAGAGCTATGGAGAGAAGGAGAGCTATGGAGAGAAGGAGAGCTATGGAGAGAAGGAGAGCATGGGAGAGAAGGAGAGCTATGGAGAGAAGGGAGAGCTATGGAGAGAAGGAGAGAGGAGCGAGAGAAGGAGAGCTATGGAGAGAAGGAGAGCTATGGAGAGAAGGAGAGAGGAGCAGAGAAGGAGAGCTATGGGAGAGCTATGGAGAGAAGGAGAGAGGAGCAGAGAAGGAGAGCTATGGAGAGAAGGAGAGCTATGGAGAGAAGGAGAGAGGGGCAGAGAAGGAGAGCTATGGAGAGAAGGAGAGCTATGGAGAGAAGGAGAGAGGAGCAGAGAAGGAGAGCTATGGAGAGCTATGGAGAGAAGGAGAGAGGAGCAGAGAAGGAGAGCTATGGAGAGAAGGAGAGCGATGGAGAGAAGGAGAGCTATGGAGAGAAGGAGAGAGGGGCAGAGAAGGAGAGCTCTGGAGAGAAGGAGAGAGGGGCAGAGAAGGAGAGAGGGGCAGAGAAGGAGAGCGATGGAGAGAAGGAGAGCTATGGAGAGAAGGAGATAGGGGCAGAGAAGGAGAGAGGGGCAGAGAAGGAGAGCGATGGAGAGAAGGAGAGAGGAGCAGAGAAGGAGAGAGATGGAGAGAAGGAGAGAGGGGCAGAGAAGGAGAGAGATGGAGAGAAGGAGAGAGGGGCAGAGAAGGAGAGCTATGGAGAGAAGGAGAGCGATGGAGAGAAGGAGAGCTATGGAGAGAAGGAGAGCTATGGAGAGAAGGAGAGCAATGGAGAGAAGGAGAGCGATGGAGAGAAGGAGAGAGATGGAGAGAAGGAGAGTGATGGATAGAAGGAGAGAGATGGATAGAAGGGGAAAGAGAAGGAGGGAGGGAGAGAAGGAGAGCGATGGATAGAAGGGGAAAGAGAAGGAGGGAGGTAGAGGTAACCTGATACGTCTCAATCCCAGGTGTATGATATCGTGTGTGTGTGTGTGTGTGTGTGTGTGTGTGTGTGTGTGTGTGTGTGTGTGTGTGGTTACTGTGTCCTTTTTTTAAACTGATTATAACATAGAACTACTGGCCTGTCGAACTTTAGCTAACACTAAACACACACATACCATATGAGAGGAAGAGGGGGGGAAAGGAAGGAGAGGAAGAGGGGGGGGAAAGGAAGCAGAGGAAGAGAGGGGAAAGGGAGGAGAAGAAGGTGACTGATTTGGACAACCGGTTCCAGTCTATAACATTTTCCTTTGACCGTGTTGTGACCCAGTCACGACCCAACACACACAGGACCGGTTCCTGACCTGGGTTTAACTCTTTTCCCCAAACACAAACATGCTAGTGTAGATAAGGAAGCTCATAGTATCATATTGATAGACTGCTCTGTGTTTAGAGGAAGTAACCTTAAAACTACACACACACACACACACACACACACAAACACATGACTTTGCTCAGGTATTGAGGATCAGAATCTGAGACAGGATCTCTTTCTTCTCAAATCACTCGATTCATATCAGAGAGAGAGAGAGAAGAGAAGAGAGGGAGAGAAGAGGAGAGAGGGAGAGAAGAGGAGAGAGGGAGAGAAGAGGAGAGGAGAGAGGGAGAGGAGAGAGTTAGGGGAGAGAAAGGGGGAGAGAGTGAGAGGAGAGAAAGGGGGAGAGAGTGAGAAGAGAGAGGAGAGAGGGGAGAGAAAGGGGGAGAGAGTCGAGAGAGAAAGGGGAAGAGAGTGAGTGGAGAGAGAGAGGAGAGAAGGGAGAGAAAGGGGGAGAGAGTGAGAGGAGAGAAAGGGGGAGAGAGTGAGTGGAGAGAGAGAGAGGAGAGAGTGAGGGGAGAGAAAGGGGGAGAGAGTCAGAGGAGAGAAAGGGGGAGAGAGTGAGTGGAGAGAGAGAGAGGAGAGAGTGATGGGAGAGAGAGAGAAATCTTAAATGTGTCTATTCCTGTTAATGTTAATTGTT
The DNA here is from genome assembly GCF_905237065.1 of Salmo salar. Classification (NCBI taxonomy): domain Eukaryota; kingdom Metazoa; phylum Chordata; class Actinopteri; order Salmoniformes; family Salmonidae; genus Salmo; species Salmo salar. The sequence continues at coordinate 5,013,047 of NC_059448.1, forward strand.
TTTCACTTTTGTTTATTTTCTTTTTCACTTGCTTTGGCAATGCTAACATTTTTTATTTTATTTTATTTAAGTAGGTTAAGGTCAGTTAAGAACAAATTCTTATTTTCAGTGACGGTCTACCGGGGGGAACAGTGGGTTGTTCAGGGGCAGAACGACAGATTCTTACCTTGTCAGCTCGGGGATTCGTATGTTTGCCATGCCAATAAATTGAATTGATAGAATTGAATTGATCGAAGGAGAGATAGAGAGATTGAGAGAGTGAGCGAGCGAGAGAACGAGAGAGTGGGAGAGAGAGAGAGAGAGAGAGAGGGAGAGGGAGAGGGAGATTGAGAGAGAGAGAGAGAGAGAGAGAGAGAGAGAGAGAGAGAGAGAGAGAGAGAGAGAGTGAGTGAGAGAGAGAGGGTGGAGAGAGAGAGAGAGAGAGAGAGAGAGAGAGGGTGAGAGAGAGAGAGAGAGAGAGAGAGAGAGGAGATGGGAGAAGGAGCTGAGTGCAGCAGTTGCAAAACAAGATGAAAGTTGAGAAGAGGGTAAAGGAGTTATTAGGATGAGGGCAGGGTCGAGGTAACAGGGCACCCATTTCCCTATTTCCGTGTACTACTTTTGAGCAGAACCCTATGGGTAGTGCACTATAAAGGGAACAGAGTGCACTATAAAGGGAATAGGGTGCCATTTCAGATCCAACCCCAAACTCACGCTACCCAGCAGGCAGTCTGGTTGGCTACTGGTGGAAGAACATGCACCTCTGATCCCCGATTCACACACAGTGACTCGCCCCCCGTCACTCACACACACAGAGCCCAGTCTTACCCGATTCACCCCACCCACACTCCCTGAATTCATCTGTCTCACACACACACACACACACACACACACACACACACACACACACACACACACACACACACACACACCATCTCCCCTCTTAGTCTCGGTCTTCACCTCTTGTTGAACTTCTCTCTCTGCCTCCCTCACCTCATGGTGACCTGCCGTGCTATCGTTCCGCTCAACACAATCTCCCCAGGGGGAGGAGAGGAGGATGGGGGGGATGAGGAGGGGGAGGAGAGGAGGAGAGGGGGAGGAGAGGGGGAGGAGAGGAGGATGGGGGGGATGAGGAGGGGGGAGTATAGGAGGAGAGGGGGAGGAGAGGAGGAGGAGAGGGGGAGGAGAGGAGGATGGGGGGATGAGAGGGGGATGGGGGGAGGAGAGGAGGAGGAGAGGGGGAGGAGAGGAGGATGGGGGGAGGAGAGGAGGAGGAGAGGGGGGGTAATATAACTTCCAGAAGAAAAAGTGAAAAGAGAAGAATAAAAACTTGACGTAGCGCCGAAGAAACATGGCTGACGTTCTACATTCTCCCAACCAATTGTGCAATATTGTCTTTTTTTTTGTTGGCGTAACTTATTTTTCAACTTATTGTGTACATAATGTTGCTGCTATTGTCTCTTATGATCGAAAAGAACTTCTGGACATCAGAACAGCGATTACTCACCGTGGACTGGAAGAAACTTTTTCCTTTAACGAGTCCGACGAGAAGGATATCCTGCTTTCACTGAAACAGGCCCAGATCCAAGCCTTTTGTGTGAAGAAAAGATGCCGGAAAAGGGGACGCAGATCGGGGATCCTTCTGAGAAGCCGGAGGCGAGCGAGTAAACTCCCAATGCCTTCCATTCTCCTTGCTAACGTGCAATCGTTAGAAAATAAAATTGATGACCAACGGGACATTAAAAACTGTAACATCTTATGTTTCATAAAGACGTGGCTGAAAGAAGAAACAGACAATATGGAGCTGGCGGATTAAATTACAGGGTTAAGATTGAATCCTACCGGATCTGACGCTCGTCGGATGTGGCAGGGCTTGAAAACTATTACAGACTACAAAGGGAAACCCAGCTGCGAGCTGCCCAGTGACGTGAGCCTACCAGACTAGCTAAATGCCTTTTATGCTCGCTTCGAAGCAAGCAACACTGAAGCATGCACGAGAGCACCAGCTGTTCTGGATGACTGTGTGATAACACTCTCGTTAGCCGATGTGAGCAAAACCTTTAAACAGGTCAACGTTCACAAAGCCGCTGGGCCAGACGGATTACCAGGACGTGTACTCAAAGCATGCGCAGACTAACTGTCAAGTGTCTTCACTGACATTTTCAACCTCTCCCTGTCCGAGTCTGTAATACCAACATGTTTCAAGCAGACCACCATAGTCCCTGTGCCCAAGGAAGCGAAGGTAACCTGCCTAAATGATTACTGACCCGTAGCACTCACGTCGGTAGCCATGAAGTGCTTTGAAAGGCTGGTCATGGCTCACATCAACAGCATCCTCCTGGACACCCTAGACCCACTCCAATTCGCATACCGCCCGAGATGACGCAATCTCTATTGCACTCCACACTGTCCTTTCCCACCTGGACAAAAGGAACACCTATGTGAGAATGCTGTTCAATGATTACAGTTCAGCGTTCAACACCATAGTGCCCACAAAGCTCATCACTAAGCTAAGGATCCTGGGACTAAACACCTCCCTCTGCAACTGGATCCTGGACTTCCTGACGGGCCGCCCCAGGTGGTAAGAGTTCTAAGAGTTTTCTCTAGCTAGCCCCTCCCCTCCTTTCTCTAGCTAGCTCCTCCCCTCCTTTCTCTAGCTAGCTCCTCCCCTTTCTCTAGCTAGCCCCTCCCCTCCTTTCTCTAGCTAGCTCCTCCCCTCTCTAGCTAGCCACTCCTTTCTCTAGCTAGCCCCTCCCCTCCTTTCTCTAGCTAGCTCCTCCCCTTTCTCTAGCTAGCCCCTCCCCTCCTTTCTCTAGCTAGCTCCTCCCCTCTCTAGCTAGCCACTCCTTTCTCTAGCTAGCCCCTCCCCTCCTTTCTCTAGCTAGCCACTCCTTTCTCTAGCTAGCCCCTCCCCTCCCCTCTCTAGCTAGCCACTCCTTTCTCTAGCTAGCCCCTCCACTCCTTTCTCTAGCTAGCCCCTCCCCTCCTCTCTCTAGCTAGCTCCTCCTTTCTCTAGCTAGCTCCTCCTTTCTCTAGCTAGCCACTCCTTTCTCTAGCTAGCCCCTCCCCTCCTTTCTCTAGCTAGCCCCTCCCCTCTCTCTAGCTAGCCCCTCCTTTCTCTAGCTAGTCCCCTCCTCTATCTCCTCCTTTCTCTGTCCCCTCCCCTCCTTCTCTCCCCTTCTCCCCCCTCTCCTCCCCACTCCTTCTCTCTCTTTCTTTGTGTGTTTGTCTAACAGTTCTAATGGTTATTCCAGCTGTTAGATTTATTTTGTAGGGAACGTTTAGGGAATTGTTTTTTTCTTTCTGTGTTAACGGTTATAGGGCAGGGACACAGGGAATTGTTTTACATGTGTGTTACTCTGAGGACAGTATTACAACCAGAGTGAGTTAGACACACAATATCACTTAAGAGTTCAGGGCAAGGTCAGAGATGAAGCAATCTCACGCACAAACACTAGTGACCTGTAATACTACCGACTTAGTTACGGCTGTGATACAAAACAAAATGATACAAAAATGCTAAGACCCTTATTTCTGCTTTTCTGCTTTTTCCATTCCTGTCATCTTGCTCTCCATCGTTTAAACCCAGGGTTAAGCCTTGACCGCTCCACAGGTGAGGCTTAAGAAAACGCCTCGTTAGCGTCGAGGTTATTTCTGAGGGCTTCTGTAAGAAAGGCTTGGGAATCCCCATATTTTATCTACATAGATTGTCAGCTACCGTCCGTGAGTGAAAAGTCCCGACATTTTTCTTAATCACAAACACAGCTCTGTGTTAAGACACTACATCACTTTAGCCTCAGTGGGTCTGAGGGAGAGAAGAGGAAAGAGAATAACATACATCCAGTCTGATAAGATATCAGTAGTTCATGTTAAGGAAGAGTGGTCTCTATGTCCTGTTCTACGTTTTGTCTGACCTCGGGACTACTTAAAAGGACGAGGTCAAAGGTTATCCTCTCTCGGGAACTGCTACTTTGGCTGTCGTAGTTGGACCTTTTGAGGAGAAGGTCAAAGATTATCTCAGGTCCAACTACTGAGAGTCTACCATTCATCTGTCACTCAACAGGAACTAACTTTCACCATCTCAACACACATTCTGTTCGCTCTCTCTCTCTCACACACTTACTATTACGCTATGGTTCAACTTGGGGTCCCCCCTGTCATACTGTGACACAAACCAGAAGCCCCTCACCCTTTCTGAGGGGGAGAAACCAGAAGCCCCTCACCCTTTCTGAGGGGGAGAAAGAAAAGAAAGGGTGACAAGCGGTCATAACCAAAAACAGGAATCAGAACATTCATGACCCAAAACAGGAATCAGAACATTCATGACCCAAAAACAGGAATCAGAACATTCATAACCCAAAACAGAAATCAGAACATTCATAACCCAAAACAGAAATCAGAATATTCAAGACACAAAACAGCAATCAGATTATTAATGACTCAAAAAAAACAATCAGGATATTCATGACCCAAAACAGTAAATCAGAATATTCATGACCCAAAACAGGAATCAGAATATTCATGACCCAAAAGAGAAATTAAAATATTCATGACCCAAACCAGCAATTAGAATATTCATGACCTAACAGCAATCAGAATATTCACGACCCAAAACAACAATCAGAATATTCATGACCCAAAACAGCAATCAGAACATTCATGACCCAAAACAGAAATCAGAATATTTATGACCTAACAACAATCAGAATATTCATTACCTAACAGCAATCAGAATATTCATGACCTAACAGCAATCAGCATATTCATGACCTAACAGCGATCAACCCTAACTGCAATCAGAATATTCATGACCTAACATCAATCAGAATATTCATGACCTAACAGCAATCAGACCTAACAGCAATCAGAATATTCATGATGTAACAGTATCAGAATATTCATGCTCTAACAGCAATCAGAATATTCATGATCTAACATCAATCAGACCTAACAGAAATCATAATATACCAGCGGGCATGACCGAGTGGCACAGCAGTCTAAGGCAATGCATATCAGTGCTAGAGGAGTCACTACAGACCTTGGTTCGATTCCAGGCTGAATCACAACCGGCTCTGATTGGGAGTCCCATAGGGCGGAGCACAATTCGCCCAGTGTCGTCCGGGTTAGGGGAGGGTTTGGCCGGGGTAGGCCGTCATTGTAAATAATAATTTGTTCTTAACAGACTTGCCCTAGTTAAATAAATGTGAAATAAAGAATCCTGAAATAAACAGCAATCATAATATTCAGTTGAACCTTGATTTTCGGAACTCTCTTCACATTGTTCTCTATCAGAGGCCTTCATGGGTCTAAAAAGTTGGATCCATTCCATATATGTACCTGGGGCTTTGCCATCCGGACCTGAGAGTTTAAATATAAAGACCCATTCTGAACGGACCATAGGACAACTAGACCCGTTCTGAACGGACCATACGACAACTAGACCCGTTCTGAACGGACCATAGGTCAACTAGACCGGTTCTGAACGGACCATAGGACATCTAGACCGGTTCTGAACGGACCATAGGTCAACTAGACCCATTCTGAACGGACCATAGGTCAACTAGACCGGTTCTGAACGGACCATAGGACAACTAGACCGGTTCTGAACGGACCATAGGTCAACTAGACCCGTTCTGAACGGACCATAGGACAACTAGACCGGTTCTGAATGGACCATAGGTCAACTAGACCGGTTCTGAACGGACCATAGGTCAACTAGACCGGTTCTGAACGGACCATAGGACAACTAGACCCGTTCTGAACGGACCATAGGTCAACTAGACCGGTTCTGAACGGACCATAGGACAACTAGACCCGTTCTGAACGGACCATAGGACAACTAGACCGGTTCTGAACGGACCATAGGACAACTAGACCGGTTCTGAACAGACCATAGGACAACTAGACCGGTTCTGAACAGACCATAGGACAACTAGACCCGTTCTGAACGGACCATAGGAAAACTAGACCAGTTCTGAACGGACCATAGGTCAACTAGACCCGTTCCGTATAGACCTGATCTGATCCAGGTCCGGTCCGTGTGCAGGGAGCAGCAGAAAAGTAAAGAAACAAATGTAACCAGAGCTGATCAAGCACGAGTGAGAGAGGAGGTAAAGAGAGGTAATGCTCTAGCTGGGGCCGTGCTGTGTGTGTAGACTACTGAGTGTGAGTGAGTGACAGGGAACAGGGAGTGAGGGAGAGACAGCAATCAACCAAGCAGACTCGTAGTAGACTAATTGCTGCCATAGCTAGGTTATTGATCATCCAATATGATTACATAGCACCTGTCTTGACTGTTTCTAACTGGGAGAAGCTACACTGAGCAAAAATAGAAAAGCAACATGTAAAGTGTTGGTCCCATGTTTCATGAGTTGAAATAAAAAATCCCCGAAATTTTCCACATAAACAAAAAGCTTCTCTCTCAAATTTTGTGCATAAATTTGTTTGCATCCATGTTAGTGAGCATTTCTCCTTTGCCAAGATAATCCATCCACCTTACAGGTGTGGCATATCAAGAAGCTGATTAAACAGAATTATCATTACACAGGTGCACCTTGTGCTGGGGACCTTCATAGCCACTCTAAAATGTGCAGTTCTGTCACACAACACAATGCCACAGATGTCTCAAGTTTTGAGGGAGTGTGCAATTGGCATGCTGCCTGCAGGAATGTACACCAGAGCTGTAACCGGAGACTTGAATGTTAATTTCTCTACCAGCAGCCGCCTCCAACGTCGTTTTAGAGAATTTGGCAGTATGTCCAACCGGCCTCACAACCTCAGACCATGTGTAACCACGTCAGCCTAGGACCTCCACATCCGGCTTCTTCACCTGCAGGATCGTCTGATGGGGGTGTTGAGGAGTATTTCTGCCCTTTTGTGGGGAAAAACTAATTGAGATTTTGGCTGGACCTGGCGCCCCAGCGGGTGGGCCTATGCACCCCTGTCCAGTCATGTGAAATCCATAGATTAGGGGGAAATTTATTTATTTAAATTGACTGATTTCCTTCTATGAACTTTACCTCAGTAAAATCTTTGAAATTGTTACATGTTGCGTTTATAGTTTTGTTCAGTATAGTTAAAGCTAGCTAGCTAGGCTAATTGAGTCTGCATGTTGCGTTTATAGTTTTGTTCAGTATAGTTAACGCTAGCTAGCTAGGCTAATTGAGTCTGCATGTTGCGTTTATAGTTTTGTTCAGTATAGTTAAAGCTAGCTAGCTAGGCTAATTGAGTCTGCATGTTGCGTTTATAGTTTTGTTCAGTATAGTTAACGCTAGCTAGCTAGGCTAATTGAGTCTGCATGTTGCGTTTATAGTTTTGTTCAGTATAGTTAAAGCTAGCTAGCTAGGCTAATTGAGTCTGCATGTTGCGTTTATAGTTTTGTTCAGTATAGTTAAAGCTAGCTAGCTAGGCTAATTGAGTCTGCATGTTGCATTTATAGTTTTGTTCAGTATAGTTAACGCTAGCTAGCTAGGCTAATTGAGTCTGCATGTTGCGTTTATATTTTTGTTCAGTATAGTTAACGCTAGCTAGCTAGACTGTAGCCTATTGCCACTTGGATGACTTCTGATTGGCCAACGACAAGCTACACGCTCCACTCTCGTGATAAGCAAAGAGCAGCAGCATCAATTATATAATGTCTCTCTCTCTCCTGCAGCCGTCGCGTTCGGATCTATATGGGTCCTTCCGGACAAGTCAGTTAAAATGACACGATACCCGATACCTGTGACAATCATATCAGATCCGACCATGACCCGTGACATGATTTAGAATTCTAGATCCGTACCCGCTCGCAGCCCGGATCGGGTATTCAGGTACAGGTGGATCCATGAAGACCTCTAGTCTGTATGCTCTAAAAAGGAATTAGACAGAGGGTTACATTTAGGGTTAGGATGGATGTGACCTGGTCAACCTGCTTTTGTGTTGTTACACGCAAAGTCAAAACCTTGGTTCCTCAGCCCTCTGTTCGGACTAACCCTACCTAATGTAGCAGACGTAAAATAAACACCAGAAACCCGATCCCCTACATACTGATCTGAAACTAGATCCCCTACATACTGGTCTGAATCTAGATACCCTACATACTGGTCTGAAACTAGATCCCCTACATACTGGTCTGAATCTAGATACCCTACATACTGGTCTGAAACTAGATTCCCTACATACTGGTCTGAAACTAGATCCCCTACATACTGGTCTGGAACTAGATTCCCTACATACTGGTCTGAAACTAGATTCCCTACATACTGGTCTGAAACTAGATTCCCTACATACTGGTCTGAAACTAGATCCCCCTACATACTGGTCTGGAACTAGATTCCCTACATACTGGTCTGAAACTAGATTCCCTACATACTGGTCTGAAACTAGATCCCCCTACATACTGGTCTGGAACTAGATTCCCTACATACTGGTCTGAAACTAGATCCCCTACATACTGGTCTGAAACTAGATTCCCTACATACTGGTCTGAAACTAGATCCCCTACATACTGGTCTGGAACTAGATTCCCTACATACTGGTCTGAAACTAGATCCCCTACATACTGGTCTGGAACTAGATTCCCTACATACTGGTCTGAAACTAGATTCCCTACATACTGGTCTGAAACTAGACCCCACTACATACTGGTCTGAAACTAGATCCCCTACATACTGGTCTGAAACTAGACCCCCCTACATACTGGTCTGAAACTAGATACCCTACATACTGGTCTGAAACTAGATCCCCTACATACTGGTCTGAAACTAGATCCCCTACATACTGGTCTGAAACTAGATCCTCTACATACATACTGGTCTGAAACTAGATCCCCCTACATACTGGTCTGAAACTAGATCCCCCTACATACTGGTCTGAAACTAGATCCCCCTACATACTGGTCTGAAACTAGATTCCCAACATACTGGTCTGAAACTAGATTCCCTACATACTGGTCTGAAACTAGATCCCCTACATACTGGTCTGAAACTAGATTCCCTACATACTGGTCTGAAACTAGATCCCCTACATACTGGTCTGAAACTAGATCCCCTACATACTGGTCTGAATCTAGATTCCCTACATACTGGTCTGAAACTAGATCACCTACATACTGGTCTGGAACTAGATTCCCTACATACTGGTCTGAAACTAGATTCCCTACATACTGGTCTGAAACTAGATTCCCTACATACTGGTCTGAAACTAGATTCCCTACATACTGGTCTGAAACTAGATCCCCCTACATACTGGTCTGGAACTAGATTCCCTACATACTGGTCTGAAACTAGATTCCCTACATACTGGTCTGAAACTAGATCCCCCTACATACTGGTCTGGAACTAGATTCCCTACATACTGGTCTGAAACTAGATCCCCTACATACTGGTCTGGAACTAGATCCCCTACATACTGGTCTGAAACTAGATCCCCTACATACTGGTCTGAAACTAGATCCCCTACATACTGGTCTGAAACTAGATCCCCTACATACTGGTCTGGATCTAGATCCCCCTACATACTGGTCTGAAACTAGATTCCCTACATACTGGTCTGAAACTAGATCCCCTACATACTGGTCTGAAACTAGATCCCCCTACATACTGGTCTGAAACTAGATCCCCTACATACTGGTCTGGAACTAGATTCCCTACATACTGGTCTGGAACTAGATTCCCTACATACTGGTCTGAAAGTAGATTCCCTACATACTGGTCTGAAACTAGATCCCCTACATACTGGTCTGGAACTAGATTCCCTACATACTGGTCTGAAACTAGACCCCCCTACATACTGGTCTGAAACTAGATCCCCTACATACTGGTCTGAAACTAGATCCCCTACATACTGGTCTGAAACTAGATCCCCCTACATACTGGTCTGAAACTAGATCCCCCTACATACTGGTCTGAAACTAGATCCCCCTACATACTGGTCTGAAACTAGATCCCCCTACATACTGGTCTGAAACTAGATCCCCTACATACTGGTCTGAAACTAGGTCCCCTACATACTGGTCTGAAACTAGGTCCCCTACATACTGGTCTGAAACTACATTCCCTACATACTGGTCTGAAACTAGGTCCCCTACATACTGGTCTGAAACTAGATCCCCTACATACTGGTCTGAAACTAGGTCCCCTACATACTGGTCTTGATGAGCAGAAAAAAATACTGTCTGGGGAGGTTATCTTCTGTACTGTTCAACCAATCCAGCTAATGTGGAGGAGGGATTAAGATGTCACCTTGGTAACGTCCAAAAGAGGAAGTCTCGTCACAGGCTCTCTTGCCATTTCCCATGAAAATCAGAACATCTCCTCGTTGTGGACCGAGCAGACGCTAGGCTAACCATAAACAGGAAGCTCAGAGTTCGTCTAAAGGTTAAGATGGTGACCGGATCATTTGGAATGACCGTTGCTATGACCGGGTCAGGTCTTTGTGTTATCATGTCTACCTCTTCACCCCCCGGCTCCAGCCAAAACAACCCCTCTTAATGACTGGATATAGCATCCGAGGACCCAAAGTAACCTTCCTGTCTGTCGAGTTAATGCCTGGGCAACAGGGCCAAACGGCGGTCACCGCGACAACACAAAGCAACTATCTGATTGGTGGAGTCGACCGACGGTCACAGCTTCCGACCAACACAGTCAAACAGCGGTCAGTACACGAAACAATGGTCAAGCATTGCTCTCCCTCTCACACACACCCACTCTGGGACAACATGGGTTTCTCTCCCTCTCTCACACTCACCCACTCCGCAACAACATGGGTCACTCTACCCCTCACACACACACAATCAAACACACACTGTTGCTATCTCTATCACAGACAAAGGCAACATGTTTCTAACTCTAATGTACTAAAGACTCCAAACCCTCTCTGTAAAGAACTAGACTCCAAACCCTCTCTGTGAAGTACTAGATTCCAAAACATCTCTGTAAAGAACTACACTCCAAACCCTCTCTGTGAAGAACTAGACTCCAAACCCTCTCTGTAAAGAACTAGACTCCAACCCCTCTCTGTAAAGAACTAGACTCCAAACCCTCTTTATGAAAAACTAGACTCCAAACCCTCTCTGTGAAGAACTAGACTCCAAACCCTCTCTGTAAAGAACTAGACTCCAAACCCACTCTGTAAAGAACTAGACTCCAAACCCTCTTTATGAAGAACTAGACTCCAAACCCTCTCTCTGTAAAGAACTAGACTCCAAACCCTCTCTCTGTAAAGAACTAGACTCCAAACCCTCTCTCTGTAAAGAACTAGACTCCAAACCCTCTTTATGAAGAACTAGACTCCAAACCCTCTCTGTGAAGAACAAGACTCCAAACCCTCTCTGTAAAAAACTAGACTCTAAACCCTCTTTATG
>NC_059448.1:5029369-5041869 GCF_905237065.1 Salmo salar
ACCTTCCCACTCCACAGACACCAAGCCCCTCCTCCTTCTGTGGTCACTGTGTACCTTTCCACTCCACAGACACCAAGCCCCTCCTCCTTCTGTGGTCACTGTGTACCTTCCCACTCGACAGACACAACTCGCTATTTATATTTGAGGTTTGGTCCGACATAATCGGTCATATGGAAACACAATGAGACATTATTTACTGTGATAGAGAACTTTGATAGAGGACGCCTTGGTCCGTCCATTATCACGACCGTGACAGAATATCCCACCAGCGCAGGACCAAGCAGCGTATTATGGAGGTTAAGGAGTTTTGGATGTGGGAGGAAATCATGGGAGGTTGTGAGACCCTTCCTTGGAAGAAGACACCAAGGAAGGTGGAAGGACAGCAACGACGCCAGGGTCCGTGGCCACAGAAACACCGAGCAGCGGAGAGTGCCGCACCCTCCCTGAAGTGCGTGTTACCAGTCCGGTGCCACCTGTGCCAGCTCCCCGCACTCATCCACCAGTGCGTGTGTTCGGTCCGGAGACTCCAGCGATGGTTCACAGTCCAGAGCTTCCAGCGACGGTTCACAGTCCAGAGCTTCCAGCGACGGTTCACAGTCCAGAGCTTCCAGCGACGGTTCACAGTCCAGAGCTTCCAGCGACGGTTCACAGTCCGGAGCCTCCAGTGAAGGTCAACGGCCCGGAGCCTCCAGTGAAGGTCAACAGTCCGGAGCTTCCAGTGACGGTCAACAGTCCAGAGCTTCCAGTGACGGTCGGCGGCCCGGAGCTTCCGGTGACGGTCGGCGGTCCGGAGCTTCCGGTGAAGGTCAATGGCCCGGACCGTTGACCTTCACCGGAAGGCCCGGAGCCTTCCTCTGCTCTGGTGCCCAGTCCAGGCACGGTGTCCATTCCTGCTCCATGGCCGGAGCCTTCTTCTGCGCCCGTGCCCAGTCCAGGCACGGCGTCCAGTCCTGCTCCATAGTCAGAGCCTTCCTCTGCTCTGGTGCTCGGTCCTGATTGGGGATCATATTTAGGTAGCCCTTTTTCCCACCTGCGTTTGTGGGATATTGTTTTGTGTGAGTGCATTCAGCACCACGTAGTTCATGTTCGTTATATGTTTATTGTTTTTTGTTTAAGTTTTCACTGCAAAGAAAGATGTGGGACTCAACACACGCTGCGCCTTGGTCCGTCCATTATCACGACCGTGACAGAGAAAGGGAAGGAGAGAGAGAGAGATAGTAAAAACTAGTGCAACAGAACCAAAATAGAGCTAAATAAAACCAGAGAGATTGAGGAGTGGAGACTCTAAATTAAACCAGAGAGATTGAGGAGTGGAGACTCTAAACTGGACATCAGGGTTTTGAAGGGTCTCTTATTCTATATCTCTCACTCTCCTATCCCTCTAAAACAAGCCCCTGTCAATCCAAGCCCTCTAAAACAAGCCTTGTCAATCAAAGCCCTCTAAAACAAGCCCTGTCAATCCAAGCCCTCTAAAACAAGCCCTGTCAATCCAAGCCCTCTAAAACAAGCCTTGTCAATCAAAGCCCTCTAAAACAAGCCCTGTCAATCCAAGCCCTCTAAAACAAGCCCTGTCAATCCAAACCCTCTAAAACAAGCCCTGTCAATCCAAGCCCTCTAAAACAAGCCTTGTCAATCCAAGCCCTCTAAAACAAGCCTTGTCGATCCAAGCCCTCTAAAACAAGCCCTGTCAATCCAAGCCCTCTAAAACAAGCCCTGTCAATCCAAGCCAGAGAGCGACAACAAGAGATAGCAGCCCAGAGCTGGGTTTAATGGTTAGGGTGTGTGTGTGTGTGGGGGGTGAGAGAGAACTGGCTCCAGCCCACTGTACGCTGGCTGACCTCATGGTGCTTAACAGCCAAAACCAACCCAGGTGAAAATGACTGAGAACAGAGAGAGAATGAACAAGAGGGTGAGGAGAGGACGAGGTAGGAGGGGATAGACCTGGGCCCAAATCCACAAAGCGTCTCAGAGTAGAAAATTGGTTTTTAAGTGCTGAGAAGAGACATTTTACTCCTACTCTTACGGGTAAAAATTCAAGCTTAGCATGAAGCCTCTTTAGTCATAAGAGTCCTAACCTAGTTGACAGATATTTAGGAGACCTTATGAGCTGTCCTAACCAGTTCAGAGTTACCAGCAGGTGTATTGACATAGAAAAAGTAGGCAGTGGTTGTTGAATGTTTTGATATTTCTATATACGGTATACCGGAGTATTTGGGAAAAAAACATGGGATGGTTTCTTTGAAGTTTTTCGAATAAATTTGAATATTTGTAGCTATTTGAAGTAAATATTTGCAGTCAACTTGTGCGGTACGTTAGGAGATGAAGCAGATTGCATTCTTCGTTTCACCTGTCACATTACTTTACATCATGAAACTTACCATAGTTCCCCAGAACAGTTGAGCCAGTCACGTGTTAGTTTGTAAGTAGCACAATGCTAGAAAGCAGGAGCAGGTGAATCCACAGTGTTCTGTATCTATTGGAGAGTCTCTGTTGTACGTCGCACATGAGGTGATGAAGTTACACTTGCATGCAATTCAATACTAAATGTAATTCACTAGTAAATGTTTGCCCTCAGCTATCTTATAATGGCTTTCTGCCAGAAGTCAAAGAGCTCTGGATGAGTTATCTGTACAGCTGCCATGTTTTCCCTGTGCTTCCTGCTAGCATTTGTTTCTCCTCTGTTCTCCCATCTGCTCCGTGTACACATGCTGCTCTTCCTTCAGAAAAGCATGCATCACAATTTTGTTCATTTGAAACAATTTCTCTCGTTCACTTTCACTTATAAATGTCCAAAATCACCAAAAATGATATTCGGTAGCTCCTATCTACGTTTGATTAACTTTGAGCAGGATATGATGGACTGCCGTTTCCCTTTGCTTATTTGAGCTGTTCTTGCCATAATATGGACTTGGTCTTTTACCAAATAAGGCTGTCTTCTGTATACCAACCCTACCTTGTCACAACACAGCTGATTGGCTCAAACACATTAAGAAGGAAAGAAATGCCACGAATTCACTTTTAATAAGACACACCTGTTAATTGAAATGCATTCCAGGTGACTACCTCATGAAGCTGGTTGAGAGAATGCCAACAGTGTGCAAAGCTGTTATCAAGGCAAAGGGTGGCTACTTTGAAGAATCTAAAATATATCATATATATTTAGGGAAAACTAAAAGGGAAACAAAAAATTAGAATCTAAAGGGGACTCTAAAAAGGAGAATTTAAAAAGGGGAGTCTAAAGGGGAAACAAAAAAGGGGAATCTAAAATGGAGAATCTAAAACGGAGAAACTAAAACGGAGAAACTAAAGGGGAATCTAAAAAGGGGAATCTAAAATGGAGAATCTAAAACGGAGAAACTAAAGGGGAATCTAAAAAGGGGAATCTAAAATGGAGAATCTAAAACGGAGAAACTAAAGGGGAATCTAAAATGGAGAATCTAAAACGGAGAAACTAAAGGGGAATCTAAAATGGAGAATCTAAAACGGAGAAACTAAAGGGGAATCTAAAAAGGGGAATCTAAAAAGTGGAAAATAAAGGGGATACAAAAGGAGAATCTAAAGAGGAAATGAAAGGGGAAACTAAAGGGGAATCTAAAAGTGGAATCTAAAGGGGAATCCAAAGGAGAATCTGAATGAGAATCTAAAGGGGATTCTAAAGGAGAATCTAAAGGGGAATCCAAAGGGTAAAGTAAAGGGGAATCTAAAGGGGAAACCAAAGGAGAATCTAAAGGGGAAAATAAAGGGGAAACTAAAGAGGAATCTAAAAATTATTATCTAAAAGGGAATCAAAAAGAGGAATCTAAAGGGGAATCTAAATTGGAATCTAAATGGTAATCTAAGGGGAATCTAAAGGGGAATCTAAATTGGAATCTAAAGGGGAATCTAAAGGGGAATCTAAAGGGGAATCTAAAGGGGAATCTAAAAAGGGGAATCTAAAGGGGAATCTAAAGGGGAATCTAAAGGGGAATATAAAGGGGAATCTAAAAAGGGGAATCTAAAGGGGAATCTAAAGGGGAATCTAAAGGGGAATATAAAAAGGGGAATCTAAAGGGGAATCTAAATTGGAATCTAAAGGGGAATCTAAATTGGAATCTAAAGGGGAATCTAAAAAGGGGAATCTAAAGGGGAATCTAAAAAGGGGAATCTAAAGGGGAATCTAAAGGGGAATATAAAAAGGGGAATCTAAAGGGGAATCTAAATTGGAATCTAAAGGGGAATCTAAAAAGGGGAATCTAAAGGGGAATCTAAAGGGGAATCTAAAAAGGGGAATCTAAAGGGGAATCTAAAGGGGAATCTAAAGGGGAATATAAAAAGGGGAATCTAAAGGGGAATCTAAATTGGAATCTAAAGGGGAATCTAAAG
This sequence comes from Salmo salar, assembly GCF_905237065.1. Lineage (NCBI taxonomy): Eukaryota > Metazoa > Chordata > Actinopteri > Salmoniformes > Salmonidae > Salmo > Salmo salar. Next base: position 5,033,732 of record NC_059448.1, read on the forward strand.
GGGACACTAAAGGGGAATCTAAAAAGGGGAATCTAAAGGGGAATCTAAAGGGGACACTAAAGGGGAATCTAAAGGGGAATCTAAAGGGGAATCTAAAGGGGAATCTAAAGGGGAAGCAAGAGAGGTGGAAGCAGCCAAAGAGGTCAGGTAGACCGCAGAAGAAAGAGAAAAGAAGGAAAGAAAGAACAATCTTGCCAGCGAGCTGCCACTATGTCACGACCAACCAGCGAGCTGCCACTATGTCACGACCAACCAGCGAGCTGCCACTATGTCACGACCAACCAGCGAGCTGCCACTATGTCACGACCAACCAGCGAGCTGCCACTATGTCACGACCAACCAGCGAGCTGCCACTATGTCACGACCAACCAGCGAGCTGCCACTATGTCACGACCAACCAGCGAGCTGCCACTATGTCACGACCAACCAGCGAGCTGCCACTATGTCACGACCAACCAGCGAGCTGCCACTATGTCACGACCAACCAGCGAGCTGCCACTATGTCACGACCAACCAGCGAGCTGCCACTATGTCACGACCAACCAGCGAGCTGCCACTATGTCACGACCAACCAGCGAGCTGGCACTACGTCACGACCAACCAGCGAGCTGCCACTATGTCACGACCAACCAGCGAGCTACCACTATGTCACGACCAACCAGCGAGCTGCCACTATGTCACGACCAACCAGCGAGCTGCCACTATGTCACGACCAACCAGCGAGCTGCCACTATGTCACAACCAACCAGCGAGCTGCCACTATGTCACGACCAACCAGCGAGCTGCCACTATGTCACGACCAACCAGCGAGCTGCCACTACGTCACGACCAACCAGCGAGCTGCCACTGTGTCAGGACCAACCAGCGAGCTGCCACTATGTCACGACCAACCAGCGAGCTGCCATTATGTCACGACCAACCAGCGAGCTGCCATTATGTCACGACCAACCAGCGAGCTGCCAATATGTCACGACCAACCAGCGAGCTGCCATTATGTCACGACCAACCAGCGAGCTGCCACTGCTATGTCACGACCAACCAGCGAGCTGCCACTGTGTCACGACCAACCAGCGAGCTGCCACTATGTCACGACCAACCAGCGAGCTGCCACTATGTCACAACCAACCAGCGAGCTGCCACTATGTCACGACCAACCAGCGAGCTGCCACTATGTCACGACCAACCAGCGAGCTGCCACTACGTCACGACCAACCAGCGAGCTGCCACTGTGTCAGGACCAACCAGCGAGCTGCCATTATGTCACGACCAACCAGCGAGCTGCCATTATGTCACGACCAACCAGCGAGCTGCCATTATGTCACGACCAACCAGCGAGCTGCCATTATGTCACGACCAACCAGCGAGCTGCCACTGCTATGTCACGACCAACCAGCGAGCTGCCACTGTGTCACGACCAACCAGCGAGCTGCCACTATGTCACGACCAACCAGCGAGCTGCCACTGCTATGTCACGACCAACCAGCGAGCTGCCACTGCTATGTCACGACCAACCAGCGAGCTGCCACTATGTCACGACCAACCAGCGAGCTGCCACTATGTCACGACCAACCAGCGAGCTGCCACTATGTCACGACCAACCAGCGAGCTGCCACTATGTCACGACCAACCAAGAAGCTGCCACTATGTCACGACCAACCAAGAAGCTGCCACTGCTATGTCACGACCAACCAGCGAGCTGCCACTATGTCACGACCAACCACTCAGACAATGTGTGTGAGAAAGAGACATACAGCCATTTTATCTCTCTCTATCCATCCGTCAGACAGGCAGACGGGCTGGCGGATGCACGAGGTCAGCATACCAAGATGGAATCTCTATAAGGCCTAAGGCACACTGGAATTCAGGATGTGTCAGAATGTCAGAGGTTCCCAACAGGAAGCATTTAGAATTCTATCGGCTGTTCATCCTCTTCTCATCCCTCGCTACGTCGCTTTATCTCGCTCTTTCTCTCTTCTTCAGAGAGATCAGTATACGGATGAACAGACATGTCAGGCCCCCTACCAGTCGGGCTTTACCCTCCTGTCTCTGTCCCACTGTGGAGCTCCCAAAACTAAGCCCCGAACCCCCAGAAAAACGTTCCCTTCTGCCCCACTCTCTCTCAAGGCTGTCAGATCTCTGTGTCAGGTCAAAGTCTGTGCTGCCCTTACATAAACAGTCTTGGACCCTCATCCCTTAACCGTCCTATGCCTGAACACATCTCGTCACACACACGTATGTCTCGTGCCCTTCGACTACCTCCTGTGACTGCACCGCACAGGAATGTCACAGTGAGATCTCTCCCTACGTCTCTCTATCCCTCCGTCTCTCCATCCTCCTCTCTCCATCCCTTCGTCTCTCTATCCCTCCATCTCTCCTCTCTCTATCCTTCCATCTCTCCTCTCTCTATCCCTCCATCTCTCCTCTCTCTATCCCTCTCTCTCCATCCCTCCATCTCTCGTCTCTCCATCCCTCCATCCCTCCGTCTCTCCTCTCTCTATCCCTCCGTCTCTCCATCCCTCCATCTCTCATCTCTCCATCCCTCCTCTCTCTATCCCTCCTCTCTCTATCCTCAGTCTCTCCCTCAGCCTCTCTCCATCTCAGCCTCTCTCCCCCTCAGCCTCTCTCCCTGTCTCGCTCTCTTTCTTCCCCACGGTCTTCTCGATCTCTGTCAGACAGGGTTGATAGCGTTAAGGTTAGAGGTCTATACTCCCATTGGGACAAATTACACTGTCTGTCGGTCTGTCTGCACACAGAAGCAGATTGCCGCTGTCACTTAGATCACTCACACTCACTGCGAGGTGTGTGTCCGTATTAGAGCTCTGACCCCAAACCAGCAGCCGTAACCTCACTGAGAGGTGTGTGTCTGACCTCTGACCCCTCTCTGCTCCAAGAGAAATGTGTCACTACCTGTCCTCTCTATACCACACACACAACAAACACACACAGTCTTGTACAGTCGTGGCCAAAAGTTTTGAGAATGACACAAATATTAATGTTCACAAAGTCTGCTGCCTCAGTTTGTATGATGTTAATTTGCATATACTCCAGAATGTTATGAATAGTGATCAGATGAATTGCAATCAATTGCAAAGTCCCTCTTTGCCATGCAAATGACTGAAACCCCCCAAAAAACATTTCCATTACATTTCAGCTCTGCCACAAAAGGACCAGCTGACATCATGTCAGTGATTCTCTCGTTAACACAGGTGTGAGTGTTGACGAGGACAAGGCTGGAGATCACTCTGTCATGCTGATTGAGTTCGAATAACAGACTGGAAGCTTCAAAAGGAGGCTGGTGCTTGGAATCATTGTTCTTCCTCTGTCAACCATGGTTACCTGCAAAGAAACACGTGCCATCATCATTGCTTTGACCAAAAAGGGCTTCACAGGCAAGGATATTGCTGCCAGTAAGATTGCACCTAAATCAACCATTTATCGGATCATCAAGAACTTCAAGGAGAGCGGTTCAATTGTTGTGAAGAAGGCTTCCGGGTGCCCAAGAAAGTCCAGCAAGCGCCAGGACCATCTCCTAAAGTTGATTCAGCTGAGGGATCGGGGCACCACCAGTGCAGAGCTTGCTCAGGAATGTCAGCAGGCAGGTGTGAGTGCATCTGCACGCACAGTGAGGCGAAGACTTTTGGAGGATGGCCTGGTGTCAAGAAGGGCAGCAAAGAAGCCACTTCTCTCCAGGAAAAACATCAGGGACAGACTGATATTCTGCAAAAGGTACAGGGATTGGACTGCTGAGGACTGGGGTAAAGTCATTTTCTCTGATGAATCCCCTTTCCGATTGTTTGGGGCATCCGGAAAAAAGCTTGTCCGGAGAAGACAAGGTGAGCGCTACCATCAGTCCTGTGTCATGCCAACAGTAAAACATCCTGAGACCATTCATGTGTGGGGTTGCTTCTCAGCCAAGGGAGTGGGCTCACTCACAGCCATAAATAAAGAATGGTACCAACACATCCTCCGAGAGCAACTTCTCCCAACCATCCAGGAACAGTTTGGTGACGAACAATGCCTTTTCCAGCATGATGGAGCACCTTGCCATAAGGCAAAAGGGATAACTAAGTGGCTCGGGGAACAAAACATCGATATTTTGGGTCCATGGCCAGGATGCTCCCCAGACCTTAATCCAAGCATTGACTATGCAAGAATGGGCTGCCACCAGTCAGGATGTGGCCCAGAAGTTACTTGACAGCATGCCAGGGCAGAAGGGTCAACACTGTAAATATTGACTCTTTGCATCAATAAAAGCCTTTGACACTTATGAAATGCTTGTAATTATACTTCAGTATTCCATAGTAACATCTGACAAAAATATCCAAAGACACTGAAGCAGCAAACTCTGTGGAGATTAATATTTGTGTCATTCTCAAAACTTTTGGCCACGACTGTAGACTGCCGGTCAAAAGTTTTAGAATTTACTCATTCAGACCAACTCATCCCAAACAATCTCAATTGGGTTGAGGTCTGGTTATTGTGGAGGCCAGGTCATCTGATGCAGCACTCCATCACTCTCCTTATTGGTAAAAAAAAGCCCTTACACAGCCTGGAGGTTTGTTGGGTCATTATTCTGTTGAAAAACAAATGTTTGACCCACTAAGACCAAACCAGATGGGATGGCGTATCGCTGCAGAATGCTGTGGTAGCCATGCTGGTTAACTGTGCCTTGAATTCTAAATAAATCACAGACAGTGTCACCAGCAAAGCACCCCCACACCATAACACCTCCTCCTCCATGCTTTACGGTGGGAAATACACATGCGGAGATCATCCGTTCACCCACACCACGTCTCACAAAGACACAGCGGTTGGAACCAAAAATCTCCAATTTGGACTCCAGACCAAAAGACTGATTTCCACCGGTCTAATGTCCATGTCTCGTGTTTCTTGGCCCAAGCAAGTCTCTTCTTATTGGTGTCCTTTAGTAGTGGTTTCTTTGCAGCATTTTGGCCATTTAGGCCTGATCACACAGTCTCCTCTGAACAGTTGATGTTGAGATGTGTCTGTTACTTGAACTCTGTCAAGCATTTATTTGGGCTGCAATTTCTGAGGCTGGTAACTCTAATGAACTTATCTTCTGCAGCAGAGGTAACTCTGGGTCTTCCTTTCCTGTGGCGGTCCTCATGAGAGCCAGTTTCATCATAGCACTTGATGGTTTTTGCGACTGCACATTAAGAAACTTTCAAAGTTCTTGAAATGTTCCGTATTGACTGATTTTCATGTCTTAAAGTAATGATGGACTGTCATTTCTCTTTGCTTATTTGAGCTGTTCTTGCCATAATATGGACTTGGTCTTTTACCAAATAGGGCTATCTTCTGTATACCCCCCTACCTTGTCACAACACAACTGATTGGCTCAAATGCATTAAGAAGGAAAGAAATTCCACAAATTAACTTTTAAGAAGGCACACCTGTTAATTGAAATGCATTCCAGGTGACTACCTCATGAAGCTGGTTGAGAGGATGCCAAGAGTGTGCAAAGCTGTCATCAAGTCAAAGGGTGGCTATTTCAAGAATCTCAAATATGAAATATATTTAGATTTGTTTAAAAAAAAATTGGTTACTACATGATTCCATATTTGTTATTTCATAGTTTTGATTTATTCACTATTATTTTACAATGAGGAAAATTATGTAAAAATAAAGAAAAACCCTTGAATGAGTAGGTGTTCTAAAACTGTTGACCGGTAGTGTACAACTAACCTTGTGGGGACACACAATTCAGTCCCATTCAAAATCCTATTTTCCTAACCCAAAAAACCTAACCTTAACCCTAGCTTCTAACCCTAACCTTGTGGGGACACACAATTCAGTCCCATTCAAAATCCTATTTTCCCTAACCCCTTACCCTAGCTCCTAACCTTAACCCTAAACCATCTAGAAATAGCATTTGCCTTGTGGGGACCAACAAAATGTCTAGAGGCGAAAGAAACGCACACCTATTTAGGCGAGGTTCTGGCTAGCGGAGTAGAACACTTTAAAAATAAAGGAGGACCGCATATTAAATATTTTTGGGATCTGAGCTCCTAGAGTGTGAGCCTCTCCTTTATATTTTAAAGTCATCAAAAAAATGTCCCCAGTTGGTCAAATGTTTGTTCGTTTACTATTGTTGTGGGGAGTTCGCCGAACACTCACTCTCTGATTACCATCTCTTGTTTAATAATGGTTATGCTGAGGTCAGAATCCACACACGCAGTGTTAGACAGGGCAAACAGACAGACAGACAGACAGACAGACAGACAGACAGACAGACAGACAGACAGACAGACAGACAGACAGACAGACAGACAGACAGACAGACAGACAGACAGACAGACAGACAGACAGACAGACAGACAGACAGACAGACAGACAGGAAAGGGAAGACAGGAAGGAAAGGGGAGACTAGGAATAGAAGAGGAAGCAGAGAAATCTATAGTTGTCAGGCATCTGTAGTTATCAGGCATCTATAGTTATCAGGCATCTATAGTTATCAGGCATCTATAGTTATCAGGCATCTATAGTTATCAGGCATCTATAGTTATCCAGCATCTGTAGTTATCAGGCATCTGTAGTTATCAGGCATCTGTAGTTATCAGGCATCTATAGTTATCAGGCATCTATAGTTATCAGGCATCTATAGTTATCAGGCATCTATAGTTATCAGGCATATGTAGTTATCAGGCCTCTATAGTTATCAGGCATCTATAGTTATCAGGCATCTGTAGTTATCAGGCATCTATAGTTATCAGGCATCTATAGTTATCAGGCATCTATAGTTATCAGGCATATGTAGTTATCAGGCCTCTATAGTTATCAGGCATCTATAGTTATCAGGCATCTATAGTTATCAGGCATCTATAGTTATCAGGCATCTATAGTTATCAGGCATCTATAGTTATCAGGCATCTATAGTTATCAGGCATCTATAGTTATCAGGCATATGTAGTTATCAGGCCTCTATAGTTATCAGGCATCTATAGTTATCAGGCATCTATAGTTATCAGGCATCTATAGTTATCAGGCATCTATAGTTATCAGGCATCTATAGTTATCAGGCATCTATAGTTATCAGGCATATGTAGTTATCAGGCATCTGTAGTTATCAGGCATCTGTAGTTATCAGGCATCTATAGTTATCAGGCATCTATAGTTATCAGGCATCTATAGTTATCAGGCATCTATAGTTATCAGGCATATGTAGTTATCAGGCCTCTATAGTTATCAGGCATCTATAGTTATCAGGCATCTGTAGTTATCAGGCATCTATAGTTATCAGGCATCTATAGTTATCAGGCATCTATAGTTATCAGGCATATGTAGTTATCAGGCCTCTATAGTTATCAGGCATCTATAGTTATCAGGCATATGTAGTTATCAGGCCTCTATAGTTATCAGGCATCTATAGTTATCAGGCATCTATAGTTATCAGGCATATGTAGTTATCAGGCATCTATAGTTATCAGGCATCTATAGTTATCAGGCCTCTATAGTTATCAGGCCTCTATAGTTATCAGGCCTCTATAGTTATCAGGCATCTATAGTTATCAGGCATCTATAGTTATCAGGCATATGTAGTTATCAGGGGTTTCAGGGAGCTTCAACAAGGGAAACAGAGGGAGAGGAGAGGAGAGAGGAACAAGCCATTCCAGAGGAGAGGAGAGGGGGATAGAGGAGAGGAGAGAGGGATGGAGGAGAGGAGAGGGGGATAGAGGAGAGGAGAGAGGGATAGAGGAGAGGAGAGAGGGATAGAGGAGAGGAGAGGGGGATAGAGGAGAGGAGAGAGGGATAGAGGAGAGGAGAGGGGGAAAGAGGAGAGGAGAGGGGGAAAGAGGAGAGGAGAGAGGGATAGAGGAGAGGAGAGGGGGATAGAGGAGAGGAGAGGGGATAGAGAAGAGGAGAGAGGGATAGAGGAGAGGAGAGGGGATAGAGGAGAGGAGAGAGGGATAGAGGAGAGGAGAGGGGGATAGAGGAGAGGAGAGAGGGATAGAGGAGAGGAGAGAGGGATAGAGGAGAGGAGAGAGGGATAGAGGAGAGGAGAGAGGGATAGAGGAGAGGAGAGGGGGATAGAGGAGAGGAGAGAGGGATAGAGGAGAGGAGAGAGGGAAGAGGAGAGGAGAGAGGGATAGAGGAGAGGGGATAGAGGAGAGGAGAGA